>NC_035435.2:13203247-13538924 GCF_002127325.2 Helianthus annuus
CCAAACAAACGCGTTTATAACATCAAGAAGCGAACAGTGGATATCGTGTTTGATATAACTCCTTTGACTTTCGATCCTTCACCGTCTGAATTCGGTCCCAAAAGCGGTTATGATTATGATAAATTATTTGATTCATTTGATCTTCCTGATGTTTCAGAAGAAGATTCGGAGGTTGTATACACACATCTTGTATTCCTACTAATGTGTCTTCGAATGTTCCAGTCGCTGATTCTTCGACCGTAAATGATGTTGTTGCTAAGCAGATCCCCAATGCAGCTGCTCAAACTACAAGTGGAGATCTATACATTGACTTTTCAACATATCCAAATGCTAATGCATCTTCTGGTAATGGTCAAGCTTCTAGTAGCAATGCAAATGCTGAGGGGGAGATTCAGTCGAATTTGGGAAACAACCTTCAAGCTCCGGCAATCCCAGTTCCAAGAACAAATATTCATCATCCTGTTGATAATATTATTGGGAATCCAAATGCGGGAGTGCAAACGCGAAGGAGTATTTCGGAGATGCAATGTCTTTTCTCTGCTATCAATAAAGAAGAAATCTACAATCTTAGCCTGCATGAATGTTTTATCTCTCAGATAGAGCCGAAGAACTATCAAATGGCTATGAAGGATAATTCTTGGTGTGAGGCGATGCAAGAAGAGTTAGCTCAGTTCGACAAGTTAAATGTGTGGAATTTGGTCGATCTTCCAAAGGGCCAACATGCGATCAACCCGAAATGGGTTTTCAAGTGCAAGAAAGACGATAAGGGTGTCGTTGTCAGAAACAAAGCACGGTTGGTTGTTCAAGGCTTCAATCAGGAGGAAGGGATTGATTATACCGAAGTTTATGCTCCGGTGGCAAGACTGGAAGCTATTCGTTTGTTTCTAGCCTTTGCTGCACACATGCGTATCAAAGTCTATCAGTTGGATGTGAAAAGCGCTTTCCTTTACGGGAAATTGCATGAAACTGTGTATGTGTCCCAACCACCTGGTTTCGAAGCTCCAGAGTTAGACAACAAGGTGTATTTGTTGGACAAGGCTCTCTACGGTCTCCATCAAGCCCCTCGAGCATGGTACGAGACGTTGTCAAAGCATCTATTGGAGCATGGGTTCTCGTGTGGTGCGATTGACTCCACACTGTTCATTTTGAAGAAAGGGGGAGATTTTTTGATTGTGCAAATTTATGTTGATAACATAATTTTTGGTTCTTCAAATGAAGAATTGTGTCGTGAGTTCGAAGCGGTGATGAAGTCAAAGTTTGAAATGAGCGCGATGGGCGAGTTATCCTTCTTTTTAGGTCTTCAAGTGAGTCAAGAAAAAACCAGGACGTACGTGCATTAGACAAAGTATGTCCACGAGATTCTCAAAAGATTTGGATTGGAAGATAGCTTACCCTATGACACGCCTCTACCGACAAATCTCAAGCTTTCACCCGATGATGAGAAAGATTCTGAAGTGGATCCGACTCTATATCGAGCAATGATAGGTTCATTGATGTATCTTATTGCTTCACGTCCAGATATTATGTTCTCTGTTTGTTTGTGTGCTAGGTACCTATCAACTCCGAAGGAGTCTCACTTGAAAGCTGTCAAGCGTATTTTCAGATATCTGAAAGGGTCGCCTAAGCTTGGATTGTGGTATCCAGCTGAAGGTGGTCTGGATTTGATTGCGTATGCTGACGCAGATTTCGGAGGGTACCGGATGGACAGAAAGTCAACCTCTGGCGGCGCACAACTTCTTGGGAATCGTCTTGTCTCTTGGCAATGCAAAAACCAAGTTTCCGTTTCTCTATCCACGTGCGAGGCCGAGTACATTGCTGCTTCAAGCTGTTGTGCACAGGTTTTGTGGATTCAGCAGCAAATGAGGGACTACGGTTTGAATTTTACTCGAACTCCTATCCTTGTCGATAATAACTCTTCCATTTCCATAACAAACAATCCAGTTAATCACTCACGCACTAAGCACATAGATGTTAGGCATCATTTTATTCGCGACTATGCTGTGAAGGGTTTAATAGAAGTGGTTAGGGTAGACACCTTGGATAATCTTGCCGACCTGTTTACGAAAACATTCGATCGGGCTAGATTTGAAAATTTGGTCCGAATGATTGGCATGATCAACCCAGAGTAAAATGCTTTCAAAACTCGCATAGAAACTTTATTTTATCTTTTCTGTATAGTTCATACCGCTTACGAAAAATTGAAAAACTCCAAAAATATTTTACTTAGTTGTAGGATAAATTTCAGAAAAATACAAAAACATTTGAAAAATTTAAAATGAAATCGTGTTGAGATATAAGGGAAATGATAGTACATCGGTTAGTCGTATCTGGTGTAGGACTATGGTTATATGCATAAAATTAACCGTTAACTGCGACAGCTTCATCATACGTTGCTTCGGTAGGTTTTACGCGTAAATAAGAACCTGTTTTTGTATATAAACATAGTGAACTGCGTAACTTGTGTGGCACATCTCTCGGATATATGGTCTTGGTACCGTAATTTCGTTTGATAGATTGCCGAGGTTCTGAGATACGTGGTCTTTATGCTGTTTATCATCTGGGTATCATGGTTGTTTCTTTTACCGGAAAACAACGGGGACGCAAGTCTAGATCTTCCATGATACCATACATACGTGTAAATATCCTTAATTCTTGATGCATCCGACCCAAATAAGTGATAAACAATCACATGTCCCACAATATTATGCGGGAGTCAAGTTCCTCCTCAATAAGTGATTCTATCACAAATGACTTGCTCCTGTGCCCTTTGCATCTGAAATTCAAATAAGTGAGTATCTCACGTTAGCTTATACGTCAAAAACAGATGATAAATGGTATACTCACCAGTAAGATGATCTCTCGCGCATACCTTGATACGGGAGTATATTCTGTGGTGGGTAAACATAGTTACTGTCAGCTATTAATACACTTAATTTCATATCTCGAAAACAGTGTTCGAAAGCGTGCTAAAACTTAAGTGGATCACAATACCGTTGAACGTCTTGAACTGTCAATATCATTCTAAAAGATTAAAGCCAAAATGCTATGGTTCTTGTGTCGGATACTGACAGTAAAACCCATATGATTCCTTTGCTCCGACTTCACAAAAAGATAATTAGTGTAAATATGTTTTTAGGTTTAACCTATTTAATTTAGTTCAAATTGAAAAAAAAAACCACAAAAAGATTTTCCTTTCTTGTTTCTATGTGCCAGTTATCTTATTAAGAATACTCTAGGGTTGTGAAAATTGTTTAAATAAGTTATTAAATGTTGGTTGTTTAATATTTCAATTGTTTATTCTGGGGTATTGGAATTTATTTTTGGGATCCAGGTTTGGGCCGATGTCTCCGGGGTCAAGTTTCTTAATCCGGGGTTAAGTGTTTCAGGTCTGGATCGTTCATCTCAAGATGGAAGATTTGGAGAAGCTGTGTGCATCTGTATCGTTCATCTCAAGATGGAAGATTTGGAGAAGCTGTGTGCGTCTGGATCGTGCATCTTAAGCCAGTGATTTCTGAAAGGAAAGTGACTGTTGAGATTGCTAAAGTGCTGGATCCGATTTAGCTTGCCAACTTAAGGGAAGCACATTTGAAGAAGCTTCGGCGCCTGCCCCTAAAATACAATGAAGAAGATCGTGTTCTTGCGGACCAGTTCATCAAGGTGGTTCAGTTCTGTGTGAAGAACAAGGTCTGGGCAGGAAGCCGCTTCTCGAAGAGAGTATGAAGATCTCAAGAGCAATGAAGACCATGCACTGATCAAGGGGGAGTTTGTTAATGCACTTTAGGTGATAAGTGCATGTCTCCCAAGTTATAGGGTCTTTATTGTACATTTGTAAAAGATAGTCCCAAGTTTATCCTAGGGACATTTTGTCCAAGGTTTAGGTTGGTTTCTCTAGTCAGACCTTTTTGTATGGGACTTAGGTCAGAGTTTGTTTGTGTAGACCCTTTGTCTGAGTTTTGTCTAGGTCAAAAGGTCTGAGCTTTGTGCTATTTGTTTTGTCCGGGCTCTCTAGTTAGTCTTGAAAGTCCGGGCTTTGCCTTGTATATATACTTTAATATGGAATAGACAAGGTAACGATTCTGTGTGAATTTCTGTGCACCTAACCCTAATCATTGTGTATGTTTTGTCTGGCGGCTGCTTTGTGTGAGTGACGTCATTCATCTTCATCTTTCTCATCAAGTATACTCAGTGTATTCTTGATTTCTCTCTCAAATCCTTGCATTCTAGTGTTTCACCTGCAGTGGTTGATCATCAGGTGGATTCCGCACACCTGTTGATTGCTTTAGCTAAGTGAGATCTTGGATTAGGAGGCCTTACAATATTGAACTTCTTTCTCATCTTGGATCGGTGAATGCCCAAATACGCTCCAAGGGTGAGCGCAAAAGCGACCGCAAGATACAAGAAACAGGGCTTCTTGGTGATGGTAAATGCTACAAAGTTGCAGAGAGCAATTGTAGCTAGAATAATGTATTCCATTCCTTTGCAATGCCAATTAGGGGTGCTAAAAGGGTCGTGTTTGCGTGTTGGCATTATCTAAAAAAGAGTAACCAATAATGATGACATTATCTAAAAAAGAAAATAACAATCCCACCCAAGACACCACATAAAGCACATAACATAAGGTGGGTCGTGGTCCAGTCAATTGCAGCCTCAATAACTGATTCAGGGTTCCTAGTTTTTCTTCTTTTTTTTTTGCTTTCTCTGTACAAGTTAATGTATTCATACCCAAATATAGCTGGTGCTATTGCGAACTACACAAAACATAGATTGGTCCTAAAATAAGCAGATATGTGATCCATGTGAACATGTGATATCATCATTAACTTCAAGTGTTAGAACTATTAAACTTTTGTTATGTTTCATATTTATTTGAAGGGTAAATTACTTTTTGAGTCCCTGTGTTTTAGTGGTTTTAACTAATTGAGTCCAAAAGCAAAAAGTTTAACGACCTGAGTCCCTATAAGCATTTTCATTAACCATTTGAGTCCTTTTGAGTCCAAATTTTAACCTTTTGAGTCCAATTTTTTGGACTCAAATCGTTATAAAATGAACAAAATTGGACTCAGAATGTTAAAAAATAAATGGCTAGGGACTCAGGGCGTTAAACTTTTTTATTTTGGACTCAAGTGGTTAAAATCACTAAAACACAGGGACTCAAAAAGTAATTTACTCTTATTTGAACTTATAAGTGGATAATATGTATGATATGAACTCGGATTATTAGATGATAAGGGAATGTATTGGCCGGTGATAAGCGGGTGATCAAATTCGAATAACTGCCGGAGGCAGTTACCCGCCAAAAACTATGTATATATATTGTATTGTCGGCAAACAATTCCGGTTACCAAGACATTCTTATTCACTGCAAGAAGTGTCCATTAACCATTGCACTTGTTATTCATCGATACCCTTCATCACCCTATACATAATGCATATCCAATTCGGATCACTCACATATGATAACACAAATCCAACATTTGATTCCGCTGCACAAATGCATTCTGCTGCAAATATGTCTTCTGATCCCCAACATAGTGGCATCAGAGCATCAACGAGAAAGAAGAAGACTGGAATTCAACCAACGTCCACTCTGTTACCATGCCAAATGCATTCCGCTGCAAAGAAGAAAACATGTTTTTACTGTTATAAACCGGGGCACCAGATTTATTCATGTTTGAAGAAAGAAACTGATGAGGCAACCCAACTAATCCGGCAAGCGGTGAATACGGGAATACAGAAAAAAGAAGAAGGAATCAGAGATCATCAGGAGATGATTGTAGTCTGTACCGAAGGAGGGCTATGGAGCAATATTTGGTACGTTAGTTTTGTATTTAAACATCACATGGCTGGAAACTTGAATGTGTTTAAACATATTAAACATATTATTGGGGTTGATACACAATCGGGGGAAAACAACTTCTTGTTTACACGGGGGGTTGGATCAGTAGAAATTAAAACAAGTAACGAAACCATGAGAATTAAAAGCATTTTTTATTCTCCGGAGTTAGACCGGAATATTCTGAGCATGCATCAATTGACAATGCAAGGATACACTGTCAACAAGGACGGTGATACTTGCAAAATCTTTCCTATGTTCTCTATTTCGGTTAACAATTCCGTTAATGATGCAAGTGGACTGACAAGGGAGGAGGAGATTGGGTTAAGAGAAAAACAGGGTATACTGGATGAAAGTGTGTTTGATGGTGAATTTAAAGAGCGATATTCGAATTCTTATTTCGAAGAACTCAATCTGTCATCACAAGAGACATATTGGAGTATAATGATCGTTAAAGCCATCGAATTCAATGAATTTGATGACTGTAAAGCATTTATGAATTTACTTGATGATCGAGAATTTGTTTTCAAATATAAACACATACTCGAGTCAAAGTTTGAAGAGATGGTCAAATGGTTTCTGTTCGAATACACGGGAATTACTACTAGACCAGTTCCGCCATTTACTCCAAACAAGAGGAAAATAGACCGGTTAAGTTTATATATACTGGTGGCAGTGGACGGTGGTTACAGGGAAGTCACCACAGAAAACTTGTGGCCGGCAATTGCAAAAGATCTAGGATTTGAATATGAAGACGGAGACTACATGAGGGTCACTTATGCCATGTATCTCGATATCCTAGAGTATTATTATAAATTCAAAATTGTTCAAGGGAAAGTGCAGGACAAGGAGATGGTGTTCGAAGAAGGAGGGTCCTCTATGGGCTGCCATAGAAGATCGAAAAGTGCAGGAGAAGTTCAACGGGAACCTGCAGGGTCGACATAGGTTGCACTCTTTCCTAGAGTATTAGTAAAAAGAAGGAAACGGTTCAACTTCAACTATGCGAGATGGGCCGTCGAAGAAGCCAACCGGAGCGTCATGGATCAAGCTCGGAAACATAACCAAATTTAAGGGGGGTTATGTTAGAACTATTAAACTTTTGTTATGCTTCATATTTATTTGAACTTATAAGTAGATAATATATATGATATGAACTCGGATTATTAGATGATAAGGGAATGTATTGGCCGGTGATAAGCGGGTGATCAAATTCGAATAACTGTCGGAGGCAGTTACCCGCCAAAAACTATGTATATATATTGTATTGCCGGCAAACAATTACGGTTATCAAGACATTCTTATTCACTGCAAGAATTGTCCATTAACCATTGCACTTGTTATTCATCGATACCCTTCATCACCCTATACATAATGCATATCCAATTCGGATCACTCACATATGATAACACAAATCCAACATTTGATTCCGCTGCACAACTGTATTCCGCTGCAAATATTGTTGGTGCACTTGTGTCTGTACTTTGTCTGTATTCAGTCACGTTATAAACGATGTCCAAGTTAGCCTTGTAAGTTTGACCAAGTCAACTATCCTCCTAGTTTGACTTGGCCAAACAGGTTGTTTATGAATGTAAAATGTCTGGTTCGAAGGATATCTCATCGAAGGATAGTTAGATCCTTCGACGAGCTCGAAAGTTGAACCTTCGATGGATGGACCTCGATAGATAGTCCTTCGAGGTCACTGTGAACCCTTCGATGGAAGTCTGATCGAAAGATGATCTTTTGATCAGTATTCCTGATCCTTCGATAGGTGCAACATCGATAGATGATCCTTCGTGACATCTATCGGATCCTTCGGTCAGACATGCTGGGCTGGGTGTATATATACCCATGCAGTGTGTTGTGTTTCAAGAAGACACTTAGACGATAGAGGCACACCAAGAGATAGAGAAAGTTGAGAGCATTCTGTCCGAAACACACACACACATAGTGAGAGTTTGCAATACTGATTTGTAAACATTGTGCTTGTAACCGGAACCTTCATTCGTATTAATACAGTGGTGTAAATCGGTGAACCTTGTGTGTTTGTGTTTATACTTGCTTCATCTCGGTTTGCTTGCTAGCTTGGATTCCGCACTCGCTAGTGGGTTTGTATAACAAGGTTTAGGTTCGTCATCCTCCGGAAAGGGACCTACAAGTGGTATCAGAGCCGTGGCTCTTTACCTTGTTTAAAACCGGGTTTGTTCAAGTTTTTGGTGTGTTTGGACACTTGGTTTAGCACCCGTTTTTGGAGTTTTTCTTGCATTTTTAAACTGAAAAACGTGTTCTAAACCTTTCGGGAGTGTTCAAGGTTGGGTTGGGTTGGGTAACCTAAAATCTTGTTCTAAAAGGTTTGTTGTTTTCCGGCCAAACTTCCGGCTGAATTCCGGTACTGGTTTCTGGATAAGATATTTCCTTTTTGGGACATTTTTCAAAGTCTATTTTCAAAGTTGGTGAAAAGTTGTGTCTGCACATACCTTCTGCCGAAAGTTGTGCACCAACCCATCACCTTTCCCACCTACCCGTCAACTTCGTGTCAGTGTGTCAGAAGCTCTCGAAAGATATCCTTCGACATCGAAAGACCATCTTTCGATCAAAGACAGCTCGATAGATAAGCATCTTTCGAGTAGTCTTTCGAAGTCTAAACATTATCTTCTTTCGTTCTTGGAATCTTTTCGAAGGATACAATCGTTCGAGCTACTGTTACTCTTCGAAAGATAAGGATCCTTCGTGTTGGTGAATCTATCGAGATCTGTGTTCGAAAGATAAGGATCTTTCATTGTGAATCTTTCGAGATCTGTGTTCGAAAGTTAAGGAGAATCTTTCGAAATCATCTTTCGAAAGATAAGGATCCTTCGTGTGGTCAATCTTTCGAAGTCAATTTTTCGAAGTCTTTGTTCGAAACTCAACAGTGATCTTTCGAACATTGTTGATCCTTCGAACAAGTCTTGTTCTTTAGATTCTTGTCTGTTTGAACTTAACAGTTTGTGGTTGTGTAGGTTTTCTATTAGTATTTGATCAAAATGAGCTGTACAAGTCCTTGGGACTGGAGTATTGACTCACAATCTAGTCAAGAACTAACCTCCGCTGCAGCTTGGGCAAAGAGTATGTTTCCACAGCCATCAATAAGTGCTAGTCAATGGGCATTGCTGTCGAATCAAAATCAAGACATACAGAATCTTGTGGTAGCGAGAGGAGAAGGATATGCAGCTACCAGAAAGACAAATCATGATTTGTTGAAGAAGAAGTTTGAATCATTTCACTTCTTAGAGAATGATACCCTAAATGATATAACTACTCGTTATTATCATTTGATGTGTGAGATGTATTCTGGTGGTGTTCTTGTCTCTCAACAGGAAATGGTAGCACGGTTTGCTGATGCTCTACCTCCAAAGTGGAGCCCATTCATAGAGTTTTTAAAGCATACGAGCGTTTTAGATGCTGTCAATGTTAATATCCATGAATTCATTCAGAAGAAGTTGGAGCAAAAGAACGAAGAGGAAATTCGGAAAGCCAAAAGGATTACACCTACTCAAAGCACAGAAGTGTATTTGCCTGGTTTTGGTCCTTCAGCTAGTTCTAGTTCTGTTCAGCAACCGAAGCTTCAAACGGCGTTTGAATCCAATACAAGCTCTTCTCCGTGTCCACAGTTCAATCAAACCCAAGTACAAGTCCAAGTTTCCACAACACAACCTCAACTTGATCCAAGTGTCGATTGTGGTCCGGACATACAGTTGGGAAACGGTGATCAAACAAGAACTGCGTTCTATGGTGAAATTGTCAAAAATGTCAATGATGATGAATCTTTGGGAAATGATGACAGTTCAGGATATAGTGGCAGCTCGGATGAAGAATCAGGTTTAAATGAAAGAACTGATTCTGAAGCTGATAATTTGTCGGATGATGCCAAGGAGACAAAAGGCCAAAAATCTGACTTGATCAAGAAAGCTGATGCTACATCGAGCGAAATGGAGAAGATTCTCACTGAAGATGGATCTTTCTCTTCTCAGACTGCCTGTGTGGCTAATGTCACAGACTCTACAAGTCAGGTTCAAGCTAAAACTCCTAGCATATGTAGTGATTGTGCCGTTATGAAACTTAAATGTGATGAATTGAAACGTGAATCTGAAACGGTTCATAGTCACAATCAAAGTTTGGTTATTGAACTGTCCAAGTGCCAAGAGGCAAACATGGTGCTAACTCGAAACGAAAAGGATTTTAAATCTGTAATTGAAACCCTAAAGAAAAGTGTTTCCGAATTGAACAAAGTTATTTATCATAAACAAGTTAGTATTAACGATTATATTAATCTTGTTGAGGAAACCAAAAAGGAGTTAGCCATTGCCAAATGCGAGCATGATGCTATCAAGCAAAAGTTGGAGAGTTATTCTAACTCCCAATTTGTGCTCGATCACATCATAGACGTTCAAAAACTGAAAGGTAATGTGAAAGGCGTAGGGTATAAGGCGTGTCCACCCCCTTTGAGACACAACTATACCAAAATGCCCGATGAAGAGGAAATGCCTTGGTATGAACCCAGTGTACCTCTTGATGTTGAGGAATTTGCTACTGGCCTAGGGTTCGAACCGGACAATTCATCGGAGGGCTCATCTGATAACAAAGAAAAGTCATCATGTGCTTCAAATCAAAGTCCTCCAACCATTGAGGACTATGATTCTACAGATGATGAATCAGATGTAAGTGACCAGGATGAATCACTTGACGAGACGAAAGGAGTAGAAATTCCAATAGAGAATCATATTCTTTGTGATCCTCCTACTCCTGCCATGCAACCTGTGGCCAAGAAAGTGATAAATCCTGTCAAAGATGTCAAGAATGACAAAGAAAGTGTGTTTGCTGTTAAAAGCAATAATTTGTTGTACACTTTGGTCGGAGATGTTAAAATTTATTCAAACAATGATTTTCCAATTAAAAATGTCAATCCATCCTTGATTGATAAAGTTTTTGAAGATAACACAAGCAAGTTTTTGGGAAAGACGATCCCTGGAGTGACTGTAACTCAATGTGATCCAATTCCAAAGGCTGAAATCAGAAAACAATTTGGAAATCAAAAGTCACCGACAAAGCAACAACCAATTGTTTTTAAAGGTAAACAACAACAACGAGCTCCAAAGCCAAAGGCTAAGGTTGAATCAAAAGGAGCTCGTTACAAGAAGAAAGCAAAAGATGTTAAATTTGTAGCATCAAAGGGTACGGATAAAATTGAGACTTTTGAAAACAAATCAAACACCGATTTTGTACAAAAAGTCAAGATTTTGAAGCGTAACAGCGATAACAATTACACCCAACACACAGACGGGTGTGATGAAAGAGCAAGTACCTCAGGTTCTACAGGCTCGACATCTGCTAGTCGATCAAATTCTCCTAAGTTTGTTGAAAGGAGAATTTGTTTCAAATGTGGGAAGTTTGGGCACATCATTAAAGACTGCACAAACTTGCCCAAACCAAATTTTGTTGAAAGAACCCCCTCTGTACAAGGTCACTCACAACGTCATCCTGTTTCTTCAAAACATGATAAACGCACTACTAAAGAACAAGAAACAAAACAACGACGTAAAAATGTAAAGGTGATCGAAAAGGCTTTAAAACCGGAAACTGTTAAAAGGAAACCTAGTTTGTCACAACCTTTAAAACCAGAAATTGTACATAATACACAATCTGGTAAACAGAAACAAGCTTGGAAACCGAAAACAGGTGAAGGTTCAGGGGGAGGCGTGAAATTTCCAAATCATCAAGAGATTGAAATTACATTTCTTGATTCTCAGGGGCAACCCAAGTCAATGAAGGCTTGGGTCCCCCTCTCCAACTAATCTCTGAGTGAGTGTGCAGGAAGTTCCAGGAGGAACTATCCATAGTCATAGGATTGTTGATAGTGGAGCGTCCTTGCACAAGATAGGCGACAAAAGAAATTGTTGCCTTTGATGGAGAGAAAAAGGAAAGAAGAAATATCTGATAAAAGAAATTGGAAAATTCGACAAAATGAAGAATGTGCCAAAATTTGGTCGTTATGGTTTTTGATCGGGTACTCAGGAAAGATTCGAATAAAATGTACGCACTAGAAGCACGTCTAAAATTCAAAATCAACAAAATAAACGTGCAGTGTACATTTCTTCGCGGTGTGATTGAATAAAATGTGTTTGTTGAACGAACTACACCGGATGTGCAAATGTCTTGGCCTGGATTGAACAACCACACACTACTTCTCAAGAGGAAGACAAAGACCTTCGCTGGTGCAATGTGGAAGACCAGCCAGAACCAAAGGTTTTTGATCATGTTGCTGTGAAGAGATTCTCCAGTAGCTACAAAATTGACTTTGAAGTTCACACCAGGTGGACATCCAGTTTGGGAGAGTGCTCAGATTCCCTGCAATGCACAAAGCAGTTGCAGGATACGGTGTTTAAATTTCTAATCTCTCCTATACTTGTTGATTTTTAAGCTGCTATATGAATTATCATCTCATACAGCACTCCTTGATCTGACACATTGATCTCGAATATCACCTCACGTGTGATTGTTTCTTTGTGAAACTTGTCAATGTTGTTAAGGTCCACACCGATGACCAACGTGCCGACCTTTTTACCAAAGCTTTTGACAAATCTAGATTTGACTTCTTATTATTGGTAAACGGCATTAAGGTCAAGCAAGAGTAAACCAACATCGGAAAATCATTTTTGTAAATACCTTTGTGTTTTAAATTTGTCTTAGTTTGTTGATTTTAGGGGGAGTAAATCCAAAAATCGGAAAATCCAAAGACATTGAAAAATTTCAAAAACACAAAAACAATAGAAAAACAAAAATGAGTTTCCTGGAGAGCAAAAGAGAAAATGATAGTACATCAGTGGTCTATCCAAATCTCTTTAAACCTTAAATGAAAAACGATAAGCAGCTCTATATAAGATGTATCGGTAGGCTCACAATCATTTTAAAGTGTGCAGGGTGATATAAATCTTAATCGACTGAAGATCAGGTGGGAACCATTCATTGGCATATGGGCTTAGTACCGAAATTTCGTTTGATAGATTGCCGAGGTTCTGAGATATTCGGTCTTTATGCTGCCTATCATCTGAGTATCATGGTTGTATCTTTTACCGAAAAATAACGGGGACGCAAGTCTAGATCTTCCATGATACTATACATACGTGTACAAAATACATACTGCATTCGACCTCAATAAGTGATAAACAATCACATGTCCAAACAAATAAGTGATAAAATATCACATTTATCCGGGAGTCAAGTTCGTCTCTCTGCTGTACGGAAGTACTGACCTGTTCACGGACTTGCTCCTGTGCCCTCATGCATATGAAAATCAAGTTCCTCATCAATAAGTGATTATATCACATAGGGCTTGTTTTCAAATCAAAATAAGTGAGTATCTCACATTTTATACGGTCAAACAGATGATAATCGGTATACTCACCGGTAAGATGAATTCTCGTGCATACCTTGATACGGGAATGTGTCGTGATGTGGATGAACACCGGTCGGTAAGTATAAATCATACCTTAACGTATCCCCTCGCCATGATTACATCTGATAAGTTGAGCTTAAGTGGACAACAATACCGATAATTGTTATAGGATGCTTATTTTAATATCAACTAACTGAACAACAAGAGTGTTTTGGCATGACCGTACACTGATATGATTCTCTTACCCTCGAAACTCGCAAAAAAAAAAAAGAAGAAGAATGTCTGTATATATTTATTTATTTACTGCTTAACTTTTATTGTTTTCTTTTAAACAGTTTCGTCGTTTGTTGCATATCAGCACGACATTAGCGGTGATGTCGTTTGATAACACTCAAAGGATATTAAAATTGTTGTCTTTTAATTTCAAAAATACCAAAAAGATTTTAGGCGTGTTTTAATATAAACTTTGTAAAAGGCAAAAAGATTTTATATCTATTTTATTTTCGATCGTACGATGTTGGAGCTCGAGTCTTCGTTACCTGAAACCTGAACGAAAACCGAATTGACTAAATCTTCATAAACGGTCGAAATTTGCATGTTTTGAAAGTTAAAGACTAAAATTGACAAATTTATTAAACTTTCAAACTGTCGGACGGTGTTTGATTGTGACATGGTCATTCGTGTGTCGCTTGTTTATACTAAATATTCCAAGCAGTTGTTCTCATTATGCGTTTAGATTTCTTGCATGTGCAGATTCTAAAGGCTCGGAGAACATGGTCGATGGCAAGCTTTGGAATGAAGACACGACGTGAAGGCGCTCAAAAGATGAAGATGATCGAGTTGCCGCTGGCCATCATCAACACCCCAAGGATCTCACTTCATAAAGATCAAGTTTTTCACGAGCATAACTCAAGGGGGAGCTTATGTTAAGGGGGAGTTTGTCAACACACTTCCTAAATGATACGGGTAGTTTGTTGATACACTCTCTACTTTCAAGACGTGAAGACTTTGAAGATCCTCCGACATTGAAGACTCGAAAGGATATCCGAGACTTGAAGACATGAAGATCAACGATGATCAAGATCGAGACAAATCTGCAAACATCGAAGATCGAGACAAAGCTACAGCCAAGGGGGAGTTTGTTGGTGCACTTGTGTCTGTACTTTGTCTGTATTCAGTCACGTTATAAACGATGTCCAAGTTAGCCTTGTAAGTTTGACCAAGTCAACTATCCTCCTAGTTTGACTTGGCCAAACAGGTTGTTTATGAATGTAAAATGTCTGGTTCGAAGGATATCTCATCGAAGGATAGTTAGATCCTTCGATGAGCTCGAAAGTTGAACCTTCGATGGATGGACCTCGATAGATAGTCCTTCGAGGTCACTGTGAACCCTTCGATGGTCTTTCGATCAGTATTCCTGATCCTTCGATAGGTGCAACATCGATAGATGATCCTTCGTGACATCTATCGGATCCTTCGGTCAGACATGCTGGGCTGGGTGTATATATACCCATGCAGTGTGTTGTGTTTCAAGAAGACACTTAGACGACAGAGGCACACCAAGAGATAGAGAAAGTTGAGAGCATTCTGTCCGAAACACACACACACATAGTGAGAGTTTGCAATACTGATTTGTAAACATTGTGCTTGTAACCGGAACCTTCATTCGTATTAATACAGTGGTGTTAATCGGTGAACCTTGTGTGTTTGTGTTTATACTTGCTTCATCTCGGTTTGCTTGCTAGCTTGGATTCCACACTCGCTAGTGGGTTTGTATAACAAGGTTTAGGTTCGTCATCCTCCGGAAAGGGACCTACAAATATGTCTTCTGATCCCCAACATCAAGTACGTGTATTATCGTTTCATTCATATATGTGATTGATGAATATAATGACTGAATTAAATGTGAAGCCTGATGGAAAATCCAAATAATCATATTCATCTAATTCAAATGTGTTTGAGTGAGAAGGCATACCTGTTGGCAGGGGCGGACCCACGTTAAGCGGAACAGGGTCCCCGGACCCCAATCTTTTTTTAAAAAGTAGTAGAAGCGGTATATAAAATTTTCTATGGACCCCATAAAAAAATTTAGTTGGACCTCATAACAATGAGAATGAGTCTAGTGCATTGGTAAAACCCTTTGTTTACACACAAAAGGTCCCCGGATTGATACCTGTTTATCTTGTTTTTTTAGTTTTTCAATATATTTTTTTAATTCTGGTCAGATCACCACAATCAAGAAACAGGACTCTTTGTTTTCTCCTTCGCGGTTCGCACCATAATCAAGATTCAAGAAACCCTCACCTTCTCTTCCGGCTATCCGCCTTCTTCTCCTTCGCAGTTCGCACCTCCGGCCTTCTCCTCCTATATATCCGCCTCCACTGGTAAGTTCAATTTTGGTTTACATCTAGTTGTTTAAGAATTTTTTTTTACTTCTGTAACTTGAATCTAGGGTTTACAATCATATCATGTTATTTTTTTACTTCTGTAACTTGAGACGAAACCGAATGTCTATTGTCTACCATATCAAGTTATTAATTGCAACCGAATAATGGACTTTTACAATCATAAATAAACTACTATTAACTTCTACAAGTTGAATTATTAACATTCATAAAATACTTATGTGACGTTAGATTTGGTAAGATAATATACTCATTTTGACACTTTCAATCTAGATATAAAGCATATACGTCGTGTGTTTTTACATCGATTGAAAAATATGTTTTGACAGTTTCAAGTTTTCTAACTTGATTTTTGTTATTTAAAAGATGATTTGGTGAGATAATATACTCATTTTGACATCTTACCAATGTTCGGTGGACGATGTAATGGATCGTTAAAACTCATCCGAAACAACTCTAAAAATTTGTAAGGCTTTTTTTTTTGGTTTCAAAAGACATCGTATGTTTATTGTGTGTTTTCTAATGAATAATATTATATAATTTTGTTATGGTATTGTACTTTATTATGTTCCTCATCCCGTCCTGACCCAAACGACGACGACCCGAAAATTTTAACTTTTGTTTGTAAAAAATTTGAACACCGAAAAAAGTGGACCCCATTGAAAAAAAAATCCTGGGTCCGCCACTGCCTGTTGGTATTTTGAAATCAGAGATTAACTAAAAATTAAAAAGGTAAAATACATGAAAGCCATAAAGGAGACTGCTTTATAGATATCATTTAAAACCAAAAAGAACCAAAACAGCAGGAATTCAAGAGTTTCAAATGATTATTTATGAAAAACGAAACAGACAATTCAAAACATACTACTAACCTGAGTCAACAATGATTCAGAGTAGCAATCCAACACCATTGGTTCACCGTCACTGCTTTTCGGGGTTAAACCCTATCAAATCGAGCAACTGTAACCCTAGAGGTTCACCCGTAGTCGATTAATACCCTAATTTGTCTTCACCACGGCTCCGGGTTACTTTTGCAATGCCATCACCATCCTTCGAGTCTTCGTCCAAATCCTCACTCGGCATTGATGTCGTCATCTTCGGCCGGAGAACAATTGAAAATACGATTTGCCATTGGTCTTAAAGGGGGGTGGGATGGAAACGGGTGGGGGGATTGAATAGACGATTGAATGCATCACCCAATCACATGGAAGGAGCCATTGGTTTTTGCATTTAATAGCAGGGTCGATGAGGACGATTAGAGTCTCTGAAAAGTAGGAAATCTCTTCTCTCAATTGTGAAGAATGGCAAATATGGAGTTGAATTTCTGATTGCAAAAGAGGAGTCTAATAAATTTACTATTTTGCCCTTTTTAGTGTCTTAAAAATTGTTGTAATTTATCATTCTACCCTTCTCAAATGCCTTGTACTCATTTATACATGTTGCTTTAAAAGTTGTACATGATGTAAGATTACATTTTTGTACGTCACTTTTCCATTATATAGTATTATAGACTAGCCGTTTACCCGCGCGATGCGGCGGGAAACATATCACTTAGGTTGGTGAGTTTAGTGCTATGAACAGGGAGGTAGGTAAAGCTAGGGCTTCTTTAATATGTGAGTTACAATCATAGCTCACGCTAAGCTAGCACTTTAATAAACGAGCTACAGTTAAAGCGCATGCTCCTTGGCACGTTATTAGCTTTCAACAAACTGATCTCAACAAGCACAAGATTGGTTTATCTCGTCTACACCCTAATCCCCTAAATGCTACAACCAAATACAAATTCCTAGTGTATATAATGACCTTAATTCATCTGGACCAGCTGTGTCCGGTCATTAAAATAGTTGGTTACGTTCCATTAACAGAGAAATTAAATATCATACAACAGAACAGAAAAGACCATTCCTCGTACAGGAGACCATTCATCGTACAGTGCACTCAACAACATCAAACATATTCTCTTTTATGTGGAAAACAACACAAACAATGCTACAGCACACAAAATAACCATTCAAATACTGTAAGCCACCCAACAAACTGAACTGAACCGCAGTTTCCTGACAAACGAACTAATTAATCTGATTGCTGGCTGGCTAGAACACTTTTTATTTGATTTTATAGCTTGTCTGGTACGGTGAAAACCTAGAGGAAATATGATAATTGCTCCTTTTTCCTTGAACCTCCCTCCCCGTATTGCTCGTTCCATTGCCTCAGCTCGCTCATTATTGATCCCTCCGATGCAAAGCTTGCCGCCACCTTCCCAACAAACAACCACAATCAAACATAATCTGTATGCAAGTATCTACTGAATTTGTCATGGATCTAGTAGCCAAGGACTATTTACATAATTTTTTTATTCACAACAAATGGGTCGTTTCGAATTGGCTTTTATCTCACCGGGTCAAGTGTATTAAGCTAAAATGTGAACGAGTCAAATAGGTTGAAACCTGGAAGTCGCTCAAAGTTTAACTCATACAACCTTTGAAACCTATTTTATCTATTCATCGGCTTATTAGCGTAATAAAATTATTAACAAACCTGATTCTTGGCTTCCCTGAAGTCTTCCATATTCAAGGGCCTGATCCTGATCACCTTCTCCTCTGTATTTTCTTCTGGAGACTCGAGCCCTTCACTGCCCTCAGCGAAGCGTTTCTTCTCCTGAAATTTCAAATGCTTTGATTGTCAGTCACACGTAAAGAAAAAAAAATAGTACTAATGTAGGAAATGTGGCAGTTGATTAAGGCACTTACCATATCCTTCAATCTCTCTTGTATCAACTCCCTTACGGGCCGATATGCAGCAGTAGTACATAGATTCTGTATTGTTATAATAACCCTCGGTTAAATATAGTTTAAATCGAGTGTGCAGATAATCAATCACCTATTAAACCAGTATACTACCTTCAGATCACTTCCTGTACATCCTTCTGTCATATTCGCAACCTCTTTTAAGTTCAATCCTTCATCGATCTGTTCTTTAGCCAAAAGCGTCGTCAATATCTTTTCCCAATTTTCTAGACGGTAGCCCGACCATAATCCTACTCATCGTCACAGAAACAGAAACATCTTATAACAAGTTATTGAGAAAGATATGTAGCGTGCAAGATAATGATCAGTGATTACCTTCTCTCGAAACATCTAATAATCGCCTCATCAAGGTCAAACGGCCGATTGGTTGCAGCAAGGACTAATATCCTTGTTAGATTTCCAGATTTAGGGTTTTGTGGAACGAAGTTCTTGTGTTCATAAAAATGAATTGATAATCATTCGGTCATATTACATACGAGTATATATACATAAATGATATAGGCAGTAACTGCCATATATTAACTTAGGATAATATAAAATAAAAATAAAATAATAATAATATGATCTAGCTTATAAACATTCGTCTAACACCCTCCCGTAAGCTTGATCATTTTAGATTCATATGCAGCAACTCCTTTATCCGAGTAAAGTCCTTTGGCTGGAGAGCTTTCGTCATAATGTCTGCCAATTGATCTTTTGTTGTGCAGAACAAGACTTCCACTTCCCTCTTCTTAATTAGGTCTCTAATAAAATGATATTTGACTCTTATGTGCTTACTTTTTCCATGATATACCGGATCTCTGGCCAGACAAATGGTTGATTTGTTGTCACAAAATATTGGGATTGAGTAGTCTTCCTTTCCTTGTAGATCATCTAGGATTCCTTTGATCCATAAAGCTTGACATCCTGCTAAAGAAAGAGCCATATATTCTGCTTCCGTTGAAGACAAAGCTACCACTTTTTGTTTTTTTGATTGCCATGATATAGATCCAGTCCCTAGATGAAAAATATATCCTGAGGTACTCTTGCTGTCATCTATATTTCCGGCATAATCGCTGTCACTAAACCCCATTAGATGTTTTTCCCCCTTTTGAATATATAACTCCTTGTTCTCGGGTTCCTTTGATATATTTTAGTATACGTTTTGCTGCTTCCCAGTGGCTTCTCTTTGGACATTCCATGAATCTACTTATCTTGCTGACCGCAAACATAATGTCTGTTCTAGTGTTTGTCAAATACATTAGGCTTCCTATTAGACTACGATATAGTCCTTCATCTACAAACTCTTCTGGATCATCTTTGGATAATTTTAAACCGTATTCCATTGGAGTTGATACCGTGTTGCAATGTGTCATCCTGTATTTTTCCAAAAGATTTTTCATGTACTTCTTTTGTGATAGAGTGATATTTCCATTTTCATATGTGACCTCCATGCCAAGAAAGTAATGTAATCGACCCATATCCGTCATTTCAAACTCCTCTTTCATCGATTTTTTGAATTCTGAAATTAGCTTCTCCGAGCTACTTGCTATTATTAAGTCGTCCACATACAAACAAATGATGATCTTCCCCTCATTTGTATCTTTGATATACAATGTATGTTCATAGATGCATTTTTTGAATTTGTTTTTAACAAAGTATGCATCTATTCGACTATACCAAGCCCTAGGAGCTTGTTTAAAACCATATAGTGCTCGTTTGAGAAAACATACCTTTTTCTCTTCTCCCTTTTTAACATAGCCTTGAGGTTGCTCGATATACACTTGTTCTTCTAGTTTGCCATTTAAAAACGCCGTTTTTACATCCATTTGATGGAGATGCCATTCGTATTGAGCTGCAAGTGCCAGCACTAAACGGACTGTTTCGAATCTGATTACTGGAGCAAAGACTTCCTGATAGTCTATGCCATACTTCTGTTTGTATCCTTTTACAACCAACCGGGCTTTGTACTTGTCCACATTACCTTTCTCATCATACTTCGTTTTGTAAATCCATTTAACTCCAATCGGTTTTTGTTGCGAAGGAGGATCTACAAGTTCCCATGTTTGATTTTTATGAATCGACTCTATCTCTTTGTTCATTGCTTCTAGCCATTTTGGATCTTGACTGGCTTCTTCAAATGATGTAGTATCAGAACTAGTAAAAAGAACAAAATTAACGACTTGATTCTCAGGGTATTTCTATCTAACTTCTGCTTCTGTAAGCGCTCTAGTTCTTCGATATACGTTATTTATGGTTTTATTACGAATGACTTCATTCTCCGAATCTGATGAGGAGGTATTATCTTCACGCTCCTGTGCAGACTCCACCATGGATTGGTTCTCGTTGTGTTGATCATAATCAGTCTCGTGATGTGGTTCTTCATTTTCTGGTATTGCTGAATCATTATGCTCTGGTACGTTAGCAGGTATCTGTTCTTCATGTGTATTGTCTGGTTCTGCATGTTTTTGTGATAAGGGTTCATCTCCGTCAGATATTACAAACGGAGCCTCTGAACTTTCTGAGTGTATAACCCACTGTTTGCTTTCATCAAACACTACATCACGGCTTATAATAATTTTATTAGTTTGTGGATTGTACAACTTGTAACCTTTACTGTGCTCACTGTACCCAACGAATACCGCCTTTTCGGATTTTTCATTCAGCTTGCCTCGATGTTGCTTTGGAACATGAACATAAGCTAAGCAGCCGAAAACCTTTAGATGTTCTACATTAGGCTTAACACCATACCAGGCTTCATAGGGAGTTATATTGGGCCTGGTCTTGGTAATAGTTCGGTTTAAAATATATGTAGCACAGACTATTGCTTCTGCCCATTAACAGTTCGGTAATTTCTTAACATTCATCATGCTTCTACTCAATTCCATCAACGTTCTATTCTTCCTTTAAGGCTACTCCATTTTGCTGGGGTGTATAGCTATTCGTGAGTTGATGACGTATACCGTTCGTTCTTAGATAATCTTGGAATACCTTACTACAGTATTCTCCCCCTCCATCAGTTCTTAAGAGTTTTGATTAAATGTTCGGACTGTCTTTCATTCAGGGCTTTGAAAGTCTTGAAAAAATTCAATGCCTCTGATTTAAATTTGAGAAAGTATACCCATGTTTTTCTTGAATAATCATCGATAAAGGTAATGAAGTACTTGCATCCTCCTATTGATTCAGTTCTCATGAGACCACATATATCGGAGTGAACTAGCTGTAAGGGTTTGTTGGCTTGCCATGTATTTTTCTTTTGAAAGGATTTCCTGGTCTGTTTACCTGAGACACATCCTTCACATACACTCCCGTCCTTCATGATTTTGGGTAATCTGAGCACTAATCGTTTATTTTCCATACTGATTAGTGTATCCATATTTACATGACCATATCTCTTATGCCATAGTACAGACGTCTCCTTTATTGTCATGGTCATTGCAAGGTTTATATCACTGCTTAGACAAAGTGGAAACATCTTATTACTTGTCATTTTAATATCTCCAACGGTTTCGTTGTTTGCATCCTTAATTATACATTGATCCTTTTTAAACAAAACTACATACCCTTTCTGTATAAGTTGCCCTATGCTTAAAAGGTTGTGTTTCAAACCCTTTACATAAAATACCTTTGGTATTCTTCGAGTTTGGTCTCTAATTGTGACGGACACTTCGCCGCAGCCTAGCACTTCCAGTCGTTTATCATCGCCGGTTCTAACCTCTTTCTTTACTGATTCATCCAGTTTGATGAATAACTCCCTGTTTCCCGTCATGTGGTTACTGCATCCACTATCTAAATACCAACAGTCATCCTTGACTCTTTCCTCCATATTGAATATCATGAACATCGTATCGTCTTGTTCATTGATTTCCTCGTCTCTGTGGATCAACGCACTGTCAGGTTTCTCATTATCATCCTTCCGATGACAAAACTTGGCCGTGTGGCCTAATTTCTGACAATTATAACATCTGATCATACTCCAGTTTCGACCCTTGTTTTTACCGCGTCCCTTACCCCCTGTTTCGTTTCTTGTTGGGTTAAATCGATCTTGATTGGAATTTTGCATTTGAAATGCATGTTCGGTTGGGACATCTTCATAACGTTTTAATCTCAGTTCGTGAGATTGTAGAATTCCCATCAATTCCTTAGTCGAAACACTCTCTAAATTTTTCGTTTCTTCCACAGTAATCACGACAGACTCATTTCGTAGGATTTTTTCTACGATTCGTTGTTCACTAATTGATTCTTCGTTCATTCTTAATGGGTTAACAATAAGAATTGTTCTATTGAAATAATCTTCAATAGATTCTCCTTCCCTCATTTTTAATGAATCAAATTCACATCGAAGAGATTGAAGTTTAATTGTTTTTACCCGATTTTCTCCGCGATAAGATTTGTGCAGAATGTTCCATGCCTCTTTCGATGATGTTGCAAGAGCAATTCTTTCGAATATGGTTTCATTTACTGATTGAAACAAGATGTGCAGTGCACGTTTATCTTTCTTGACTGCATCCCTGTGCGCTGACGTCGCTTCTTCCGTCAGATTCGTACCCAGTTCTTGAATTCCTTCATCAACAACACTCCATAATTCTTGAGATTCAAGCAGGACTTTGATTTGAATGTGCCAGTGGTAGTAATTCTGCTCAGCGAGTTTAGGAATTTGAGTTTGAATTCCTTGTCCCTGATTCATGTCTCGAGAGATTTGTAATTTCTTGGATTTGATCGATGTGGCTCTGATACCACTTTGTTAGATTTCTAGATTTAGGGTTTTGTGGAACGAAGTTCTTGTGTTCATAAAAATCAATTGATAATCAGTCGGTCATATTACATACGAGTATATATACATAAATGATATAGGCAGTAAAGTAACTGCCATATATTAACTTAGAATAATATAAAATAAAAATAAAATAATAATAATAATATGATCTAGCTTATAAACATTCGTCTAACAATCCTTTCACCCTGTTCTTGAGGATACCAACACGACCAGTAACCATCACGACATTCCCATCATCGAACTTGATGAAATTAACAATCTTGTTTGATTCCAAGTCGAGTTTGATTTTGTCGTTAGCTTTGATGAGAGGATCTGGGTAGCGAATGGATCGACCATCGTAGGTGTTGATGTATGGAATCCCTTTTGAACCAAACTAGACTGAGCGAACCTTGCACAGCGTGAACTGCAAAAAAAAAAAAAAAAAAAAAAAAAGAGAGACTTACTTCACAACTTGAAAGAATACACACTATTAAAAAAAACTAACAAATGCCACAAGCTGGCTCTGTATAATACAAAAACTGAAACACCAGAACAATATAAAGCTTCAGTGAGACACACATGCAAAAAGCTTAATTTCTACACAATTTTAATTAAAAAAAGAATGAATTTGTCTATTGTGCTTCAAGTATACTAATTCACCTTTGATTCCTCGTCCCTGTATCAACTGCTGAGTTGTCTTCAGGAACACCTTTTGTTTGTATAGAAATTGTTGCACCACTGGCCCGTCTAATATAACTAATATTAGTGCCCGACGTACCAATTACAGCATCGGCATATGAAAGAGGATTTGCATGTTCTGTGAGACCTACTCGTAAATAGCATCTCACTTTTGCGAATTTTGTTCAAAGGTTTGTTTTTTCGCATCTGGATCCAAGAGGTTTGAAATCTTGGTATTAAAAAAACACATTTTTACGCAACAATAATATAGAGAAAGATAAAATAAAAAGACATAAAATCTGGGAAAACATTTTTGGTCTTACCTTCCTAACCCATCGTAGCAACTAGTCAAAATAAACCTGTCAAATAAAACAAAAGTTCAGTGACGAAAACAAACTGACTGCAATGTCAATTTTGAAATACAGAAATAATAAACACGAAAAATAAGATGACTTACCGACTTGAACCATCAACTGCACTGACCCAATCATCATGTAGTGATCTTCTTCCTTGCGTGGAGCTACAGCTCTTATGTATTCAATTTCTAGAGTGGCTGGATAAGCAACTGATGAAACACAGGTTGACACTGAGGTTAATCCGTGGGGTAGTTTCTTCTTGGGTTCAATCTCCTTCTCTGTTCGTGAAATGGCCAAGAACCTGCAAACAGCAACACCGTTAGTCTCGTTAAGAGGGGAATATGAGGGTTTCCCTCTTAACCAGGCTCCGGCGTGAGAATAAGTACTGTTCTGAGGGGGAATAACAGTGTGTGTATAAGGTGAGAGTCGAGAGAGTAGAGTGATTCAACCTGAATGATGAAGGGTCCTATTTATAGCCAGATGCTGGAAGGAGGAGGAGCAGTGTTGCCAGCTGTTACGGGGCGCCAACTGTCCGACCAAGCGGAATATCCTCTTGGTCTCCTCTGCTGTGGTCAGGGTAGTGGAACACGTGGCGCACATGTATTTGCTCATGCTAAGAACGTTGTACTGCTGATGTCGGTCTGCTCCTTGACTGCTCCTTGATTTGTTACAGGCCTACATGGCGCTTGATGAATGGTGACACGTTTTGTCCTTTTGGTCGGAGGGAGCATCTTTGGTGCCACCTTGCCACATTCTAGAAGCTTCTGGGTTCGCTTGCTGATGTGTGCGCCATGTAGGATGTAAAAGTGGTGTGGTCCTTGCCATGTAGGCAAGGATTTGGGACCATGCCTCTTCAAGTCCCCCCAGTCCAGTGTGCCTTCTAGTTGAGTTGATCGTCTAGGAGGGATTCTGGACTTTTAAGTGAGTGGTTTTTGTTTGATGTGTATTGCTTATCTTTGTGAAGTTGAGCCGGCGGGACGCATGGCGCATGGTTTGTTGGTACCTTGCAAAGTTGAGCCAATTGGACGCATGGCGCATGGCGTGGTGGCAAGGTTAAATCAACTGGACACATGGCGCATGGCGTGCTGGCAAGGTTGAGTCAACTGGATGCATGGCGCATGGTTTGTGGTACCTTGCAAAGTTGAGCCAACTGGACACATGGCGCATGGTGTGCTAGCAAGGTTGAGTCAACTGGACGCATGGCGCATGGTTTGTTGGTACCCTACAAAGTTGAGCCAACTGAACGCTTGGCGCGTGGCGTGTTGGTTTTTTCTTCTGAGAGAAGTTTCTTGTCTTGGGAGTGGGACAACTGATGTAACTGTCTAATGTCCCTGTCTTGTCGGAGGTAAACAGGCGCCTTTTCAGTGGTGTCAGTTACTTTTTTCTGCGTTTGTCAGGTGTGTGCCGCCCATGCTCCCGTGAATAGAGGTGACGGTTTCTCTCCCTGCTGACCTGTCTTCTTCTTATTAGATGACGTTCTGAATTTCTGACGGCCCACTACCCTCGCATTAAATGCGATGGGTATAAGTATAAGGCGGTTTCTTTGACTTCCTTCACTTTCCAAATTTTGAACTCTTGTTTTCTCTCTTGATCCTCCATCTTGCTTCTTCCTTTTCTTGAGTATATTCATATTATCTTTCTGATTTTCTTTCAACATGCCTGGAGCGAATCCCTCATTGAAGAAGAAAAGGAATAAAGGCAAGAACCCTCCAGGTCCCAATCAAGCTACGATAAAGTGGAGAGAAGAAGAGTTCCATAACTTGGTTAGGGAGATAGGTTTCCTTCCAGAATGGGGTGCCCAGTTTCCGACTCCTGGTTCTACCGCCATGGACGCACCTCCCCGTTATATCACATTGTATGCCGCTTTTTTCCGGAAGGGTAACTTCAGACTTCTGATGACCAAGTTTACTGCTGAGGTGTTGGAGAATTATGGGCTCCATATCTCCCAAATCAACGCTATTGGGCTTCCCCGTGTTACCCATTTTGAATTTGTTTGCAGAGCTAACCGTGTTGAGCCGACTTTTGCAATGTTTAACGTTTTCTACACTGTGACTTACACCAGCGGTTTCTATTCTTTTAACTCTCGGACTGGTGGTGTTATCCCCTGTTGTTCTACACCTCTAAAAAGTTTGCATGACTGGAAGCAAAAGTTTTTCTACATCCATCGAGGTGTTATCCCTATGGATATGCATTACCGGTTGGTGAGTGAAGGGATCCCCAAGATAGACGTTTTGGTGGATTTTGCCAAGCAGGAGTGGTACAAGAAGGTAACGCACAAAGCTACTGCTATTTCTCAGGTGGAGGAAATGGCTTTGGTTGGCGCTGGTATGAGTTTGCGGTGGTTTCCGAAGAACCTTCTGGGTGTTCCTGTTTATGGTTACCAAGGCAAACGTATGTAATGTTTCATAGTTTATTATTATTATTATTATTATTTCTTTTTGTGTGTGTTCTTCCTTATTTCCTTGTTTTTCGCAATTGGGTACAGCTTGTTAAATGTTTTGGACCCGAAGGCCGCTGGTGCCATGGTTGAAGCGATCCAGGAAGATGGGAAACCAACATGGTTGGATCAGATTCGGCCCCATTTTTTGCATCCTTCGAACGAGAGTTTTGCTGCTTACGCCAACGTTGTTGTAGGTGAAGCTGGTGAAGATGACGCTATTGATCCCACCCGAGAAGAAGTTGTTGTTCTCTCGAGTGGAAGTTCTGGCAGGTCTCTTGAAGGTCTAACTTCTCATTACGCGCGTGCAGGTCCGGCGCAAGGGGCTGTTAATGAGCCCGTTAGTGAGCCTGTTGATGATGATGTCGAAGTTCCGATTGAGGCTACTGCTCAATTGGAAACGAGGAAGAAGACAAAGGCTGGCAAGCCAGAAGGGAAGGAGGGAAGGAGAAGAGGGTTGAGGGAAAAACCACTAAGACTCCTCGTAAGCGACCCTCTACCCTTCCTGTCTTAGATTACATTGTCGTTTCTGATACATTGTCTGGTTTAGGGGCCGGTGAGAAACATCATGGGTCTGATCCTAATGACCGTGCTACTTTGACGGAGATGATGAGGAAAAAGGCTCTTGAAGAGAAGAAAAGGAAGCTTGACGAGCAGGCTTCTGCTATGCTTGCGTCTAAAAAGGCCAGACTCCAGAAAGACACTCCCCCTGCCCCTTCTGAGTCTGAGATTGGTCTTGGGGTTTTCACTGCTACTCATGGGAACTTGTTGGAGAAAATTTATGAAGCTTCCGGTTCTGGAGGTACAAAATTTTTGTTTGTTTGCTTGGGTTGTCTTTTCTTTGCCTTTTTTCTGATTGTTTTGTCTGTATTGCAGCGGGTGTGAAGCCGGTTAAGGCTGCTCGGAAGTTTGATATTTCTCAGATTACTCCTCCTGCTTCTCCTCCGTCTAGGACAATTGATTTGTCTCCTCCCCGTGATGATCCGTGTGAAAAGAAAAAACAGGATGATGTAAATGCTGAGCATGTTGGTGAAGGTGGAGGTGATGGCGCAGGTGACGCTGGTGGTTATGCTATAGGTGGCGCTGGTGGAGACGATCGGGACAAAGGCATTGACACAGAAGCGGAGTCCAGCTAGGCTACACAGCGTCAGACCATTTATACCAAGCGCCCACCAGGCGGTGGCGGTGGTGCTACTTCGGGTGCAGTTCGGAGTCCACCGTTTGAGAATGTTCATGCCGGTTCCTGGGGGACCTATAACCCAGCGTGTGACAATTTGCCACATGCTCCTCGCTGGAATCTGACTCAGGTTTCCCGGATGAATGATCTTGATAATTGCCATGATTTCTTCTCTTTGTCTCTCCCCCCGCTGAGAGGCTATTTCAGAAAAAACGCAATCGATTTGACTTATTAGATGATCATGTGCGTGCTGGAGTTAATTATTTTGCCACCTCTCAAGAGATTGTTCGTGAGTGGAGACTGATGGGGGAGGAGACGCTTGAGTTTGAAAATGAGAAGAGGGCGTTTGCTGAAGAGAGGGAAAAATTTAACGCTGAGAAAAAGGGTTTGATGTGGAGGGTTTCAGATGTTGAGCAAAAACTCGCGCAGGAGAAACAAGTCAACGTCCAAAAACAAAAAGATTGGGAGTTTGCTTGTGAACGTACTAATGCAGAAATGCAGTCTCAGTGTGATGCTATTGTCAGGTTATCTGGTGAGAAGAAGAAGATTAGCGAGGAGGCTGAGCAAGCGCGCGTTGCGTTTGGGAAAGAGGAAGAGGAGTATGTTCAGCGTATAGCTAAGCTGGAGGAATTTGGTGAAAAGAAGGTTGTGAAGTGTAAAGCTGCTGAGCTCCTTGCTGAGGAAATTTCGGCTGACTGTAAATGGCTATTGTCGCGCGCGGTGCCCTTGGTAACTTCCTTTGTTTTATACTTGCTTCCGGTTTGTGTATATTACTTTTCTCATTTTACCGTGTGTCTCTCATAGATTGCTGATCGTATAGTGAACTCTCCTGAGCTTGCCAACTATATGTTTGAGTTGGGTCAAGCGGGATTCAATAGCGGTCGGAAGGATGGTTATAGTGAGGGTAGGGCTGCAGCTGTCAACAATGAGAAAGACTATCATTTTGGAGCTCTACAATGAGGATTGTGGTGGTAAGTATGCCGCGAAATGCTAGGAGTTTGCGTCTTTGGAGTTTGCTGTTGTTAAGGCTGCCCAGAAGTTGGCTCGGAAACCTGATGGTGTTGCCCTATTGAAGAAGGCTCTTGGGGATGAAGGTCGCGCGGCTGGAGGCGCTGGTACTAGTCATCCAGAATGAAGAATTCCGGCCTGCGTGCCATGTATGGCCTTGGATGGACTTGTAACCGACTGACAATCTTATGAACAATTTCAACTTTATTTTTGTACACAAGTTACTTGTGTTTGCCTGTGAACATTTAGGTATGTATGGCATCTTTTATGTTAATATTCACCTTTGGTTTTTTGCATGTGAATTTTGTTATCGTCATAATATGTGCATGTGTAATTACTTTGATTAGGTATCACGAATGAATGATGGCGCTGACAGGTTGTGTTGTGTTAGTTACAACGTTTATTTTGTCGTTTATTTGCGCAGGTTGGGTCGTGAATACGAAGTGATCGAGTTACAGGTTATTGTGTGGACCCGGCTGTGTTCAGCTTTGGGGGTCTTAAAATGCTTATTTACCATGTTATCGATGTATTCGCGTTTATGTGGGCACAAAGTTTTGGTTTGGCGTTTTCTAGGCTTTGGTTGTGTTTTTGACCCGGCTGTGCACCTGGTTGTGATGAGCCTTGGAGGTCTACAACGTTTCCTATGGTCGAGCCATCGATGTTTTCGTGTATGCCCAAAGTAATATATGCAGTTGTGACAAAAATTCGTATGGAAAAAAGACGTAGCCAAACACTTCTTGTATTAGTGCTAAGTGTGTTGGCGTGTAGCCATTACAAGTACATAAAACCTTGGCTGTTTACATGTAGCATCTTCTTAACTGTTGAGCGTTCCAAGTTCTTGGGACTTCTTTATTGTCTAGGGTGCGTAACTTATACGCCCATTTTCCGAGTACTGCATCTACCACATAAGGCCCTTCCCACTTGGGAGCTAATTTTCCAGGTTTTTCAGCGTTAGACGCCTCATTATCTCTCAGGACGTAATCTCCTGGGTTGAAGGTGCAGATTCGGACTTTGGAGTTATAATACTTTTCCAGCTTTGTTTTGTATTTTGCTTCATTGATTGCCGCCATCTCTCTCCTTTCTTCTAGGAGGTCAAGGTCTAGCCTCCTTTCTTCTTCGTTGTTGATCACATTCATGGAGAGCATTCTTGGTGACGGCAATCCGATCTCTGCTGGTATCACAGCTTCAGACCCATAAACTAAGCTGAACGGTGTCTCACCATTGCTTGTTTTCGGCATCGTCATATGAGCCCATCATATGCTGGGCAATTCGTCAACCCAGCCTCTTCTTTGCTCTCCTAGTCGTGCTTTGATGCCGTTGACAATGCTTTTGTTAACGGCTTCCACTTGCCCATTCCCTTGCGGGTGCGCAACCGAGGAGAAGGTATTTTCGATCTGTAATTCTTTGAACCATCGTTGAAGATCTTCTGTAGCAAAGTTCGTCCCGTTGTCGGTGATGATTCGTAGTGGCAGCCCGAAGCGACATATGATCTGCTCCCATATGAACCTTCTAACAACAGTGGATGTGGTTGACGCGAGTGCTTTTGCTTCTACCCATTTTGTGAAATACTCGACTGCGACTATTATGAACTTGACTGCGCCTAGGGCTTCTGGGAAGGGGCCAACCATATCTATCCCCCACTGCTTAAAAGGCCATGCCGTCGTTACTGGGACCAGTTCGTTTTTGGGGCGCATCATTTTTGGTGCGTGCCTCTGGCAGCCGCTGCATTTTCTTAAAATCTTTACTACGTCTAGGTGCATTCCGGGCCAGTAGTACCCAGCATTCATCACTTTTGCTACCACCATTCTTGGTCCGACATGTATGCCACAGATTCCCTCATGTACTTCTCTGATCAAGTATCTCGCGTCTTCTGGCTCAACACATCTCAATAATGGCCCGAGGTATGATTTCCGGTACAGGATTCCATAAACCATTTGGTAGTGCTCGGCCTTGTATTGAACTTTTCTTGCCTCAGCTTTATTCTCCGGTAGTATCCCAGATTGAAGGTAAATGATTATCGGAGTCATCCATGACGTTGTGCCCACCTGAATAACGCTTACTTCTCTTAGTGGTACCGATGGGTTGCTCAAAACTTCTATGCGCACATCTTTGGCTAGGTGCTGAAAACTTGTGGATGCGAGTTTACTCAGCGCGTCTGCTGGTTTATTCTCACTCCTGTTAATGTGGTGCACTTTGTAGGAATAGAAGTTTTGTAGCAATGTTTTTGCTTGGTTCAAGTAGAGCGCCATCACGTCTCCTTTGGCATCATACTGCCCATTGATTTGTCCGGCTACTAACATTGAGTCCACATGCGCCTCAATATGTCTGACTCCCATCTTGACTGCCAATCTCAAACCAGCAAGGAAGGCTTTGTATTCGGCTTCATTATTCGTGCTTTTGAAATCTAGCCTTATGGCGTACGTGAATTCATGTTTGTCAGGGCTTACCAGCCTAAGCCCTGCGCCTGCGCCGTCTTCATTAGACGCGCCATCTGTGTATAATAGCCATGGTTCTTTTGTTTGCTGCCTTTCAGCTTTCTCCATTGCCTTACACTCCCGATCTTTGTCATCAGGCACTTCTGTCATGAAATCAGCTAGCACCTGGCCCTTGATTGCTGGTCTTGGTCTGAAAACTACATTATGACCTCCCAGTTCTATCGCCCACTTTGCTAATCTCCCCGAAATCTCTGGCTTTGCGAGGATGTTGTAATTTGTTAATACGTGAATGACGTGGTTGGCAAAGTACCTGCGCAGCCGTCTTGATGCATGGATTAGTGCTAGCACTAGTTTTTCCATTATGGCATATCGAGTTTTTGGATCGGTCAAAGTACGAGACACATAGTAAACCGGTGTTTGGACACCTTGGCGATCGACGAGTAAAACTACTCCGACTGCTCTATCGGATACTGATAGATATAATACCAGAGGTTCTCCTTTCACTGGTGCCGTTAATGTTGGCAACCTTATGAGGCAATCTTTCATCTCACGGAATGCGCTCTCGGCTTCCGGAGTCCACTGAAATTGGCTTTTCTTCATGCAGTTGCGGAGTGTCTTGATGAACGGGAAAGATTTAGCTGCGTGATTGGCTAGGAAGCGGTTGAGTGCTGCCAGCCGTCCTACCAATTTTTGCATCTCTTTGATAGTTGATGGAGAAGGCATTCTCTCGATTGCTTGTACCTTCTCAGGATTTACTTTAAGACCGTCTTTCGTGACAATGAAACCCAGGAACTTTCCTTCTTCCATGCCGAAAGAACATTTCGCTGGGTTTAGCTTGATACTTACACCGCGCAGTGTGTCGAACGTCTTCTGAATATTCCCCAGCATCATACTTTCTTCTTTGCTCATGATGACTAAGTCATCCATGTACACTTCGATGTATTTGCTGCTGGCATCACTGAACGTTTCATTCATCAATCTCTGATAGGTCGCCCCTGCATTCTTTAGGCCAAAAGGCATTTTGGTGTAGCAGTATAGCCCTGTTGGCGTACGGAATGCGGTTTTCTCTTCATCTTGGACGGCCATCTGAACCTTGTGGTACCCCTTGTAACAGTCGAGGAAGCACTTCCATCTGAATGTTGCTAGCGAATCAATCTTTTCATCGATATCTGGTAAGGCGTAACAGTCGCGTGGGCATGCCTTGTTCAGATCCTTATAATCTACGCACATTCTCCAACTACCATTCGGTTTCTGTACCATTACGGGGCTCGCCACCTAAGTTTGGTATCAGACTTCTCTGATGATACCTGCATTCAACAGTTCCATGACTTGCTCTTGCATGGCATCGTGTTTTATGTCTCCCAAGTGGCGTTTGGCATGTACCACCGGTTTTGCATTTTCTGAGACATTTAACCGGTGTTCTGCTATGTGCCGTGGAACACCCACCATGTCAGCTGGTGTCCAGGCGAACACATCCATGTTTTCAAACAACCTTTTTAGCGTCGCGCGCGTGAGATCGGACATTGCAGGGCCCAAGGTAACTGTTTGTTCTGGGTATGCGATGTTTAATACCCACTTTTCTGCTTTCGCGCGTGGTGCTGGCTTGCTTTCCTTTGGTGGTCGGGCTTCATCCGTTGCTAAGACTTCTTTGCTTGCGTATATTATTGCTAACCCTGTTTCTGTTGGGAATCCCATGGCTGAATGTGGTCCGGAGCAAATCATACTAAAATCTCCTTGAGACTCTCTTCCCAGGAGGATATCGTGTCTTGAATGTGCGGGCAATACCGTGAACGTGACTTCTTCTGTTCTTGAATTTCTTCCGTCTGAGAGTAGCACCGGGAATGATATCTGGCCTAGAGGAAAGACGACTTCATTGCAGAAACCAGTCAGTGGGTAGTCAACTGGTTCCAAGCGCGCCTTGTCCTCTTGGTTAAATTGATTAAAACATTGTTCGTATATGATGTCCGCGGTGCTCCCTGGATCGATAAAAATGTAGCCGGTTTGGTAGTGACCGATTACCCCCGATATGACTATGGGTCTTCTTTCTCTTGGACCTCCTCTTATAACAGGGAAAATAACTTGTCTTTCGCGCCATGAGTCATCTTGTGTACGCTTGTTATAATTTTTTCTTGGCCTTCGTGGACCCCCTTGAACCATGTGGGTTTCTAATTTCCGGAGTATTTTGTTATCTGGCCCTTCTTCTCTTCTTTGAATCTGGCGCTAGTCGCGCTTTCCTGCTTTTATCAGATGAGTGAGCTTTTCATCTCATAAGGCCCTTTCTATTTCTTGCTTTAAGCTGAAGCAGTCGTCAGCTAAGTGGCCTGTGTCTTTATGAAATTCACAGAAAAGATTTGGGTCCTGACCCCTCTTGTTTCGCATTGGGGTGGTTTAAACTGGTGGTTCTCGGTGGACAAGACCTCAGAATGGGTTTTTGTTAAGGGTGTCCACTGTTTTTCTCTGTTCTCTCTTTTTACTTCTTTTCAGTGGGCTATCTGATTGATTGTATGGCGCGTGTCCTCTTTTGCTGGTCTTCTTTCTCTATGACCGGATGTTTTCCATCCGCCCGTTGCTCCTGCGCCATTAAAAACTTGGAGGTGATCATCTGGGTCTGTAAAGCCGTTGTATTTACCCACGTTGTGTGGCAGTTTCGTTTTTTCAATAGCGGCTGTGGCGATCTCTTTGATGAATTTTGAATTTTCAGCCATGTCGTTCGGACGATAGCTCAAGGTGTAATCATGCTCTGCTTTTGGGTTGTAACCTGCGCGCTTTTGAGGTTTGTATGCCTCATGCTCTGGCGGCAATCTGCTGAACACTGTGCTTTCTTTGTATGTCTCGTCGTCTTCTTCTTTGTAACTATCAAACTCGTCGTTTATGTTGCGCGGACCTAAACAACTTTGTATTGGTTTCCTTGGTGGGTGAGAATACTGCACTTAGTTGCTCTCCGTTTCGCCATAAGTGTCGCGTGTGTCATGCGCACTTGGCTTTCTGATGTTTGGCACAGGTCCTTTCTCTGGACGCAAGTTCCATGCATTAATCTGCTGAGTTGTGTGCGTACTCAGAGACCTTTGTGGTGGAGTAACGAATGCGGACTGGTTGGCTTGTGCTTGAAGCAAAGCTTGTTTTGCGCTAAGTTGTGTGTAGACGAGATTTATAGACGCCATTTGTTCGGCATACCAGGAAGCCAGAGTTTTTCCTTCGGTTAGCCCCAGAAGTGCAGAGAAGTTCAATTGTGCCTATTCCGATGGAGCTGAGGGGCCAGCTCCATGGCTTGGTGTCTGCACTACTGGGGGCGTTTGTTGGGCTAACCCAGATGAAGGCTGGAAAGTGGCTCCATTTCTAGTTTGTGTGATGATCCTAGTTGGGGGTTGGAAAGTGGGTCCAGTTGTGGTTTGGCTGACAACCCTGGATACACTTCCAAAGATACTAGGAAAATCGTTGTTCATTTGCCCTTCTTGGATAATTTCGTTCCTTTGGCTCCTTGGACGTGCGCGGTGTCCGAAATGAGCTCAAAAGAAGAAACTTCTCCGTCCACCTGGTGAGAAGGGTTTGTTTCAGCCAAGTGTTTTTCGAAGAGAAAAGAGATGAGTGTGGTGTTGCAAAAAAGCGGATGACGCCAATGATGAAACACAGGTTAACACTGAGGTTAATCCGTGGGGTAGTTTCTTCTGTGGGTTCAATCTCCTTCTCTGTTCGTGAAATGGCCAAGAACCTGCTCACCATGACATGGTGCTTTTTGATCTTCATAAACTCCTGCAAGATATTGCCATAGCAGCAAAGCCTTATTAAAGCGGAAATCCTCAAGGGCGGTTATTGTGGGACGTGTGATCAAGTTGTGGCTGAATGCCATGCTAAGGCAACTAATGTGACAACCCGTACTCTAGACTTATCTTGTGTAACGTTATATGCTCACGTGAACTATATTACTTGAATGAATACATGATATGTTATGTGTTACATGGTTATGTGATTGCGTGATAGGTTGCTTAGACCGAATAGTATTGGATTACACGAAAACCCACTCGGTCCATTTAGTGGACTCGAGACCATAACACAGCCCATGTGGGATTTCGGCCCACACTTCCTCTACGTATATGTATACATACACACCTCATTAGGGTTGTTTTTTTTTACACAACTTGGCAACCTAGAAAACACACACAAACTCTCCCTCTCTTCTTCGCGAACCGAAGGCAGCCAAGGATTTTCCCCCATCGAAGATCATTGTCCACGGATCAATCCTACTCTCCTTTCAATCGGTTAGTGGTTTGTGTTTTCTTGATTGAATGATGTATGTTGTATGCTTTCGGATTGATTGGTTGTGATGATATTATGTGATAACTAGGGTTCTTGCTATGTTTATTAACGAAGGTTCTTGATGTAGTAATATTCATACAATTCGGTTTGCATGATGTTAATCGGACACTATGTTCCTGTTATTGTTTCTGATGCGTATATGATTAATCGGTCCAAGTATATGTTAGCCGGCTAGGTTGCATGCTAGTTCAATAATATGATTCATGATTCGGTTTAGGTCTGTTTGATGATCTGATTACGTGTTCTTGAGGCTGTCATGTATATGTTAATGATGCTAATTTGAAGATGCTATGAAACTGTTATTTTCGGTGTTTGATCTGTTTCCGAAACTGATGAATCTGTTTGCTGAAATCACGGATTAGTTGTTATTGTTATTTAAGGAATTCAGGAAAGCTGTTACACGCATGGTTGCGACTCAGATTGCGAGTCGGGAACCCACAGTCTCGACTCGAGACCACAACGACATCAGCCGCAATCATGGTTGCGAGTCCCGTTGCGACTCGTAACCGGACCATGATGAACCGAGACCAGCCATTGCGACTCGCAACCTACTGTTGCGACTCGTAATCTCCTGATGTGACTCGAGATCCCCGTTGCGACTCGAGACCACCTTTGCACGTATACTGTGTTGGGCTTTCACTGTCACGAGCCCAATCAGTTGGGCCAAATAATTGAACTTATGACTGCATGTTATTGGGCTGTTTTCATATCTGCTATTGGACTGCTTATCTGGTTGGACTGATATGTTGTTATGGGTTATTTTTGTCATTGGGCCGGGTTATGATTGGGCCGAACACTTAGAATTCTTATCGGATTACTGATACGTGTGCGTGTTTGCCATGATTATACGTGATACAATATACGTGCTATATGCGAACCTGACTTATGTGATAACCCTGTTAGGACGTGGTTGACCACTGTTAGTTCAAGAACTCTCTTTCTCTTTGTGTATCTGCCGAGCAACCTGAGGTGAGTTCACACAGCCAAGGCATGGGGTGCCCAGGGTGGGAATGGGATTGAATGAAATATACGTACATACTTAGTTAACGGAACATAATGATATGAGTCCTCAGGGTGAGGGTGGTAAATGATGAGATACAGCTAGACTAGTATACCTACTTGAACTGATCTTCGCACACACGCCAGGGGTTGGCTGCGATATTATGACTAATCTTCGCACACATGCCTCAGGAAGGCTGCGAACTACACATACTAAAACTTCGCACACATGCCAGGGTGGCCAGCGATACAAATATACATAGTCTAGAATACTTGAGAACTTTCCCTAATCTTCGCATACATGCCGAAAGGGCCCGCGATACGAACCAATACTATACATGAACAATGAACGAACTAATACGATGCATGATTAGATGAACGAACGCAATGTATGCTATACTATTCTATTACTGAACTTACTTTCTGTGAACTCGCTCAACTAGTTGTTGACTCTCTGCTGCATGCCTTGCAGGACCTTAGGTACATTATGGAGCTTGCACAGGGAGGAGCAGGTCGTTGTGGGCAAAGGATCGTGAATGCTATTTTAACACTTATGTTTGGGGTTTTACTTAAATGCTTCCGCTATACTTAACTATATTACATGTTCGATATGATTGGTGGTTAAGATCCTGGTCAGTCACGCCTCCAAGCGGTGATACTCCGCGTGTGGATTTTGGGGGTGTGACAGATTGGTATCAGAGCCATTGGTTATAGAGAACTAGGTTTTAATATGGGAAAACGTTTTTATTAAAACCAGACTATAACCAGAACAGTGCTCTCAACGATCCACAACGACGCTTCGCTCCACGTGCAAGACTCGCCATCCTAGGTAATAAGGTTTATGTTTATTGCCTGTTTGCTAGAACTGCTTAAAACCTTGCTCGCATTACGCTTAGATACACACGACTTTATTACATGAGAACACCTACGTGCTTACACTTTTCTGTCATCGTCCTACTCGCGAACCACTCTCGCTTACATTACTTTTACTATGAAGATCATGTCTGGACGAATCAACATGACTCAAGCCCAGCTAGAGGCTCTCGTTCAAGCTCAAGTTGCTGCGGCACTTGCAGCTGCTCAAGCAGGTAGTATACCCTGTAGTCATAACTTACACTAGGATCTTTAGATCCTACATTCCTAAGCTAGCCCTTATATTTAAACTTTGCCCTATTCGTACACAATAGGTCAACCAGCGCAGCAAGTTTGCACCTTTAAGAACTTCATGGACTGTCGTCCAAATACCTTCAGCGGCACAGAGGGGGCAGTGGGACTCCTCCACTGGTTTGAGAAGCTAGAGTCAGTATTCGAAATGTGCGAGTGCCCTGAGGCTCGCAAGGTCAAGTTTGCCACCGGCACTCTGGAAGGAATAGCACTGACTTGGTGGAACGCCCAAGTTCAAATCTTAGGGTTGGCAGCTGCTAACGCCACACCCTGGAACGACTTTAAGGAACTCATTAAGAGGGAATATTGCACGCGTGAAGATATTCACAAGTTGGAAGATGAGCTATATAATCTGAAAATGGTTGGATCGGAAATCGAAGCGTATACGAAACGGTCGAACGAGCTGGCCGTGTTGTGCCCAACTATGGTGGACCCTCCATACAAGCGCATTGAGATGTATCTCAAGGGATTGGCGCCAGAGATTCAGAGCCACATGACGTCGGCTAACCTCGAAAACATCCAGGAAATTCAGCGCCTCGCTCATCGCATCACCGACCAGGCAGTGGATCAGAATAAACTGCCTAAGCGCGTCAGCACTACTGCTACAGTCACTCCAGCTGCTACTTCTGCTACACCCAGCGACAACAAACGGAAATGGGATGGGGATTCCGTTCAGTCTCAAGCACAGCAGCGCAGAACGAACGACTACCAGAACCCGAGTCAGCAATCATCTGGCAATCTGGAGCAGGGTGGATACAGGGGAGTACACCCACTATGTAACAAGTGTAACAAGCACCACAGTGGAAGGTGTCGCAAGGAACGTTGCCAGAGATGTCTCAAGATAGGGCACGAAGCCAAGGATTGCAGAAGCTCACGGCCAACTAATCAGAACCAGCAACTTCCACCACCAGCTCCTCAGAACCCACAGCAGCAACAGCCACAGCGTGGAAATAGGGGATGTTTCCAGTGTGGGGCAGAAGGTCATTACAAGCGCGATTGCCCACAGTTGAACCAGAATCAGAACAACAACAATAACCAGGGTAACGGGAACAACAACAACAACAATGGCAACGAGGCAAGAGGTCGAGCTTTCGTGCTAGGACAAGGAGACGCTGTGAACAATCTTTGAATTTATAACTCGTTTTGGGATTTTCTTTATTATGTCTCTGTTACTCAAACAAAGTTTGGTTTGAACATCAATCGTATTGGGTTTTATGGATTATTTTAACTACTATACCTTATGTTTGCTTTGATGGATGGTTTGATATTTTTGAACGCACCTGCCGTATTTAAGAACCTTATGAACAGGGTGTGCAAACCCTACCTAGTTAAGTTCGTCATAGTATTCGAGAAGTCCACTTCCCAGGCCACGTAGTGAACAAGGATGGGATCCATGTCAATCCATCCAAGGTAACCCCGACCAGAAACTAGTCTGCACCACGTACTACAGACGGTTTACCAAGGATTTCTCGAAGATTGCTCAGCCATTTACGCTATTGACACAGAAGGTGTCACCTACCGTTGGGGAGAGCCCCAGGAGACTGCTTTTCAGCACCTCAAGGATAGACTTTGCAGCGCACCTATCCTCTCTCTGCCAGAGGGCACAGATGACTTCGCGGTATACTGTGACGCATCAATACAGGGTCTGGGTTGTGTATTGATACCACGTGATAAAGTGATAGCCTACGCTTCTCGGCAACTCAAGGTTCATGAACGGAACTACACGACGCACGATTTAGAGCTGGGAGCTGTTGTATTCGCGCTTAAGATATGGCGACACTACCTGTACGGTACCAGGTGCACGATTTACACCGATCACAGGGGTCTCGAGCATATTCTTAAGTAGAAGGACTTGAACCATGCGTCAACGGCGATGGGTTGAATTACTTAGCGACTACGAATGCGCCATCAAGTACCATTCAGGCAAGGCCAATGTAGTGGCGGACGCCCTCAGTCGAAAGGACACTTTACCGAAGCGCGTGCGAGCGCTACAGTTTACAGCACAGATACGAAATGCTCAGGTAGAAGCATTGAAAACCCGAAAACGTCAAAGCTGAAGCCTTGCGCGGCTCACGACAACAAATGGAACAGAAGGCAGACGGCGCCTACTATGTGACGGGGCGTATTTGGGTCCCACTCTATGACGGTCTACGCGAACTTGTGATGGGCGAAGCACACAAGTCTCATTACTCGGTACATCCAGGGTCGGACAAAATGTACCACGACATCAGCACTACTTATTGGTGGCCTAGCATGAAGGCCCACATCGCTACATACGTTGGAAAATGTTTGACCTGTGCGAGGGTCAAGGTCGAATACCAGAAACCAGCTGGCCTACTTCAGCAACCTAAGATACCTCAGTGGAAATGGGAAGAAATTTCCATGGATTTTCGTTACAAGCCTACCAAGATCCCAGCGTGGGAATGATACTATATGGGTGATCGTGGATCGACTCACCAAGTCTGCACACTTCCTAGCTATAAAGGAAACGGATAAGTTCTCCACTCTCGCAGACATCTACCTTAAAGAAGTTGTTTCGAGGCACGGAGTGCCCACGTCCATCATTTCGGATCGCGATGCACGATTCACGTCAGGACTTTGGCAAGCAATGCACAAACCATTCGACTCACGATTAAACATGAGCACAGTAGCATACAAGCCGCACCATTCGAGGCGTTGTATGGGCATAAATGCCGGTCACCTCTCTGTTGGGCAGAGGTGGGGGATAGTCAGATTACGGGTCCAGAGATTGCAATGGACGCCACGGAAAAAGATTGCACAGATACTACAACGCATGGCGGCAGCACACGACCGTCAGAAAGCCTACGCGGACAAGCGTAGAAAGCCATTGGAATTTCAGGTCGGGGACCATTCGAGATCATAGAACGTATAGGCAGGGTAGCCTATAGATTGAACCTACCAGCTGAACTCGGGGCAGTTCACAAGGTCTTTCATGTGTCGAACCTAAAGAAGTGCCTATCAGATGAAACCCTCATCACTTCTCTTAAGGAACTCACTATCGACGAGCGGTTGCAGTTCGTCGGGGAACCAGTTGAAATCACGGACTGGGATGCGAAGGTCCTCAAACACAAGAGAATCCCTCTTGTCCGAGTTCGTTGGAACTCCAAACGTGGCCCAGAGTACACCTGGGAACGCGAAGACAGGATGACAGAAAAGTACCCCCAGTTATTCGAACCCAATGCTACCACCACTGAGGCTGAAGCTACTACTTCGGAATTCCGGGACGAAATTCCAAGATCAACGGGGGGAGGATGTGACACCCCAGGAAAACCAGTGAACGATTGAACTTACCTAGCTTCCTCAGTGAGTGCATACCAAATTTCGGGACGAAATTTCCAATTAGTTGGGGATAACGTGACAACCCGTACTCTAGACTTATCTTGTGTAACGTTATATGCTCACGTGAACTATATTACTTGAATGAATACATGATATGTTATGTGTTACATGGTTATGTGATTGCGTGATAGGTTGCTTAGACCGAATAGTATTGGATTACACGAAAACCCACTCGGTCCATTTAGTGGACTCGAGACCATAACACAGCCCATGTGGGATTTCGGCCCACACTTCCTCTACGTATATGTATACATACACACCTCATTAGGGTTGTTTTTTTTTTACACAACTTGGCAACCTAGAAAACACACACAAACTCTCCCTCTCTTCTTCGCGAACCGAAGGCAGCCAAGGATTTTCCCCCATCGAAGATCATTGTCCACGGATCAATCCTACTCTCCTTTCAATCGGTTAGTGGTTTGTGTTTTCTTGATTAAATGATGTATGTTGTATGCTTTCGGATTGATTGGTTGTGATGATATTATGTGATAACTAGGGTTCTTGCTATGTTTATTAACGAAGGTTCTTGATGTAGTAATATTCATACAATTCGGTTTGCATGATGTTAATCGGACACTATGTTCCTGTTATTGTTTCTGATGCGTATATGATTAATCGGTCCAAGTATATGTTAGCCGGCTAGGTTGCATGCTAGTTCAATAATATGATTCATGATTCGGTTTAGGTCTGTTTGATGATCTGATTACGTGTTCTTGAGGCTGTCATGTATATGTTAATGATGCTAATTTGAAGATGCTATGAAACTGTTATTTTCGGTGTTTGATCTGTTTCCGAAACTGATGAATCTGTTTGCTGAAATCACGGATTAGTTGTTATTGTTATTTAAGGAATTCAGGAAAGCTGTTACACGCATGGTTGCGACTCAGATTGCGAGTCGGGAACCCACAGTCTCGACTCGAGACCACAACGACATCAGCCGCAATCATGGTTGCGAGTCCCGTTGCGACTCGTAACCGGACCATGATGAACCGAGACCAGCCATTGCGACTCGCAACCTACTGTTGCGACTCGTAATCTCCTGATGTGACTCGAGATCCCCGTTGCGACTCGAGACCACCTTTGCACGTATACTGTGTTGGGCTTTCACTGTCACGAGCCCAATCAGTTGGGCCAAATAATTGAACTTATGACTGCATGTTATTGGGCTGTTTTCATATCTGCTATTGGACTGCTTATCTGGTTGGACTGATATGTTGTTATGGGTTATTTTTGTCATTGGGCCGGGTTATGATTGGGCCGAACACTTAGAATTCTTATCGGATTACTGATACGTGTGCGTGTTTGCCATGATTATACGTGATACAATATACGTGCTATATGCGAACCTGACTTATGTGATAACCCTGTTAGGACGTGGTTGACCACTGTTAGTTCAAGAACTCTCTTTCTCTTTGTGTATCTGCCGAGCAACCTGAGGTGAGTTCACACAGCCAAGGCATGGGGTGCCCAGGGTGGGAATGGGATTGAATGAAATATACGTACATACTTAGTTAACGGAACATAATGATATGAGTCCTCAGGGTGAGGGTGGTAAATGATGAGATACAGCTAGACTAGTATACCTACTTGAACTGATCTTCGCACACACGCCAGGGGTTGGCTGCGATATTATGACTAATCTTCGCACACATGCCTCAGGAAGGCTGCGAACTACACATACTAAAACTTCGCACACATGCCAGGGTGGCCAGCGATACAAATATACATAGTCTAGAATACTTGAGAACTTTCCCTAATCTTCGCATACATGCCGAAAGGGCCCGCGATACGAACCAATACTATACATGAACAATGAACGAACTAATACGATGCATGATTAGATGAACGAACGCAATGTATGCTATACTATTCTATTACTGAACTTACTTTCTGTGAACTCGCTCAACTAGTTGTTGACTCTCTGCTGCATGCCTTGCAGGACCTTAGGTACATTATGGAGCTTGCACAGGGAGGAGCAGGTCGTTGTGGGCAAAGGATCGTGAATGCTATTTTAACACTTATGTTTGGGGTTTTACTTAAATGCTTCCGCTATACTTAACTATATTACATGTTCGATATGATTGGTGGTTAAGATCCTGGTCAGTCACGCCTCCAAGCGGTGATACTCCGCGTGTGGATTTTGGGGGTGTGACAACTAATGCCTCAACGGCTGCCGTTCGAGCCGCCCAATCAGAATTTGTCAAACAATCATGTCTTTATTTCTTCTGCATAGTAAAAAATATTTATTGATTTATATGAGTTTACAATGTCTACATAGTATGCATAACAGAGGCCTTAAAACTACAGCTCACCCTAATTTTTAAACTTTATGTAGCCAACTCAGTTTTACTATTAAACAACTTGACCCATTGTTATGAACCCGACCTACCTGGGCCATTTTGACCAACTTACTTGACATTCTTTGACCCATAATAAAAAAAAAACTCATTTTAACCCATTACCAAAGTAAAATCTTTCTCATTTGACCTTTACGAGAACAAACCCTTTCAACCCGTTTGAAAGAAAATGATTGTTCAACCAATCTTACAAAGCTGACTGGCCCGACCCATAATAAACACTCTGTCTAGAAAATAACTAACCACAAGATTTAAAAAACATACTAAATAGCAACATAAAAAATAAAACGGCAGATAAGACATGCTTTTTTCTTCCTCCAGTACTACACTTCCAGATTTATCATAAACTTGACTTGACGATCATCTTTTTTGACATAAGTTGACTTCTCTTTACTGTTTTTGCTCTTTCCACTATCCTTTAGGACATACTGTCAATCAGAAAAACACATAACTGTTGATACACTTTGTGTGGACGCGACTCGGCTCGGTTCGACTCGGCTCGGTACGACTTGGTTTCGACACGGTTAGGTCCGGCTCAAGCCCGACGTCATGACATTCCTCCGTCGTGCGCCCCAGAGTTTGACACGCGAAGCACGGAGAGCCGCGACCTTTCCCGCCAACACATCACCATGACATCACCTTAGTGATGTCATGATGATGTCACAGGTTGTCAAAGTTTGCAATTCTTATTCAGTTGTCGACGAATCACATTTTGGGCCGAGACTGCAATTGGGCTTTGACTATAGTTGGGCCAAACTACCAACGACGAAACAAGTTAAATTTGAAATGCTTGTCGACGAAACACTCCTGTTTCGTAGTGTTTCGTCGACTTTGATTTGATTCGCCGAGTTCCTTTTCAGTTTCGTCAAGTCTGTGTCTCTGTTTTAGTATAAATAGGTCTCATAGTTTCTGTGTGAAACTTGGACGAGACACGAGAGCTGTGAGACTTTGAGAGACAGTCTTTAAACATTGTTTGTATATGTTTGTATCGTTCACATCCCTAATCAATAGATATTGAATCTTTTGGTTACGCGTGTTCTTCTTTTACACTTTGTTTGGTTTGCACCGTCACGGGGATTCCGCACCCGTTACCGTGTTTGTGATAAACAAGGATAAGGTTTTCGTTATCGATCCACCGGAAAAACGGGACCTACAATAACTATACGTCTATACCCAGTCTACGCTTTAGAAAAAACGCAATTGCCAATGTAAGTTAACATTACTATACCATGGTAGAAGTCGTCCTCTTTTCAGAACCATGTTTCACTACAACAGAACTTGAATTTGACGATGATGCACCAGCCCTTCTCATTAACTTCCCGTTAAGCAAAGACCGCTGCATTAAATCACAAGAAACAACGAGGACGCATGCATACCATATTACATTCAAGAATAGAAGCCAACCATTAGGAACTTCACACTGTGACTTAATGTTCAATGTATATGTAAATAGCAATGTTTTGAAAACCGGACCGGAAAATGAGATGCATGCTAAGAAATAAAATTCCTACCCAGGATACACCCTTGGCAGCTCTTTTCTGCCTAACAAAATCCATTAACGGTGTGACTATAGGAGCTTCTTTGGCAGCACCTGGAAATGTATAGTAAAAAATTCAAGGTATATTAATCCATTGAGTAAAAAGCCATTTTCGGCCTTGAGGTTTGGCTAGTTTTGCGACTTTCATCCAAAGGTTTGTTTTTCCGCATCTGAATCCAAAAGGTTTGAAATCTTGCCATTTTCATCTGCCCCATTAACTCCATCCATTTTTCTCCATTAAATCAGGGTGTATTTTCATCTTTTTTGTTAACTTAAAGGGCAATTCGGTCTTTTTCACTTTATGTACAAGCATTTAGCATAATCTACAAGTATTCAAAACCCTTTAAGTTAACAAAAAAAGACCGAAATACCCCTGACTTAATGGGGAAAATGGATGGAGTTAACGAGCTGGATAAAAATGGCAAGATTTCAAATTTTTGGATCCAAATGCAGAAAAACAAACCTTTGGACGAAAGTGGCAAAACTGGCCACACCTCAGGGACGATAATGACATTTTACTCTAACCCATTTTATGCCAACATATAACCAATAAATTATTCCCAATTCCACAAAATCAAGTTTAAGTTCAAGGTAGCAAACGGTTAAAAGAACATGGGCTGACCAGCTCGCTCAGCTTCCTTTTTTTCCAATTGTATCTCTGCACTGGGAAGATTCTCCACAGGTTTTGAAATAAACTCAAGGAATTCAAGATACTCGGGATCTATATGCTCATCAAAACATTATAAGTTAGGTAATGGGTTAACTGGAAACCGTAACCAGCATGCTAGATAAGCCTCTTATTACCTTTCCCTATTGTCCCTTCACGTCCGTCTTTTTTAGACCATTTCTTTGGAACGCGCTGTGAAAGTGCATATTCAACAATTGTTTTAAATTGGGTACCTGAGAGAATGAGAAGATTAAACCTTACTTGTCAACATGAGAGAATGATTAATAAGAAGATAATAAAATGGAACACATGTAAGATTTCTTGTGTGTGTAGACTTTAAATCTTATTTAAAAATTAAGATAAAAAACATGTGTGTCAATCAAAAAGAGCAAAATTTTAATGTCATTCAACTGTACATGCTCAAGCATTACCCTTCCCGTTAACGAAAACATGCCCATCGAAGAACTCTACAAACTCATTGACATCATCTGGCCGTTTAAAGTCAATATTTTACACGATTTCAGCGCAAACAATTCTAACAACTAATCTCCATGCCTCCATGGTCTTTAACAATTAACACTCCTCCAAATACAAAAACAACTAAACCAAATCCCACACATAGTTGTCAATTGCGAATAGCGGACAATAGCAACAAGCAACCAATACGCTACGCTTGGTCTAAACTTTTTTTTTTGTCATTTAATAAAAAATAAAACCTAAATCATTAACTCAGCCTTCATCAACAGTTGAACCAATTTGTTTGCTGGCCAATAAATGTTTAGCTGAAGGTTAAAGCAACATAAACTTTACAATCTCACAAACTACAAATCAGTAATAAATCCCCAAAATACAATTCACATCAGATACAAATATATACAATCGAATGTAAGCATAAAACGCCAAAATAATCCAATCTAATAGCTAGAAACTAAACAAAATCAAACAAAATTAACCAAAATGAAAAAAAAAATTGAGCAATCTAGCAGAAGTAAAGTATAAACAAGTAGCAAAAAGTAATCAAAAGAAGAAGAATGTGATTGAGGAAAACCTTGGTGAGAAGGTGTGAAAGCTGCAACGAAAACGATGAGTGTAATGAGGAGTGAGAGTGGTCCACGCATCTTCGTCTCCAGCAAACCTGTTGATGCATTTTTGTGTCTGTCACTAGTCTTGTACTTTACGATGTATTTTGTACGGTCGTTTACAGTTTATTGAGTCTGTATTCGTAGTCGACCAAGTCGGATATCCTGCTATCCGCTTGTGTCTGACTTATTTGTCTCGTTGTTTATGTAATCGTCGTTAAACAATGCATGTTGCATGATAAGGGTGATTCTGTCCATTTGTAAGTGTTTGTCTGTTGCATGAAGTTTGCTGTCTGTTTGCAGCAAACAGCATATGTATTGCAGCCTTCGACGAAACAGGTCTGTTTCGTCGAACACTTGTTGACGAAACAGACCTTAATATGTTTGTTTCTGTTTCGTCAAGGTCAACGACGAAACGGATCTGTCTCGTCGTCTGATGGGCTTTGTTTTGGGCTTAGATGCGTTTCGTCGGCCCAACTTCTGTTTCGTCGAGTTCATTAGCCCAGCTGCTATATAAAGGCACAGATAGTCACAGTTTCAAGTTAGAGATGAGAGAATACCCTGAAAGTCTCTAAACTGTGTTTGTATCAGTTGTGCATTCTCATCCAGTTAATCAAACGATTGTGTTTCTTTGGTTAACCACTGTGTTTACTTTGTTCTATGTTTGGTTTGGCTTAGTTAAGTGGATTCCGCACACTTAACTTTGTTTGTTATAAACAAGGGTTTGGTAGTGAAAATCGATCCTCCGATTTCGGGACCTACAAGTGGTATCAGAGCGAAAGGTATCAGAGCGAAAGGCTCTTATCCTTGCTTAAAATCAAACATAGTTCGGTTGTTTTACCAAGCGTTTGTGTGTTTTTCTCATAAAGTTGTTCTTAAAATTCACTATTTTCTGGAAAAGGGCTCTTAAAATCTGTTAGATGTTATTTGGTTGCTAAAAGTTTCACCGAAAACCTTGCTTATTTAAGTGTTTACATGTTAACACTTGGTTTCTGTGGAAAGTTTTAGGCAAATTTGTGTTCGCGAAGTTATCAGGTTCACCGGTTTGTTCAAGTGTTCTTCAAAACTTCAAACAATATTCAAAGTGTTCTTGAGAATTGCACTTTTTGATCTCTATCATTCAAACTGATAAGGTTGTTTTTGCATTGAAAATAGTAATAGGTCTAATCTATTATCCACCATACCTTAAGTTGGTGATAAAGCATGGGTTAAAGAGAAAAGTCGTTGAGTTTGACAGCTTGGGTATAAAAAATTCACCTACTTTACCAACCCTCTGATCACCTTTTTGACGTAACAGACCTCGAAGAAACAAACTATCGACGAAACAAAATTTGCGACGAAACAAAATTTGCGACGAAACAAAAAGTGTTTCGCCAAAGGTCCCTTCGACGAATTAGAAATCTGTTTCGCCATAATACTTCGACGAAACAGAATCTGTTTCGTCATCAGTCGTTTCGTCGAAACAAAATCTATTTCGTAGAAAGTGTTTCATCGTGTGTGTTGTCATTTTTCAACAGAAAGTTTGCAAATCTATCTTAACATTGTGTTTTCAAGTGTTTGATCAGGTATTCTACTAGTATACATCAAAAATGAGTTGCACAAGTGTCACACCCCTCCAAAACCCCACCCCGCCTTGGAGGCGTGACATGCCCAGGATCATAGCCACCAATCATATTGAACAAACATGTAGTTTATTTATAAAAACCAACCACAATACAATTGGTGTCAAAACATAGTTTGAGTTTACAGCGGAAGCAATACATAAGTTTAATATAAGTTTTCCCACAACGACCACGCCTCCCAGTGCAAGCTCCTTAAGCTAGGGACGTAATGACCTGCAAGGCATGTAACAACGAGTCAACAACAAAGTTGAGTGAATTCACGGTTGGTTCACTGGCTTACTAGCCCGTATCGCGGTCTCCCAGACATGTGTGCGAAGGTTAGTATCCATATCGCGTCGCGGCCCTACAGGCATGTGTGCGAAGATTAGTGGAGTGGCATCCTACCTCTGGAGGATGGTCGTGCCTTGTAGAAAGTTCGTGAACTCACCTTTGCTTTTGCTTTGCTCGGTTTGCTTATCTTCTTTGATTGTAAGGGTATGGGATAGAGTTTAGCCTACTGATAAGCCTAATAATCTAACGCACACGAAATTAGGTAAATAACCAATACAGCATTTACGACAATTCACGAGATTAAACCCTCACAACGATTAACAAAGTGCAATACTTAACAATTCAGCGGATTCACAATGAATAACAGAGCATAGTCCGCAATTGGATAATACTCAAATATTCAAGTCGAAATCACAACGAATAACAAAGTATAAACTCAATTTGAGCAGCACTTAATCATACGTTGGATAGTTTCAATCGATCGGACGTTGAATCGTAATAGCGATCGAATTAATACTCTGAATCGTAGCAGCGTTTCGGGATTGGTATGTGTTTGTAGTATTTATGCTATAACTCAGCGTAGAATTGGAATTTCTACGTCGAACGAACAACAGAATGCAAGTGCCAGGCCCTTCTATTTATACACAAAAATTGCACCTCCCGCTAGTCGCGGAAGAATCCGTGTCGCGTGCCGCGTGTCGCCTTTGGTGACATTTTTAGGGTAGGGTAGGTACGTGTCCAACTAGCTCAGGTGAGTCGACAATTCGTTAAAATTCAATTTCCACATAAATCTGTAAAGATAATATCAACTAGGTTTTACCCCCCCCCCCTGAGTTTTAGGGGCCCTAATCCTGATTCTGATTGTTTTGGAAATCTTAGGGTTTCTGCAGAATCACTTGGGTTTCTCAATTTGGGTTTCCTATTAGACTAATAATAAATAGGACTTTTAGTGAGAGTTGCTACAACAAGTCCATGGGACTGGAGTACGGACCCACGACCAGGTCAAAGTTCAAATCAGACATCTATGGCCTCTTACTTGGCAAACTCCATACCTCAACAATAACCGTCCATAGGTGCAAGTCAATGGGCCTTGGTATCAAATCAAAACCAAAGCATTCAAAATCTCTTGTTGAGCGAGAGTGAGACGGGTAGCAACAATCGCCCGCCAAAGTTAAATCACATGAATGATTATCCATCATGGAAGGGACGTTTTCATACCTATGTTCAAGGGCAAAGCACCGAACTTTGGACGTGTTTCATTAATGCAGTCAACCCTGCCCTCGAAACAGCAGCATCAACATCAGCAGGTTATGGTAATATGCTTGAGGATGATAAGTAAGCTTATGACTTGGAGAAAAAGGCGTTTGCCATTCTTACACAAGCGCTTCACAAAGAAATTTATCATCAATTTGGGTATTGTAAGACCAAGAAAAGCCTATGGGATGCATTGGTGGCGAGAGGAGAAGGGAATGCAGCTTCTAGGAAGACTCGCCATGATCTGTTAAAGAAAGAGTTTGAATCATTTCAGTTCTTGGAAAATAAAACCCTAAATGATATGACTTCTCGTTTCTATCATTTGATTAGTGAAATGAGTTCTTACAATGTTAATGGTACCCATCAGGAAATGATTGCTCGGTTTGCTGATGCTCTACCTCCTAAGTGGAGTCCATTCATTGAGCTTCTGAAACATACGGGTGCACTGGATGCAGCCAATGCCAGTCTCTATGAATTCATTCAGAAGTTAGAGCACAAGAATGAAGAAGAAATTAGGAAGGCTAAAAGAATTGCAGCTGCACCTCCTCAAAATACAAAAATGTATTTGCCTGGTTTTGGTCCTTCAACTAGTTCTAGTTCCGTTCAACAACCGAAGCTTCAAACGGCGTTTGTATCCAATACAAACTCTTCTCCATTTCCGCAGTTCAATCAAGCACAACCACAGTGGGATCAAAGTGCTTATCTTTCACAAACCATTCCTACACCTCATGTTACCACTGCTCAACCACAGTTTGATCAAAGCGCCTATCTTTCACAATCAATACCCACACCATAGTCACAACCACAACAACAAGCTCATTATGCCAACAATCCTCCACCCCTAAACCCTAACACGATCAGAGTCGATACTTCAAACCTCTCACAAGTTAGCATTGAAGTAGCAAAGGAACATATGGAACTCATTAATACAATGGTCAGTGCTTATTGCGGGTTGGTGGCAGGTCAAATTGGAAACATCAATATGACCAATGAAGATTATAAACAGATCGACAGGGATGAAATGGAGTTAATGGATATTAAATGGGCTTTTGCTAGTGCAATTAGAAGGGCAAAAGACTTTATGGCTCGAACTGGAAGAACTTCGTTGGAAGGGAAAAAGGATACGAAGTACGGGTTTGATATAAATGCTGTCACATGTTTCAATTGTGGCGAGAAGGGGCATTTCAAACGTGAGTGCACCCGACCAACCAAACAAGGCAATCATAACCCATTCAGAAACCAGACGAGTACTTCAAATGTCAATGCCCAGCAAGAGAATCATGAAAGGAGGATTGTAGCAGTGAATAACAATCAGAACCAGTCTGGACCATCAAATTCCAATCGAGCATTGACAGTTCAAGCTGACGAAGGGTGTGACTGGTCTGTACAGTTTGGGGAAGGCGATCAAGGAGGAGGAACAACTTGTTATGCAAAGATCATCAATCACATCAAGCATGTTCATAAGGAGGAATTTTCTGAAAGTGACGACAGTTCGGGTTATTCCGGGAGTTCTGATGAAGAAGGTTCTATTTCTGGGGATAATCACTCTGAGTCTGATGTGAAGGAAGAAGCAAGTTCTGATGTTGAAGACTTGTTATATGAAGATGAGGAGTTAAAATGTCAGAAACCAGTTCTGATCAACAAGGCTGTTGTTGCATCTAAAGAAATGGAGAAGTTCTTCTCTGAAGACAGATCTTTTTCTTTTCATACTGCCTTTATGGCAAATGTCTCAGCCTCTACGAGTCAGGTAAATGCTGAAACTCCTACTCCTTGTGTTTATAAATCTTGTGCAGATATGAAGCTTGAATCAGAAAAGCTTCATAGTCATAATCAAAGTTTGGTTATTGAACTATCAAAGTGCAAAGAGGCTAATATGGCTTTAGTTCGAAACGAAAAAGAATTTAAATCGGTAATTGAAACCCTAAAGAAAAGCGTTTCCGAAGTTAACAAAGTGGTTTATCATAAACAAGTTAGCATAAACGATCACATAAATATTGTTGAAGAAACCAAAAAGGAACTAGCCATAAACGATCACATAAATATTGTGGAAAGTTATTCTAACTCCCGATTTGTGCTTGATCACATCATTGATGTTCAACAACTGAAGGGAAACAAGAAAGGCGTAGGGTATGAGAAATGTCCGCCCCCTTTGAGACATAACTATACCAAAATGCCTGATGAAGAAGATATGCCACGGTATGAACCCAATGTGCCTCTTGATTATGAGGAATTTTCTACTGGCCTAGGATTCAAACCGGACAGTTCTTCAAACACATCATCTGTGCAACCAGAAACCTCGACATGTACGAAACATAGTCCTCCAATCATTGAGGACTATGAGTCGTCAGATGATGAATCAGAATCAGATGTTAGTGATCAGGATAAATCACTCAACAAGTTGAAAGAGTAGAAATTCCACTTGAAATTGTAATCCTGATACTCCTGTGGTCAAACAAGTGATAGATCCTGTCAAGAATGACAAGACATCTGTGTCTACCATTAAACGTGTTGTACACTTTGGTTGGTGATTCAAGAATCTATTCAGACCATGATTTTCCAATTAAAAATGTCAATCCATCTTTGATTGATAAAGTTTTTGAAGATAACACAAACAAGTTTTTGGGAAAAACACTTCCAGGAGTTGTTGTGACTCAATGTGATCCAGTTCCTAAGGCTGAGATTAGAAAACAATTTGGAAATCAAAAACCACCAACAAAACAACAACCTATTGCTTCTAAGGGTAAACAACCAGAAAGGCAAGCTCAAAAGCCTAATGTTTCTCAATCAAAATCTGAAACAAAAGGGGCTCGTTATCAAAAGAAAGCAAAAGATGTTAAATTCGTAGCATCAAAGGGTACAGATAAAATTGAGACTTTTGAAAACAAATCAAACACCGATTTTGTACAACAAGTCACGATTTTAAAACGTAATAGTGATAACAATTACACCCAACACACAAACGGGTGTGATGAAAAGGCAAGTACCTCAGGCACTACGAAGTCGACATCTGTTGGTCAACCGAACACTCCTAAGTTTGTGGAAAGGAGAACATGTTTTAAATGTGGGGAGTTTGGACATATCATTAAAAATTGCCCAAACACTCCAAAAGATAAATTTGTTGAGAAAGCACCACCTGAAAAAGTTCACCCGCAACGTCGTTCAGTTTCACCAAAACATGATAAACGAACAGTTAAAGAACAAGAAACGAAACAACGACGTAAGAACATCAAAGCTGTGGAAAAGGCTTTAAAATCAGAACTCAAAACAGTAGAAACGGAACCAAGTGTTTTACAACCTTTAAAACCAGAAGCTTGAAAATCTGTTTACAACACTCAATCTGGTAAACAAAAACAAACTTGGAAACCTAAGATGGGTGATAGTTCAGGGGGAGCAGTTGTGATTGAGAATCATCAAGAAATTGAGATCACGTTTCGTGATGCTCAGGGACGACCCAAGAGCACTAAGGCTTGGGTCCCCATCCTCAACTGATCTTTGAACGACATGTGCAGGGTGTTCCAGGAGGAACTATTAATAGTCATTAGATTGTTGATAGTGGAGCATCCAGGCACATGACAGGCGACTTACGGCTTCTATATGACGTGAGAAATATTAGAGGAGGCTATGTCGCATTTGCAGGAGACAAAGGCGGATACATCACTGGAGAGGGAAGTATCTCCAATCGTATTGTGTGTTTCGATAAGATCAATTATGTTCGTCAAATTGATCATAATCTTCTCAGTGTGTCGCAAATCTGTGATAAAAAGTTCACCGTGCATTTTGATGATGCCGGTTGTTATGTGCTTAAACCTGGTTTCAAGATTCCTAAAGAATGGATTCTCTTATCGGCTCCAAGAGTTAATGATCTCTATATTCTTGATATGAGCCAAGCGATTACAACATCTGCACAAGTCACTTGCTTTGTCTCTAAAGCCACAGAAAAGGAGTCTATATCTTGGCACAGAAGAATGAGGCACATTCACTTGAGGAAAATGAACCATTTGTTGAAAAACAATCTTGTGAATGGTGTGCATGTGAGAAGTTTTCACTTACAAGATATCTGTGTTTCGTGTCAGAAAGGGAAGCAAACAAAGAAGTCTCACCCATTGAAGAAAATCAATACTGTTAGCATGCCTCTCGAACGTCTTCATATGGACCTGTTTGGACCGATGAAACACAAGACAACTTTCGGGGATGCTTACTGTTTGGTGGTTACTGATGACTGTTCTTGATTTTCTTGGGTATCTTTTATGACACACAAGAGTGAAACTCCTGGCATCCTCAAAGATCTTCTTACAATGTTGGAGAATCTCTACACGTTGAAAGTTAAGAGGATCAGAAGCGACAATGGAACGGAGTTCAAGAATCATGTGATGGATGAGTTCTGTACTTCAAAGGGCATTCTGCATGAATACAGTTCTCGTTACACTCCACAACAAAATGGCGTCGCTGAGAGGAAGAATCGGACGATTATTGAAACTGCAAGAACAATGCTGGTAGAGTCGGAACTCCCTGTTCAATTCTGGGGGGAGGCTGTGTCGACTGCGTGCTACACATTAAACCGAGTTCTTACAGTTAAGAGACATGGCAAAACTTGTTTCGAACTTCTACAGAAAAGGAAACCGGATCTTTCTTACTTAGAACCATTTGGAGCTCCATGTAATATGATCGAACCCGATGGAAAGTTTGGCGCAAAAGTTATCGATGGTTTCTTCTTGGATAAGCAACTCCAAATTTTCGTGTATGGAATCTGGCAACCAAAAAGATTGAACTATGGAATGAAGTAAGGGTTCAAAGGTACACAAGTCCTGTTAGGGCTCCGGGTGATATCCTTGAATGTTCGATTACGATGGACTGTTTGACTCCTTTAATCTACCAACCTTTAACGAAGAATCTGCAGCTGCTAGAATGTTATTTGATAGTGACAACGCTGCTGACTCGCCATTGGTCAGACCTGTTATTGTTAACCCTCATGGTTCTTCTTCGGTTAACAATACGGTACAAAATGAGGTGTTTGAAGATGCTGCTGATTACAATGAGTCTTCGGAAGATGATGAATATCATGATGCAGCAGAAGGATCTTCAGCTCCAGTTGCTCCTGTTCAAGGTGCCTCTGTTGATACGCCTCATGTGCAGAATGTAGATACTGCTGAGGGGAATGCATCCACCTCTACACACATTCCCGGTGTGGAGTTGGTTGTTGATCTTAATCTTAACAATCTGGGTATCAATGCACGTGTTCCTGAAAATCCTGAAATGAGGATTCATGATACCCATCCCCAGCAGAATATTATAGGAGATGTCCATCACGGGGTGCAGACGCGTAATCAGCTGAGAAACAACCAGAATGCTGGTTTAAATTTAGCCATCAGAGAATCTGGTCTTCAAAATGATTGGTCCTTCGCGTGTTACGTCTCACAAGAAGAACCGAAATCTTGGAAAGAAGCCTTTAAAGATAATGCTTGGGTTGAAGCCATGCAGGACGAACTGCAGCAATTTCAAAAGCTTGGTGTTTGGAAGCATGTTGAAAGACCGGAGAATTACAAGAAAATTTGCACTCGTTGGGTTTTTAAATGCAAGAAGGATGATCGTGGAGTAGTTATTCGCAACAAAGCGAGACTGGTTGTACAAGGTTTTCGGCAGATTGAGGGTATTGACTACACTGAAGTTTATGCACCAGTTGCACGTCTGGAAGCTATTCGGATCTTTCTTGCTTATGCTTCTTTTAAAGGATTCAAAGTATACCAGATGGATGTCAAAAGTGCTTTTCTTCATGGGATAGTTCAAGAAGAGGTGTAAGTCGAACAACCTCCAGGTTTTGAAGATCCAATTCACCCCGATCGGGTCTGGTTGCTCAACAAAGCTCTTTATGGTTTACATCAAGCACCTAGGGCTTGGTACGCAACCTTATCCACCTATCTTCTGGAGAATGGATTTCGAAGAGGTCTTATCGATTGCACTCTCTTTATCAAGGAACAAGATGGAGATCTTCTGTTGGTACAGGTATACATTGATGATATCATATTTGGTTCTACTAATGACTCTTTGTGCAGGCAATTCGAACGTATTATGCAGGAAAAGTTCGAGATGAGCGCTATGGGGGAGATGACTTTCTTTTTGGGCCTACAAGTTCAACAAACCGAGTCTCGGATATTTATCCATCAGACTAAATATGTTGGTGACATCTTGAGTCGGTTCCAGATGTCAGAAGCAACGCCCATTGGTACCCCACTTCCGCAGAATCACGGGATTACTCCGGATTTGAAGGGTGAAAGCATCAACTCTTCATACTATCGCGCCATGATCGGATCTCTCATGTATCTCACTTCTTCGAGGCCTGACATCATGTATCCAACGTGCCTGCTTGCAAGATATCAAGCCAACCCGAAGGCCTCCCATCTGTCAGCTGTTAAAATGATTTTTCGCTATTTGAAGGGATGCCCTGACACCGGTCTTTGGTACCCTAGGGATGATAGCTTTGACTTGACTGCATACAGTGATTCTGATTTCGGTGGTTGCAAAATTGACGGCAAATCAACAACAGCAGGATGCCAATTCTTAGGAAATCGCCTAGTTACGTGGCAGTGCAAGAAGCAAACGTGTGTTGCTACATCAACCTGTGAAGCAGAATACATTGCTGCCTCCAGTTGTTGCTCCCAAGTCTTGTCTTGTGGATACAACAACAAATGCGCGACTACGGTTTTGAATTCCTATCTACTCCTATTTTTGTTGATAACAATGTTGCCTTACAGATCACTAGAAATCCTGTGCAGCATTCCAAGACCAAACACATCGAAATTAAATATCACTTCATACGTGATTGTTTTGACAAAAGGTTAATCGAGGTCGTTCATATCCCCACCGATCACCAACGTGCCGACCTGTTTACAAAAGCTTTTGGTAAATCACGGTTTGATTATCTACTTTTGGTCAATGGCATTAAGGTGATACCCGAGTAAACCTCTTTGGCTAATCGTTTTTGTAAATATTTTCTTTCAAAATCCTAAAAAAATACAAAAAGATTTTCACTTTCGTAACCTTTTAGCATTTTAGGGGGAGAAAATTTCAAGAAAATACAAAAACATTTGAAAAATTAAAAAATCCAAAAAGATGTCTTTATGCTCCGTCTTTTCGTTTGACAAATTCAAAAATTAAAAAAAAAAACTAAAAAATTCAAAAATTCAAAAAAATTAGAAAACCCAAAAATGAGTTTCTTGGAAAAAGGAAGATGATGAATTCACTGATGTGGTCGGTCAACATGGTCAAAAATGTTAAACAAATGATAAGTATCTCTACTAACGATGTATCGGTAGGCTCACAATCAAACTAAAATGTGCAGGATGATACAAACCTTACAGACTTCAAGTCAGGTGGGAACCATTCATTGGCATATGGTCTTGGTACCGAAATTTCGTTTGATAGATTGCCGAGGTTCTGAGATATTCGGTCTTTATGCTGCTTATCATCTGGGTATCATGGTTGTATCTTTTACCGAAAAAAACGGGGACGCAAGTCTAGATCCTCCATGATACTATACATACGTGTACATATTGCATCCGACCTCAATAAGTGATAAACAATCACATGTCCAATCAAATAAGTGATAAAATATCACATTTATCCGAGAGTCAAGTTCGTCTCTCTGCTGTACGAAAGTACTGACCTGTTCACGGATTTGCTCCTGTGCCCTCATGCATCAAAAATCAAGTTCCTCATCAATAAATGATTCTATCACATAGGGCTTGTTTTCAATCAAAATAAGTGAGAATCTCACATCATATACGGTCAAACAGATGATAATCGGTATACTCACCGGTAAGATGAACCCTCGTGCATACCTTGATACGGGAATGTGTCGTGAAGTGGATTCACATCGACTTGTAAGTATAATCCTTACCGTAAAGCGTATCTCCTAATTGTGATTACGTTTGATAAGCTTGAGTTTATGTGGACAACAATACCGATAATCGAGGTAGTATACTTATCAAGAACTTTAAACAGAAATCAAATCACGTTGACTAAGACCGTAAGCTGGTATGATTCCTTATCCTTGAAACTCGCAAAAGTTGCACTTGTACAGTTGTTTATCTCTTCAAAGATTGTCTCGTTTAGTTTTTCGCGTTTTAAATTTGCTTGTAGTGTAGTGTGTAAGTTTGGTTTTGATTATGCTAAAGTTGTTGCTTGGTTGTTATGCCGAAAACCTGAAACCTACTTCATAAAACGTCCTTGTACTTGAAAACTCAATCAGAATGGCAAAATGGTAAATTGTTAAAAATCTGTTCAGTGTACAAAATTTTCATGCCTTGGTACTTTTGTAAATGATGTCGACGAATCAGAACATGGTCGACGAAACAGATCCTTATCGACGAAACAGAATCTGGTCAAAGTCAAGGTTTAATTTTGGTCAACCTTTGGTCAAACCTGTTTGGTGTTCGACGAAACAGACTGTCTCGTCGAGGTGATGACGAAACGGAATAGCCCGTTTCTGTTTCGTCATGGGCTAATCTTACAGGCCCAAGTCAGGCCCAGGTTTCCGTTTCGTCGAAGCCCAAATGCGTTTTGTCGAGCTTTCTATTTCGCCGAGGGGGTCGGTGTATAAAAGTCCAACATGTCAGACTTTTGGTCACTTTTTCAAACCAAAACTGTTCATCTTCTCTCCAAACACTCAAAACCCCCATATCTTCGGTTACCCTCACAATCACTAAAATCATCAGATTTTCTTCAAAATTTCACAAAACTCAAAGGTGCAAACATGTTCATGCTCTTATTTTTCATATATTGCACCGTCGGTTTTCATCGGAAACCCTCGGAGACCCTCTGTGACCTTGGTTTCTTTGATGTTTTGTGTTTAATGTTGAACTTGTTGTTGTTTCTTCCTGTATATGTTATATCTAGGGTATGGATGTTTTGATTTGCCATGATTTGGGTTTTAGTTTGTGTAATTTAAAACAGGGGATGATGAACCGTTGTGGTTTTTGAAGGTTTAAATGGGTTTTAACCGAAAACAGGATCTTTATCAGTCTTGGGATATGATTTCTAACTTGTTTAGGTTATTCAAAGAACTGATATTGATTTTTGATGATCTGCAATCAATTTAAACATCACACGGCAAAACGCCCAATTTCAAAACCCTAACCTTGGCGAATCAGATGATCGGCGAATCAGATAGTCGGCGAATCAGATTGTCGGCGAAACGGAATGGTCAACGAAACAGAACTGGTCAACTACTAAATTCTGTTTCGTCGAACTGGGTTCTGTTTCGTCTAAGACTTAATCGACGAATCGCAGTGGTCAACGAATCAGATCTGGTCAACTATCAAGTTCTGTTTCATCGAGCCCACTTCTGTTTGGTCGAATAATTTCTGTTTCGTCGTCCACGCCTTAGGCAATTTCACAGTCTGTAATTTGTTCTCAGTAAACATGGTTGATAGGCTGTCTGTCAAATGGATACATGAACTTGTATCCATACATGTCTAAGTGCATATGTAATGTGATTATTGCTTATTGTGGACGTTTCCAATTGCAGATGGCACCGAAAGAAGGAAAAAGAAAGCCCGCAACAAAGAAGGAAAACAAAAATGAAGAGGAGATAATGTCCGAGAAACGCCACAATCAAATTGCCTACTTGGATACGGATGAAAAACTTGCTGAATTCAAAGACATCACAAAGTGGATTAGGGAGTCTCATATAAACTATGCCGTTACGTTCTCGACGCCTGTGTACAAGTCACTTATCAAGGCGTTCTGGGATTCAGCGAATGTTGTGCAAATAGATGGAAAGGACGTTATGAGAGGACGTGTGAACAATGTGGATGTGATCGTATCTCCGGATATTCTGAACGAAGTACTTCACCTACAAGACAATCCGGACGCTCCAGATTCTATCCCAATTATGTGTACGTGAGGCTGCTTGCTACGCATGAAATGTACCGGAGACATCTTCAGCGCGCAAATCAATAAAGGTGATCTGCCGTTACGATACAAATTTCTGCTACACATTCTCATCCAGTGCCTCAGCAATAGACGTGCCGGTTATGACATGGCTGGTAACGATCTAGTCGGTTTTATGGTGGCCTTGGTGCTGAAAAAACCGTTTAGCATCTCAAGGTACATCTTTGGCAACATGAAAGAAAACTTGACAAGAACTGGGAGGAGCAGAATAATTGGGAACAAGTTCTGGATGTATCCATGATTCCTTCAAATGGTTATGAATGTTCAACATCCAGATCTTCCTAAAGCCGAAAACGATGTTCTGAAGATCGAAGCAATGACCTTCAATTCTTTAAGGATTATTAAGAATCTTGCGCACAAAAGATACAAGGAAAGCAATCCTCCAAGAAAGTTGTTTGGTGCTCTGGGTGATACTGCATACGTTGCTCCTGAAGAGAACAAATGGCGTCACAATGATAGTGAATCAGATGATGAAGAACCTGAGTTGAAAAGGAGAATGAGTGAAAAGTTTGGTCTAGATCCGGTTGATTCGGATAGTTCGGGGAGTGATAGTGATGATGAAGGTGGTGATGGTGGTGATGCAGGTGCCGTAGGTGCATCGAGTGTTGGAACTACTGGTGGCACATCAGCTGGTGGTACATCAGTGGGTGGTACATCAGCAGGGGGAGTGTCAGCGGGTGATATATCAGCCGGTGGTTATGACGAGGCTGATTCTGATTCTAATGATGATCATCTGATCGAACCTGGATACGAGATGTATCTAGATGAACGCGGTGTAAAGAGATTCAGGAAGATCAGACAAGAAGATGATCCGGAATAGGTTCTTTCTGATTCTTAAGCGGAACGTGCAAGAAAAAGGAAAGCAGAAAAGTCTGCAGAACATCAGAAAAGGAAGAAATCTCGAAGATAATTAAGTACCTCCTCCCGAGGATCTGTGCCACAAACACCTGTTCAAGAACCACCTGTGGTATCTTCACCTCCTGCAGCTCAAACTGTATCTCCTCAGGCTATTCCACAACGATCCATGGCTGCTGCAATTAGAGCAACCACTTCTCAACCTAGTGGTGAACGTCAAAGGATCTTCTCGGAAATGACTCAAGAAGAATAGAATAACTTCCTGTTCTCTCAATATGAGGCTGCAGCAAACCGTATCCAGAGACAGACTGATTTCATTCGGATTACGAAGAATGATCAAATCAGTCATCAGGTGGAGATTGATAGGTTGAAATCTACTGTTCGTGAACAACAAGCTACAATCCAACGCCAACAAGCAGAAATCGACTTTCTTAAGGCTGAAAATGTACGGTTGAAAGCTGCTGAAGCTGAAAGAGATAGAAGGAGTTCGGTTCTTCAAAAGTTGGCTGAAGACCTGAAAGGTAGATGTGACTTTATGAAAGACTGGTATGAGTCACGAAACACGACTATAGCTGAAGGTGTAAAAAAGATAACTGGTGGGTATGACTTTCTCTGAAAGCGGGTTGCTACTTTGTGGGAAGACAGATGTAAGCAGCAAGAAATTCTGAAGAAAAGGGATGATGACCCAGAGGATCAAGGGAATCCTGATCCCTCTTCTGCATCTCAGCATCCCCTAGTCGCTACATCCTCTGCAATAATCGTTTATCAGCCGTCAGTGATAGGGTCATCTCAAGGAACATCCAGCGGAACAGTTGGTGAAGAACAATCGCTTGAAGCTTTGGCTGGTACATCCTCTGTCCCTAGTTTACCTGATCTGGCATTACAGGTTGTCCATCCGGTTACAGGAGAATTTCTTGAAGAGGGTGAGATTGTTGAAGATCTCTCGCATCAGCAGTTGATTACGTTGAAAGCAATGCAAGATGTTAATGATGATGAGATTGAAAAGATGCCAAGTGAGCCGGAACCTACAAGTGTTGAGAACATCGATGAGATTGTCTTCGAGGGAGATGTAAAGAAGTCTTCGTATGTTAGACAAGATGGTACTGAGTTTGCCCCGTTTGACGAAGATTGGTTGAAAGACAATATAGAGGATATTGATGAACATCTAAAGAACCGCGATACATCAGAAAATGCCACGGATGCGTTCTCTGCATGGCGTCAACGGTTCTTGTCACAGGTTTCGAAGCCTGTGCCAGAGGCTACTCAAGTTGACTATTTACAGCTGGAAAAGGCTAAGCCTAGTGGGCGAATCCTATGTTGGATGTTTGTGAAAGAAATACATTGTGTCGCAATTAAGCGGGAGTTTGGGATCCAGTACTTTCCATCACTTCTGAGCATTCTATCGTTGTCGTTCTATGATGTAGCAGCACTAACAAAGATTGAGCTCATAAATCGCTCAAACTTTGAAGGTGCATCTTTATTTGCGCGACTGATCAAGATGAACAAGAAATCTGGGTGGAAAGAAAAGTCTTACAAGCCTCAGTTCCCCAGGCATCAACAGATAAAGTTTACTCTTGATCCGGAAACCAACACCGGTAGATACAAGCTTGTTTACGAGCCGGCGAAAGTTGTAGACAAGATTCCTTTGATGCCGATGAAACAAGACTTTCTTGGTGATATGCGTTTATGGTGCTATGATTCCGACACTCATGAGGCAGTTATCGTGTTTAATGGTGATCAGGAGAACTTCAGGATGTTGGATCCAATGTGGACAGTCAACATGTCCGCATCCGACATCAACAAGTTGTACCGGCATGATATATTCTATGAAGACAAGGACGCACATCAGGCGTTAAAGTTTCAGCGCGTCGCTTGCTACTGTTGTTACAGGGGAATACATTCGGGCAGTTCCTGGTCCGAACGACACTGAAGAAGGAAGATATAAAGACCGAAGACGAGTAACAGACAAGGGGAGTTTGTTGATGCATTTTTGTGTCTGTCACTAGTCTTGTACTTTACGATGTATTTTGTACGGTCGTTTATAGTTTATCGAGTCTGTATTCGCAGTCGACCAAGTCGGATATCCTCCTATCCGCTTGTGTCTGACTTATTTGTCTCGTTGTTTATGTAATGGTCGTTAAACAATGCATGTTGCATGATAAGGGTGATTCTGTCCATTTGTAAGTGTTTGTCTGTTGCCTGAAGTTTGCTGTCTGTTTGCAGCAAACAGCATATGTATTGCAGCCTTCGACGAAACAGGTCTGTTTCGTCGAACACTTGTCGACGAAACAGACCTTAATATGTTTGTTTCTGTTTCGTCAAGGTCAGCGACGAAACGGATCTGTCTCGTCGTCTAATGGACTTTGTTTTGGGCTTAGATGCGTTTCGTCGGCCCAACTTCTGTTTCGTCGAGTTCATTAGCCCAGCTGCTATATAAAGGCACAGATAGTCACAGTTTCAAGTTAGAGATGAGAGAATACCCTGAAAGTCTGTAAACTGTGTTTGTATCAGTTGTGCATTCTCATCCAGTTAATCAAACGATTGTGTTTCTTTGGTTAACCATTGTGTTTACTTTGTTCTATGTTTGGTTTGGCTTAGTTAAGTGGATTCCGCACACTTAACTTTGTTTGTTATAAACAAGGGTTTGGTAGTGAAAATCGATCCTCCAATTTTGGGACCTACAAAACCCTAAATCAACCCCTTTCTCCGTCATCGTTCCGCTTCAGACCAACACCACCATCACCATCTTCATCGATCTGTTGAAACTTCATAGATCTGATGAACAAAGATATCCAAATCGCCATAGAGAGAGAGAGAGAGAGAGAGAGAGAGAGGAGCAGGGAAGCGGCGGGGGATAATGTTTTGAATGAATCTGAAAGCCTAGTATCCCAGTGTCTTTTTTTTTAGTAGAAGGCTATAACTGGAAAGTGATGTCCATTTTTGTAGGTCCCTTTTCGCGGAGGATTACGAACCTAAACCTTGTTATACAAACCTACTAGCGAGTGCGGAATCCAAGCTAGCAAGCAAACCGAGTTAGTAGCAAGTAGAGAAACAAACACACAAAGATTCACCGATTAACACTAGTCGTATTAATGCAAATGAAGGTTTCGGTTACAAGCTCAATGTTTACAGAAGTGTTCTATAAACTCTCTAAGTGTGTGTGTGAGTTCTGGGCAGAATGCTCTCTAAGCTTCTATCTCTCGGGTGTGTAAAATGGCAGAACTCTGGAACTCTCAACACATGCATGGGTATATATACCCAGCTCAGCAGGTCTGCTCGAAGGATTCGACAGATGGTCCGAAGGATCATCTGTCGACCACATGTTACACGAAAGATCAGCGTGGACCTCGAAGGATCATCCTTCGAGGTCTAATGGTCGAACCATGGTCGAATCATATCTTTCGATCACCTCGAAGGATCAGGTGTATCCTTCGAGGCTATCCTTCGATCAGAACATCTTTCAACTGTTGTCCAAGTCAAACCGGAGGATGGTTGACTTGGTCAACTTACAACACAAATCAGGACATCGTTTATATCAGACCGAATACAGACAAAGTACAGACACAAGTGCACCAACAAACTCCCCCTTGGCTGTAGCTTTGTCTTTGATCTCTAAGCTTTGTCTTGTTCTTCTAAAAGTGTAGACTTGTCTGGAACTTCGACAGTCTTTGGTCTTCAGGTCTTCAAGACTCTGATGTCCTATCATGTCTTCAATGCCGGAGGATCTTCAAAGTCTTCACGTCTTGAAAGTAGAGAGTGTATCAACAAACTACCCGTATCATGTAGGAAGTGTGTTGACAAACTCCCCCTTAACATAAGCTCCCCCTTGAGTTATGCTCGTGAAAAGACTTTATCTTTATGAAGTGAGATCCTTGTGGTGTTGATGATGGCCAGCGGCAACTCGATCATCTTCATCTTTTGAGCGCCTTCTCGTCGTGTCTTCATTCCAAGGCTTGTCATCGACCATGTTCTCCTAGCCTTTAGAATCTGCACATGCAAGAAATCTAAACGCGTAATGAGAACAACTGCTTGGAATAGTATAAACAAATGACACACGAGTGACCATGTCAAAATCAAACACCGTCCGACAGTTTGAAAGTTTAATAAATTTATCAATTTTAAATTCTAACTTTCAAAATCTGCAAATTTTGACCGTTTATGAAGATTTAGTCAGTTCGGTTTTCAGTCAGGTTTCAGGTAACGAAGACTTGAGCTCCAACATCGTACGATCGAAAATAAAGCAGAAATAAAATCTTTTTGGCTTTTATAAAGTTTATATTAAAACACGCCTAAAATCTTTTTGGTATTTTTGAAATTAAAAGATAACAATTTAAAATCCTTTGAGTGTTATCAAACGACATCACCGCTAATGTCGTGCTGATATGCACCAAACGACGAAACTGTTTAAAAGAAATAATAAAAGTTAAACAGTAAATAAATAAATATATACAAACATTCTTTTTGCGAGTTTCGAGGGTAAGAGAATCATATCAGTGTACGGTCATGCCAAAACACTCTTGTTGTTCAGTTAGTTAACATTGAGATAAGCATCCTATAACAATTATCGGTATTGTTGTCCACTTAAGCTCAACTTATCAGATGTAATCATGGCGAGGGGATACGTTAAGGTATGATTTATACTTACCGACCGGTGTTCATCCACATCACGACACATTCCCGTATCAAGGTATGCACGAGTGTTCATCTTACCGGTGAGTATACCGATTATCATCTGTTTGACCGTATAAATTGTGAGATACTCACTTATTTTGATTTGAAAACAAGTCCTATGTGATATAATCACTTATTGATGAGGAACTTGATTTTCGTATGCATGAGGGCACAGGTGCAAGTCCGTGAACAGGTCAGTACTTCCGTACAGCAGAGAGACGAACTTGACACCCGGAAAAATGTGATATTTTATCACTTATTTGATTTGGACATGTGATTGTTTATCACTTATTGAGGTCGAATGCAATATGCAATATGTACACGTATGTATAGTATCATGGAAGATCTAGACTTGCGTCCCCGTTATTTTTCGGTAAAAGATACAACCATGATACCCAGATGATAAGCAGCATAAAGACCGAATATCTCAGAACCTCGGCAATCTATCAAACGAAATTTCGGTACTAAGACCATATGCCAATGAATGGTTCCCACCTGGTCTTCAGTCGATTAAGATTTATATCACCCTGCACACTTTAAAATGATTGTGAGCCTACCGATACATCTTATATAGAGCTGCTTATCGTTTTTCATTTAAGGTTTAAAGAGGTTTGGATAGACCACTGATGTACTATCATTTTCTCTTTTGCTCGCCAGGAAACTCATTTTTGTTTTTCTATTGTTTTTGTGTTTTTGAATTTTTCGATGTTTTTGGATTTTCCGATTTTTGGATTTACTCCCCCTAAAATCAACAAACTAAGATAAATTTAAAAACACAAAGGTATTTACAAAAATGATTTTCCGATGTTGGTTTTACTCTTGCTTGACCTTAATGCCGTTTACCAATAATAAAAAGTCAAATCTTGATTTGTCAAATGCTTTGGTAAATAAGTCGGCACGTTGGTCATCGGTGTGGACCTTAACAACATCGATTAGCCTTTTCTCAAAGCAATCACGTATGAAGTGATATTTGATTTCGATGTGTTTGGTCTTTGAATGCTGCACAGGATTTCTAGTGATATCTAAAGCAGCAGAATTATCAACGTAAATAGGAGTAGTTAGGAATTCAAAACCGTAGTCCCGCATCTGTTGTTGGATCCAAAGAACTTGGGAGCAACAACTTGAGGCAGCAATGTATTCAGCTTCGCATGTTGATGTAGCTACACACGTCTGCTTCTTGCACTGCCATGTGACTAGGCGATTTCCTAAAAACTGACATCCAGCCGTTGTGGACTTGCCGTCGATTTTACATCCGCCAAAATCAGAATCACTGAAGGCTACCAATTCAAAGTTATTATCCCTAGGGTACCACAGACCGGTGTCAGGGTACGCCTTCAAATAACGAAAAATCCTTTTAACAGCAGCAAGATGTGAGGCCTTCGGGTTAACTTGATATCTAGCAAGCAGGCACGTTGGGTACATTATGTCTGGCCTTGATGCTGTGAGGTACATGAGAGATCCGATCATGGCGCGATAGATAGAAGGGCTAACAGCTTCTCCCTTCAAGTCTGGAGTAATTCCGTGATTAGTTGGCAATGGGGTACCAATGGGCGCTGCATCAGACATCTGGAACCGGCTCAAGATGTCACCAACATATTTAGTCTGATGGATGAATATCCCAGACTCCGTTTGTTGTACTTGTAGGCCCAAGAAGAAGGTCATTTTCCCCATAGCACTCATCTCGAATTTATCCTGCATAATGCGCTCGAATTCCCTACACAAGACATCATTAGTAGAACCAAAAATAATGTCATCAACGTATACCTGTACCAGAAGAAGATCTCCATCTTGTTCTTTGATGAAGAGAGTACAGTCGATAAGACCTCTACGAAAACCGTTCTCCAGCAGATAGTGAGATAAGGTTGCATACCAAGCTCGTGGTGCTTGATGAAGACCATAAAGAGCTTTGTTGAGCAACCAAACCCGATCGGGATGGATAGGATCTTCAAAACATGGAGGCTGTTCGACATATACCTCTTCTTCAACCACACCATGTAAAAATGCACTTTTCACGTCCATCTGATAAACCTTGAATCCTTTGAAGGACGCATAGGCTAGAAAGATTCGAATTGCTTCGAGACGTGCCACTGGTGCATAGACTTCGTTGTAGTCGATCCCTTCAATCTGACGAAAACCCTGAACGACTAAACGAGCTTTGTTTCGGATAACAACTCCGCGGTCATCCTTTTTGCATTTGAAAACCCAACGGGTACCAATCTTCTTGTATCCAGCAGGTTTCTCTACAAGTTTCCAGACACCCAGCTTCTGGAATTGTTGCAGTTCTTCCTGCATTGCTTCAACCCAAGCATTATCTTTCAAGGCTTCTTTCCACGTTCTTGGTTCTTCTTGTGAGACATAACACGCGAAGGACCAGTCGTTTTGTTGCCCGGATTCTCGAATAGCTGCATACAAGCCTGCATTGTTGTTGTTTCGCAACATGTTTCTTGTTTGTACGCCACTTTGCACATTTCCAATGATGTTTTGTTGAGGATGGGTATTATGAATCCTTGTTTCTGGATTGTCTGGAACTGGAACATTTATACCCAGGTTGTTAAGATTAAGATCAACAACCAATTCAAGACCCGGAATTGACGAAGAGGATGATGCAGTAGTCTCAGCTGTTCTATGTGTTTCCACTGGAGGAGTACCCTCTGAAGTACCATGAACTGCTGTTGTAGGAGCTTCTTGATCTGCATCTAGAAATTCATCATCCTCTGAAGATTCGTTCAATTCGTTAGCATCATGAAAATCCTCATTGTTGAGAGTATTGTTGTTCACCGAAGAGGATGGTTCTTGATTCACAAGAATTGGACGAACCACCGGTGAAACTGTTGCATTGTCACTCTCGAAAAACATCCTAGCCGCAGCATTTTCTTCAACGGCTTCAACATTGATCGAATTGAAGAAGTCATCATACTCAAACATCCAAGGTTGACCCGGATTTTTGACTGGCAAGGTGTGCCTTTGTACTCTGACCTCAGACCATTCCTCGACCCTTTTAGTCTCTAGATTCCAGACTCGTAAGTTAGGGGTGGCATACCCAAGAAAGTATCCATCAATTGCTCTTGCCCCAAACTTTCCATTAGGATCGATGATTGTGCATGGAGCTCCAAACGGTTCTAGATAAGACAAATCTGGTTTCCGTTTCTGAAGAAGCTCAAAGCAGGTCTTGTTGTGTCTTTTGACTGTAAGGACTCTGTTCAATGTGTAACATGCAGAGGCCACAGCTTCAGTCCAGAATGGAATGGGTAGCTGCGACTCTACCAACATTGTCCTAGCAGTCTCGATCAATGTGCGGTTCTTACGTTCAGCGACACCATTCTGTTGAGGAGTATAAGCTGCACTAAACTCATGAAGAATACCCTTTGAAGTGCAAAACTCCGCCATGGAATGATTCTTAAATTCAGTACCATTGTCGCTACGTATCCGCCTAACCTTCAACTTATACAAATTCTCAATCTGAATGATCAAGTTTTTGATAATGCCAAAGGTTTCACTCTTGTGTGCCATGAACGCAACCCAAGAAAATCTTGAATAATCATCAGTAACCACGAGGCAGTATTGATCACCCCGAATACTCTTGTGCTTGACAGGACCGAACAAATCCATGTGCAAACGTTCAAGAGGAACTGCCACTGTGTTGATCTTCTTTGTAGGGTGCTTCTTCTTTGTTTGCTTTCCTTTCCGGCACGAAACACAGATGTCTTGAAGATGGAAATTTTTGAGGGGAACACCATTCACCAATTCATTTGAAACCAAATGATTCATTTTGCGTAAGTGAATGTGACCCATTCGTCTGTGCCAAGAGATAGTGTCTTTTTCTGTGGCTTTGGAAACGAAACAAGTTGCTTGTGCAGACGTAGTAATAGCCTGGCTCATGTCAAGGACGTACAAATCATTTATCCTTGGAGCCGACAAGAGAATCCATTCTTTTGGAATTTTGAAGCCGGGTTTCAGCACATAACATCCATTAGCATCAAAGTGTACTGAAAATTTCTTGTCACAAATTTGAGAAACACTAAGAAGATTGTGATCAAGTTGTTGCACAAAATTGATCTTGTCAAAGCTGACAATCCCGTTAGATATCATTCCTTCACCCGTTATGTATCCACCTTTATCTCCAGCAAAAGCAACATAACCTCCTCTAATAGATTTAACGTCGTAGAGAAGCTTCATGTCGCCTGTCATGTGCCTGGATGCCCCACTATCAACAATCCAATGACTACTGATAGTTCCTCCTGAAGCACCCTGCACATGAACTCAAATGAATTAGTTGGAGATGGGGACCCAAGCCATTGTGGTCTTGGGTCTTCCATTTTCATCAATGACAATAACTTCTTGTCTTTGATGGTTGGTGAATTGTGATGGTCCCCCTGATTCAACAACCGTTTTTGGTTTCCAAGTCTGTTTGGTTTCACCAGTGTTTTTCTTTAAAATTTTAACTTCTTGATGATTTGAAGTTTTAGAATTTTCTGGTTTTACAACAACAGATTGTTTTTGAACCACATCGGTTCTAATCGCTTTTTCTATCTTTTTGACCTGTTGGCGTTTCTGTTTCTTTTCCCTTTCTTTTACAAGGCGGGGATCTTGTTTTGTGGAAACAGATGGCTTACGGTCAGTCTTACCACGGGGATCATCAACCTTTCCTTTCTGCTTATGAAGATATGGGCAGTTTCTAATAATGTGCCCAATGGTTCCACACTCAAAACATGATCTTCGTTCTACAAACCCCGAAGAATCATGTGATCGTCTAGCCGATGATGTTGAACTTTGTGAACCCGAGGTACTAGGTTTTGAACTGCTTGGTTCGTTTCTTTTCTCGACAATAGCTTTCTTGACAAAATCTAAGTTAGATTGATTTTCAAACTTTTCAATTTTGTCTGTTCCCGTCGATTTCACAAAGTTAACATTTTTCTTCTTCTTTTGATTCGGCTTCTTGTTAGTTTGAGCCGGTGTTTTACCTTTGGGTTTGGTGTGATTTTGCTGTGTTGGCACTGTTGGTAATTTCTTGTTGCCAAATTGTTTTCGAATTTCAGCCTTTGGAATAGGAGGACACTGTGTAACTGTAACTTTAGGTCCTGCCTTTCCCAAGAACTTACTCGTCGAATTCTCAAAGACTTTGCAGATTAAGGATTGATTAACGTTCTTAATGGGAAAATCTTTGTCTGAGTAAATTTTATCATCACCAACTAGAGTGTACAGCAAATTCACACTCTCCGGCTCTCCTGCAGATGAGGACTCAGTTGCAACAGTCTTAGCGGGTTGAACAGGGGGATCACATAGAATGTGATTCTCAAGAGGTATGTCCTCATTTTTGACTACCGCATCAGACTTTGCTGGGACAGTATCATCAGATTCATCATCAGACGAATCAGCATCCTCAATCACAACTGGAGGATCTTGATTCTGTTCAGCACTCACAAATGTATCTGCTGACACATCTGAATCTGAGGATACTTCCTTTTGGTATCCGAGCCCTGCAGCAAACTCCTTAACATCTAGAGGCACAGAAGGTTCAAAGAAAACCCTGTCCTCTTCATCAGGCATGGCGTCATAGTTATGTCTCACTGGTGGTGGACACTTCTTGTACCCTATGCATGTGACATCTCTCTTTTCCTTCTGAACGTCAATGATGTGATCTAACACATAGCTAGAACTCAAATAACTGTCTAGCTTGAGTTTGATCGCATCACTTTCGGTTTTCACACAAGCCATCTCTTTTTGCATATTCTCAAGGCGAGATATATACAAATTAATATCAGTTTGTTTTCTTGAAACCATTTTAGTCAGTTCTGTTTTATCCTTCTTTAATGTTTCAATTACTGACTTAAATTCTTTTTCATGGTTTTCATAAAACATGTTGGCTTCTGTGCATTTAGAGAGGTCCACAGTCAACTTCTGATTGTGGATGAATGTCACATCATATTTCTCTTGCAAAGCGTCATGCTTACTTTGCAAGTCACTCAAATTCTCACTCACAGTAGTATGTTTGTCTTGCAAGTCAAACAAACTAGCTTGTAAAGCATCATGTTTGCCTTGCAACTCAGACATACTTTTCTCAAGATCAGCACATCTAGCATGCAACCTAGCACATTCATCACAATTAACAGCAGTGGGTTCATCGACACATACCTGACTTGATGAACCGTCGACATTAGCCATAAAGGCTGAATGGAGAGAAGACGAAGAGTAAGCAGCTTGATCCACCAGAATAGATCTTCTTTGAGTTTCTGCTACAGCTTCCCCCAAGAGTTCATCAATGTCAATATCATCCGAAACATTAGATGTCTCACCCACATGATCATCACCAGAGTTGGATGATTCTTCATCAACACTCCTGCTGTATCCAGAGGAGTCTTCATCTTCAGACGATTCATCACCACTGGCAGAAGATTCTCCACCATTGGTGTGAACCAGCTCCTTCACAATCTGAGCAAAACATGCTGTTCCATCAGGAGCATCACCACCCAACTGGATTGACCAGTCACAACCTTCATCCACCTGAACTGCAAGTGCTCGGTTGGTTTGGTTGTTGACAGGCACCAATGTACGATCATTGTTTCTGTTCTGCTGGTTGCCTTGGTTCCTGAAGGGGTTTTGATTCCCGTGCTGGGCTGGCTTTGTACATTCCCGTTTAAAGTGGCCCCGTTCACCACAGTTGAAGCACTTAACAGCTTGCTTATCGAACCCATACTTGGTGTCTCGCTTACTTTCCAAGCTGGTTCTTCCAGTACTTTCCATCCAATCCTTTGCTCTTCTCACAGCACTCGCAAAGGCCCACTTGATGTCCATCAAGTCCATCTCCTCCTTATCAATCTGCCTGTAATCTTCTTGTGTCAGATTAATGTTTCCAATCTGACCTTCTATCAACCCACAGTACGCGCTCACTACAGTGTTAAGCAGCTCCATGTGTTCCTTAGCTACTTCTACACTGATTTTAGAGAAGCTTGACGTGTCGAGCTGTACTGTACTTGACTTTGATTGTTGACCTGCAGCAGATGATGTTCCTCCATAACACGCATATTGTGGTTGTTGAGCAGGAGGAGGAGGAGGTGGTTGGATTGGATTTCCATACAGATCTGTGGTTGGAGGCGGCTTTACAGGAACTTGCACTAGATTGCCATACATATCCGTGCTTGTGACAAACGCCGTTTGAAGTGGAGCATGTGAACCGGCTTTTGCAGATGAAGAAGTGGAGGTGCCATAATACATCTCTGGATTCTGTGGCACTGCAACTCTCTTTGCCTTCAACGTTTCTTCCTGATCCTTGTTCTCCAGAAGCTGCACGAAATCGTTGATATTTGTAGTTCTCAACGTTCCATTGTACTTCAAGATTTCCAGGAAGTTATTCCATTGAGGAGGCAATGCATCAGCAAACTTCTTTACCACCTCTGTTGGAGTCGTTGTGACTTCAAAGTTTGTCAGCTCAGTAAGCAGGTGATAGAAACGGCTTGTCATATCTCCCAAGGACTCCTTATCCATACATGTGAAGCCATCGAATTCTTTCTTCAGTAGATCTCGTCGTAGTTGACGTGTGGCTTCATTACCTACTCCTCTTGTCTTCAATGCATCCCACAGCTTCTTCGTAGTCTTGAAACTGACGAACTGATGATAAATATCCTTGCTCAGTGCTTGAGTGAGGATAGCGTATGCTTTCTTTTCTAAGTCATACGTCTTCTTTTGTTCATCAGGAAGATCGGCAAATGTAGCTGTCGAAGAAGCAGCGACCTCGATAGTTTGATCGAATTCCGTAATGAACCGTAACCACAATTCTGTATTTTGACCAAGAATGTATGTATGGAAACGATCAACCCATCCTGGATATTCATGAAGATGCATCAACTTTGGAGGCCTGTTCAAACTTCCGGTTTCACTTTCGCTTAGTAGAAGACTTTGAATACTCGGAGTTTGATTTGAAACAAACGCCCATTGACCAGCTGGAGTGGCATTTGTTTGTGAGGATGTAGATACCGGAGATTCGGCCCATGATGGAGATTGACTGGTATTCATGTATTTTCCACTGTCTGGAGCCGGACTTCCCCACCAACTCGGATTCATGATAAATGAGCAAAATAAATGCTAAGTAAGAATGATCCGAAAGATACACAGCCGAAGGATTCTGGTCGAAAGATCTGAAATCACAGAAAATTGTTAACAATAAACAGATCACAATCGAAAGATATAATCTTGTTCGAAGGATCAACAGTACTCGAAGGATTACTGTTGACTCTCGAACAATGATTTCGAAAGATTCAAGAACTCGAAAGATTCCCTTTGAAAGATCCTTATCTTTCGAGCCAAATCCCTATCTTTCGGACAACAGATCTCGAAAGATTCACCAATACGAAGGATCCTAATCTTTCGGACACTAGTCTTTCGAAAAGATTCCTTTCTCGAAGGATATGTTTCAGACTTCGAAGGATGGGTCGAAGGATATTAATCTTTCGAGCCCTCCTTAGTCGAAAGATATCGAAGGATGATCTTTCGATGTTGAAAGATATCTTTCGAGAGCTCTGACACAAACTGACACAAAGTGATGGGTTGGTGAAAAGGTGACAGGTTGGTGAAGGTCAACTTTCGGCAAAAGGTATGGTCAGACGTACTTTCCCACCAACTTTGAAAATTTTGCCAAAAATGAAATCCTTATCTTCAACACCAGTCACCGGAATGTTAACCGGAGATTTAACCGGAAAATACAAAGTCACTTAAAACAATTTTTCAAGTTACCCAACCCACTTTAAACACTCCCGGTTAGTTTAGACACGTTTTTACTCAAAGAAAATACAGGAAAACAAGTAAAAACAGGTGCAAAACCAAGTGTTTCAACACACCAAAACTTGTAAAAACCCGGTTTTAAACAAGGTAAAGAGCGAGGCTCTGATACCACTTGTAGGTCCCTTTTCGCGGAGGATTACGAACCTAAACCTTGTTATACAAACCTACTAGCGAGTGCGGAATCCAAGCTAGCAAGCAAACCGAGTTAGTAGCAAGTAGAGAAACAAACACACAAAGATTCACCGATTAACACTAGTCGTATTAATGCAAATGAAGGTTTCGGTTACAAGCTCAATGTTTACAGAAGTGTTCTATAAACTCTCTAAGTGTGTGTGTGAGTTCTGGGCAGAATGCTCTCTAAGCTTCTATCTCTCGGGTGTGTAAAATGGCAGAACTCTGGAACTCTCAACACATGCATGGGTATATATACCCAGCTCAGCAGGTCTGCTCGAAGGATTCGACAGATGGTCCGAAGGATCATCTGTCGACCACATGTTACACGAAAGATCAGCGTGGACCTCGAAGGATCATCCTTCGAGGTCTAATGGTCGAACCATGGTCGAATCATATCTTTCGATCACCTCGAAGGATCAGGTGTATCCTTCGAGGCTATCCTTCGATCAGAACATCTTTCAACTGTTGTCCAAGTCAAACCGGAGGATGGTTGACTTGGTCAACTTACAACACAAATCAGGACATCGTTTATATCAGACCGAATACAGACAAAGTACAGACACAAGTGCACCAACAATTTTTATTTCTGGTGCTTTAAACACTTGTACATCATGTTTTAAAGGTGTTTTAAGTAAAGTGGCAAATTACCTTAAGTCGTCCTTCGGATATGCTTTTATATATAGTATAGATATAGATTATAGATTACTGTATAGTCAGTGAATTTTTGTTTTGCTATAAAGCTCATGTATATTGTTCTTTTGTTAATTTAGCAAATCCTTACGTATAATTTGTTTGTATAAGTATTAAATCTATATCTCTAATAAAGCAAACCATGGGGGACACATGTCACCCTATGGTTGATGCCAAATAAGCAGACAAGTGGCATATCTCAAATGAGAGGACATGTGGCATTGCTCTCCGTGTCCGATTGAATTTGGCTTCTGTCATACGCTTTGTCTCAACTCTCTCATTCTCACACAATCCTCCAAACACTTGCTCCCAAACCCTAATCGGCAATTCCTTTCCTCACCGTTTCAATCAATCGATCGTTTGCAAAGACGTATACTTTTCATCCATTGATGGTAATGTTTGATTTCCTTCATCAACTTATTGATCGATTATGTTTGATTCGTTTGCTGTCCTTCGATTTCTTATGTATTGACTGTTATGTGATGATGTATGAAGTTATTTTATATGATTTGAAGATCGATTAGGTTATTCCTTTTTTCTTAGGGTTTCAAAAGCCGATATCATGTTTGTTTATATGAGTTTGATTTTCACCTTCGGATGAAATCAGTGAATGTCGGCTGTTAGTCATCAATCTTAATCGGGGATCTAGTGTTGTTTTGTTTTAGACTATGTTTGTTACGGTTTTTGATAGGCGATTTGATGATCCATGAACTTATGTTTGTGTTTTTAGGGTTTTGATATACCATTAGTTGATGCAGGGACAAAAAAACTGCCCTTGAAACCATACACAAGGCAATGTACAGAATAGAAGGTCAGATGGAGGAAGTTTAGCACCAGAAGAACGTTTGCAGAAAAGGCGACATCAACTTCTCGATCAGAGATGGTAATATGTATGATTAAACAAATCTCTCCTTTTATGGGAATGGACATGATGATTATGATGATGCTGTTGTTCCTTTGAATAGGCTGTGACCATTTGAATATATACCATTCAATGGTTCTTATGATGAACTCATGATACAAATACCTTTAAAGGTAATCTGTTTAAAATGATTTTTGTTTCGCGTGAACATATACTTGATACAAATACTTCTTATTATAATTAATCCAATTTGGAAAAAAAATGTAATTTATGTGATCAAAGTACAAGTATTACCTACTCTCGAAGAAGATGGAGGGGATATGAATGTTGTTAAAAAACTAGCACGTAGAGCTGAATATAAAACTAATAAAACAATTGTAAGCATGCCAAGAATCAGTGTACCTGTGGTGATGGCTTTGGAACTGTTTAAACCATTGCAGACGTAACGCCCCTCCAAGGGCATTGTTGAGTAAAGCCGTGTGCTTTCTCGTGCCCCATTAGCTGGGAGTCGAGGGAGACCAGGGACCATGTTCTTCAAATATTTCCTTAGGTCTTAGTTAAACCCGAAATCCCCCAAGGCTTCTTGTGATGCTTCTATCTCTTGCATGTGCTTCTGATTTACAATAAAATAGCCAAGCAATTATACAACTTTAATTCAACATGGTTACACAATTTATTAACAAAACAACTTACATGGATCACATTAGCCCTCTAAGATGATGACTCATTTGAGTGCTTCTTTTTACAAAACTCATCCCATAACTGTAGAACCAGTAGGAGACTCCTAGTGTGCTTTCGAGCCAGCTCCTGAAAATTAAAATAACATAAAATGTTAAGATGTGATCCTCATTTTGTAACATACTTTCCAGAACTGTACATTTGGTCTATGGAAAGTCACTAAAACAAGTAATCAAAATCGTCTCTTAAAAACTATAAATGCAATTCGACGTGGTCTCAAAAATTATCTCCAACACTCAGAGTGTAATGGTATTTAGAAAACACACTTAAAAAGGTAAAAAAAGCATATAACAATTATCAATTGGGTTCATTAGCAGTTATCAAAGCAGGTGGTACATCACAGTCAAATTGATCACACACCATATCACAATGATATATACAAGCATATAGAAAAGTCTATGCAACAACTCGCATAGGTGATTGTATATTTAGCTACCTACTATTTTAAAATTTGTGAAAATGCAAGTTAAGCTGTAACTAGTTACATAACAGGTTGAGGTACTTTGGTCAATCAAACCATATCAAGTCATATAACTACCAGAAAAAAAAACAATTTGTCATAAGAATATGGTAACTATTCATACCATAATAATGATGATGAAAAAGATAAGAAATAAATACAAGTCATAAAAAGTACAACCTCAACAATATTGTCAGCATACTTCATTAACCATGACACCAGAAGACCAGTCGAACCTAGATTTATTACCGCCAGTTTACTTGAGGTTTCTTGTCTTCAGGCCAGGCTATGTGAATGATTCTAATCTAAGAGCAGTACATAGTCCAGATCCACCACCAAGTATGCACACACTTGGCCTCTATAACAAATAAAAATCAGGTGAGGTATTTTTAAAATAATGATGATTGATAAACCTGTATGCCTAAGGAGGGATGGAACCGAAGGCTTTTTTTATGAAACATAAATAAAGGCTTGCCTAGTACTATTGGTACATTGTAAGCTTAAAAAACTACATTGTATGTATCAAAAAACCTAAGGCAACCTAAACCATGCAACATTTTTGTCAACTATAAATAAATAAATATATGTGGCCTTAAATCTGTAGAGATTTTATTATACTTAGATGGCCTCAAATCATATATTATTTAACATGTGGGCTTCTTTTGTTGCATATATTATCATACTTTTTTAGCACATGGCTTCTTTATTCTATTTCATGTCTGGTTTAAATGCAATTTAAAAATGCAGGCTCGTAACCCCTCATTTCTGTATTCTAATGACAAAAAAAGCCAAGAGCAACATGATGTTAGAAGTTTTAAACAATTACACATACCCATCATCACATTTCAATAACAGAACTGCTTCTAAAGCTCTACCCGTATAAAAAATCTACACACTTTGGCTGTCAATAAGCAAATACGGACAAAGCAACAGATAAAAGTTGCCTGAGCTTACATATCATTTAGGTAAATGCAAATCACTTGCTTCAGTTCAGATGCTAACCAACCACAACTTGATCTCATCAATAACATCTACATCAACAGTCCAAGTCAATTTTTTCCTTGTTAACATCATAAAGGGTGAACGCAGATAAGTTTTTTGGGGGATTATATATTATTTTTCTTTTTGAGTCCCTGTGTTTTATAGGGGTAATTTGGTCATTTAACAAAATTTAACAACAAAATTCTAACTGGGTTAGAAATTTGGACTCAAATGGTTAAAGAAAATGCTTATGGGGACTCGGGTCGTTAAACTTTTTGCTTTTGAACTCAACTAGTTAAAACCCATAAAACACAGGGACTCAAAAAGTAATTTACCCTAAAATTTTCGTGTTGGGAATTAAATCGAGTGAATTATATATGTTAATTGTTAGGGGGCAAACTAGCCAAGTTACTTGTGACAGTAGGGGTGCAAACGAGCCGAGCCGAGCCCTAGGTCGACCAGGCTCGAGCTCAAGCTTGTTTAACATATGAAAGCTCGAGCTCGGTTCCATTCGAGCTTTATTTCTGAAGCTCGAGCTTGGCTCGAAAGTAATTTTTCAAGCTCGTGCTTGGCTCGGGCTCGATTCGTTTAGTATTTATTAATTAATTTATATTAATTATAATTATTATTATATAAATATATGTTTAATATATTAATAAAAAATATATAAATAGAATGCTCGTTTAGGCTCGCGAGCCGGCTCGAGCTCCATAAGTGAAGCTCGGGCTCGGGCTCGTTTACTAAATGAGCTTGTTTTTAGGCTCGGGCTCGAGTTCGAGCTCGTTTAAGCTCGTCTCGTTCGAGCTTTTTTTCGAGCCGAGCTCGAGTAGCTCGCGAGTAGCTTTGCTCGTTTGCACCCCTACTTGTGAGCTACTCGAATTCGGCTTCCAAAAAGACTCGAAATAAGTTGAGCTTAAATGCGACCGAATTTCACTTAAGGAGCCCACTGTTTATATATTTTTTTAATTAATATTATTAAATATATTTAAATAATAATAATAATAACATTTACTATTTATAAGATTATGAATATATAACTACATTATATATAAAATAATAAATATAAATAATAAGAACTAATATAAATAATAAACGAGCCAAACCCGAGCCTAAGCGAGCTTCAAAAACTACCTACGGTCCGATTTCAAACTTTATAAACAAAGGTACATGCATATACACATGTACACCAACGTTAAAACATGTACATATACACTAACATTGCTAACGCTAACACATATAGATACACACACACATACATATACACATGTACACCAAGGCTAACACATATACATATACACACGTTTCCGTACGCGCACATATAGGCATATACATACACAGACATCACATAGGCCCAATATAGTGCATTAAGAATATGATGATCTACTATTGTTCATTGTGATCCATTATGGCTCAATAAGGTTCATTAAGACATGTATGATCTACTATTGCTCATTGTGATCCATTAAGGTCCAATATGCTCTATTAAAACATGTATTATCTATAACTAGCCATTGTGATCCATAAAGGCCCAATATGGTTCATTAAGACAACATTGTATCTACAAATTGTTCATTATGATCCATTAAGACCTAATATGATCCACTAGGACATGTATGCTATACCATTGGCCATTGTGATCCATTAAGTCTCAATAATTCTATTAAGACATGTGTGATCTTGTATTGGCCATTGTGATCCATTAACGCCCAATATGGTCCATTAAGGCATGTGTGATATACTATTGGCCATTGTGATCCATTAAGGTCCAATATTGTCCACTAAGACAACATGCATGATCTACTATTGCCATGGTTGCTAAAGTCGTTAGGCGATTCGAGAGAACTAGGAAGTACGTGGCCTCAGCGGAGATTACTCGGGTAGTAATCAACCTTGGCTAACAGTACTCGGGTCTCGGCAGCCTACCTTGTAGCAAGTGCTTGGTGAGTTCTCAGAGCCTAGGCGGGACTTTTACAACCATGAATGCTCATTGCGATCCATTAAGCCCCGATATGGTCCATTAAGACATGTATGTTCTACTATTTGCTATTGTGATCCATTAAGGCCCAATATGGTCCATTAAGACAACATATATGATCTACTATTGTCCATTGTGATCCATTAAGGCCCAATATGGTCAATTAAGACATGTATGATCCACTATTGTCCATTATGATCCATTAAGACCCAACATGGTCTATTAAGATATATATGATCTACTATTGTCCATTGTGATTCATTAAGACCCGCTCGTTTAACTTATGAGAGCTCGAGCTCAGCTCGATTTGAGCTCGGCTCGTAGTAATTTTTCAAGCTCGAGCTCGACTCGTTTCTATTTGTTAGTTAATTTTTTATAACATTTTTATTATTTAAATATATATTTAATATGGTAATAAAAAATTGTATAAACAATAGGCTTGTCTAGGCTCGCGAGCCGGCTCGAGTTCGATAAGCGATGCTCGGGCTAGCGCTCATTTACTAAACGAGCTTGTTTTTTAGTATTGGACTCGAGCTCAAGCTCGTTTAAGCTCGGCTCGTTTGCACTCCTAGGTCCCACTATTAAGTTTGTATCCGGAACTTTCAGGTACAAACTCCAGCTGCTGAACATAACTTCAGTAGACGTTTCGGCTCGTTTAACACGGAATACAGACCAATTGTAGTTGATTTTTAAACAATCACTCGATAGAGATCTTTATTCCATAAAAACAACAACTGCTCTGTTAGCAAGAAGCTAAGAGAAGCTACAGACCCCAAACAAAACTGGACAGAGCCAAAACCAAAATAAACAACCAAACAAAGCAAACGCTAGGTAAAAATCTATCCACTCGAATCTGCACTATCTTTCCATGTCTAGCCAGCGAGTTTGTTTCGCTTCACCATCGACCAAAAGGATTCAACCTTTATGTCATCGACCAAGATCGCTACTGAAGTGAACTTTTTATCGAAAATACTCTCGTTTCTGTTTCACCAAAGCATCCACATAGTTAGCAAAAAACTGCATAAATTATCTTCTCATTTTTTGCCTCCATTCCCAAGCTGCGACAATGAGCTAGGATCTGGGTCACTGAGTTAAAAAGCTCGGTATAGGGACTTTTAGCCAAACGCAGATCCACCACCAAACTCTTTTCGCCACCGTACACCTCACTAAAAGATGATCAGCGGACTCCGGATCAAACCCGCAAACCGGACACAAACCACCCCAAACACTACAAAAGAAAGAAAGAAAGAAAGAGAGTTAAAAGTGTTAGAAATGTGTGGGTGCGATCAGCTGAACATTCAAATAACATCTTATCATAATCATAACAAAATCACTCATATTTAAATGAAATATATGGTTACCTCTTAAAAATGTAATATATTTTATTGCCTTGGAAAAAGTTACGGTCAAGTGGTGGTAGTAAATTTAGATTTTATTTGATTTTCTCATTGAAAAATGGCCGTATATACTATTTGAATATTGGGTTTGGCTGATAGTAAATTTAGACTTAGAAAATTCAATATATGTTATAATTTTTTTTTAAATTTAAAATTTGGACTTTAATTTAAGCGGGCCAACTAATGAGCGAGCTGACCTTGCTCGGGCTCGGCTCATTACTGTCAAATTTTGTAGAACCAAATATGGTCCCCTGAGTATTTAAAACCATCACAACAAATAAATATATAAACACCAACCAGCCAACCTGTACAAAGACTTCCATGATAAACTAGCCATCATCAGCATTGGTTGAACTTTTGCGACTTGTTCCCTTTACAGACTGTTTTGCCATTCTTCGCCCAGTCACTTTGATGTCACAATTTCTAATTAAAAGGAAAAAAGGGCCTGCGCATTCTTTGGCCAAGTGCATGAAGAGAAGCTTCATCGTCAAATTGTGAAAGTTGCCTTGCGTCAACTGGGTTAAAATTCGCCTCTTAACTGGTCATAGAGATAAACTTCAAAACCGAGCTAATATATAAGGTCAAGCATAGCCCAAATTGTACTCACAAGTCACAATATAGAAACCTCTAAATTATTTCGATTCAAATTTAGATCATCCATATCGCAATCTAGTTTTTAGAATCATTTTTAAAAACTCAATTAACTACTAAAAAAATTGCCAAGTGTGCAACTCTGATTGGGCCCATGAAGGGCCCTCGTGAAACAAACCTGCCAACTTACATCACAGATCATAGAAAAGATTAACAACTGGTGCAAAAAACAAACCTAGTAAAAGTTTTCTGCTTCAGCATATTCTCAAGCTGTGATATCTAGCTGCCGCAGAGATAATAGCCATTTCTCCACCTACATCAGTGCTTGGTACCAGTACCCTGATACCATTCTTTGGTACCGACCGCAAAAAAAAGTGAATCAAGATTATTACACATCGGTCCTCAAATCTGGTATCTAAAGAATTGCACATCAGTACGTGCTAGGTACCGGCCGGAATTGTTTCTTTGACGCATTATCAAAACCACCCAACCCATCGTAACTTTTACTAGCATGACACATGAAATAGTCATTTTGACAGTTATCAAAACCACCCGACCCACTAACACATGATCTAAGGACCTTACAAACAAGAAGACAGTTACAGTATCAATAAAATCATGAAAGGCACCAAATTAATAAACTAAACTTTGTATTTAGTACAAAGCTCCATCACCAAATTAATAAAACTAAATCTTTGTATGTATCATTATAGTTGTAACATTACAGGATCATGCATATACCTTTAAATGTTTTTCATTCAGCTTCATTCAACGTTATCTTAGAACTGAGCCCCATTCAGCCATTCAAATGTTTTTTTTTTTTTTTTGTTGAACCAAACACCTTTAAATCCGAATGATTCAGAGGCAGCCTCTTAATGGTTCCATTAAGAGGCTACTAAACAGCCCCTTTAAATCCGATGGAGCAAAGAAATGCTTCTGGCTACATAACAATATCATTAACAAATTCAGATCAAGACTTTCTCAGTCAAGAGATTCTCAGGATAAAATAACCAGGCAATAGATTAGATGTACTTACCTGGCATAATATTTCACCGCCAAACTTTGCCAAGTGACCAAGTCAATCTGAAGAATTAACTAGATCATAATCAAGCTGTTGGGGGAGAGAACTCGTGTTTTTAGCGGAAGTTGTTGACATGAATACATTCATGTTCATGATTGATTGGAACAAATGAATGTCTAGGAATGAAAAGTGTGAATGCAGAAAAAATCAAAACAGAACAAATGGACAATTCAAGTATAACTGAAATGTCTTGGTACCGGACATTGATTCCGGTGACATCAATTTATACTAAACGTTTTGGCGGTTCGGGAATTTGGCGGGTAACTGTCCCTTACAGTTATTTGAAAAGCTTTCCCGCTTAACCCTTGATTATTACATAAACTTATCATTAACTAACCTTATAAGTGTTTCTAAATATATAAGTATATCCGAATAACATATAAAACATGAACATAACTAGTTTAATAAATCTAACATAACCCCCCTTAAACTAGGTTATGTTTACGAGCTTGATCCAGTACGCTTCGATTTGCTTCATCCATTGCCCATTTTGCATAGTTGAAATTAAAACGCTTCCTTCGCTTTCCTTTATTCCAGTCTTCATCGTCAACTCCTGCAAATAAGGCAACAGATTCCATTTCGACTGCATTTTGTTTGCCAATTCCTGCATTCTTCGAACCTTCTTGATGACTACCGGAGGATGTTCCTTCTTCCAGAACTGTCTTCTTGTCCTGCATATTCTGTTGCACATGTTTGAAATTGTAGTAACATTCTAAGACATCAAGATATGCGGCATATGTGGCTCTCATGTAGTCCCCATCTTCATAATTGAATCCCATATCTTTGGCTATTGCAGGCCAAGTGTTCTCGGTTGTTACATTTTGATAACCCCCGTCCATGGCTACGAGTAGATACAAACTCAGTAGATTAACTTTCCTCATATATGAATCCATTGGCGGAACCTGTCTAGTTCTTATTCCCATGTAATTGAACAAGAACCATTTAACCAATTCCTCAAATTTTGAATCAAGTATATGTTTATACTTGATGACAAAATCTCGATCGTCCAATAGATTCATGAAGGCTCTGCAATCTTCGAATTCTTTGAACTCCATAGCATTGACAATCATGACACTCCAATCTGTTTCTTGTGAAGACAGATTAAGTTCTTCGAAATAGGAATTCAAATACCGTTGCTTGAATTCTTCATCAAGAACATTCTCTTTGATAATCTTTTGTTTCTCCTGTAAGCCTAACTCTTCTTCTCGTGTCATCCCACTCCTTTCATTGAACAAGTTATTCACCGGACAAGAAAACATTGGATAAATTCTACAAGTATCACCGGCTTTTTGACCGTAAATCCTTGCAACGTCAATTGATCTAAACTCAATACATTTCGATCGAGTTCCGGTGAATAAAAGACGCTTTGAATTCTCATGTTTTCATTTCCGGTTTTTATTTCTATTGATCCAACCCCCCGTGTAAACAAAAAATTATGTTCACCGGTGCGTGTATCAACCCCGATTATATGTTTGATTCGTTTGAACACGTTTAAATTCCCGGCAATATGATGTTTAAATACAGAACTTACGTACCAAATGTCCTTCCATAATCCTCCTTCGGTACCGACAACAATCATATTTCCTGATGATTATTGACATCTTCATCTTCATCTTGTCTCCGTATTCCTTCATTTACTGCTTGTCGTATCAATTGTGTCGCTTCATCGGTTTCTTTTCTTTTACACGCGTGCCCCGGCTGTCGACAATAGTAACATGTCTTTTCTCTTAGATTTCGTTTGATTTTCTCTCTTGCCTCATCCGTGCAGTGTTGACAGGGAAGTAACGTAGAACTTGGTTTAATTTCAGTTTTGTTCATCTTTCCCAACACGGCTCTGATACCACTATGTTGGGGGAGAGAACTCGTGTTTTCAGCGGAAGTTGTTGACATGAATACATTCATGTTCATGATTGATTGGAACAAATGAATGTCTAGGAATGAAAAGTGTGAATGCAGAAAAAATCAAAACAGAACAAATGGACAATTCAAGTATAACTGAAATGTCTTGGTACCGGACATTGATTCCGGTGACATCAATTTATACTAAACGTTTTGGCGGTTCGGGAATTTGGCGGGTAACTGTCCCTTACAGTTATTTGAAAAGCTTTCCCGCTTATCCCTTGATTATTACATAAACATATCATTAACTAACCTTATAAGTGTTTCTTAATATATAAGTATATCCGAATAACATATAAAACATGAACATAACTAGTTTAATAAATCTAACACAAGCAACAAGAAACCTAAGATTGACAATAAAACGAACCCAGAGAATTCTTCCTAGATAAGGTGCAACAATGCCGACAAACCCATCAACTGAACCACTATTTAAAAAATATGTTTTGGTCACATTCTTCCCAAAAAGCCACTGCGACATCTGCTTCATTTTCTGGGTCATAAACGTTTTCCATTTGAATGGAACAAGAGATATAGCACAAGCAACCTGTGAATAATTCACACTGTATAAAACACAGCTTATGTTATGCCCAATTCAAGTAACACATCTAATATTATTATGTGTACAGTAACTCTACAAGGTCTATAGTTGAACCTATACCTAGAAGCAATATCTAACTAAAAAACTTCTGCAACCCTCATGAAGTGAGAGATAAAAAGATAGCAGTAAACAAACAGATTTGCAAAGAATGAATGCTATAAGTATACGAAACTGTTATGATGAGATGCCTCAGAATGGTGTTAGAACAAGAACTTGTAAATAAAGGGACAAATTATCATTCCTGACATCTTTTTCTCAATACATGAATGTTTTCTCTTGTAGAGAACACAAGCCATCTCATGTTGAGAACAACTTCTCTTTCACTAACAGAAAGAACTCGCAGAAGTAGCGATTGCCTTGGGTTTTTATGATAACCGTAGCTTTTTCCAAAAGCAAATGATGATCAAAATCATGCTACAGATATATCACAAGAACACCAAGTTTAAAAAGCCTATAAAACTGAAAATCACCATTAACATAACATAATTCAACCATATAAACTTCAAAAACAACATAAAAACCTAACCTTGATTAAAACTGGAAACATGGTAGCAAACGAAAACAAAATCCTAATCTTGAAATTCTAATAAAAAATCCAGTATCTCACTAATCCTTCTATAAGATCTCGTTTCATGAAATTCTCTTATAAACTTAGAATTATTCTTAATCAATAAACCAAAAGCACTAAACAAACACACTTAATTTCACTAACATTTCATGTAAACACTCAACAAACACAACAATAGAACACAATTAACTAATTAAGTATCAAAGTATACCTCAGAGCTACTAATCTGATGCTCAGCAACCGAAATAGACTGCCTTTTCCTTGATCACCATCCGAAACAACCCTAGCTGCACTACCAGCATCTTCACCGTCATTCCTCTATGACACAGACCTCCCACGCCTCTGAGAACACAAATTCACACTATCACCACCACAAGAAACAACAACCGAATTACCACCATTCAAAAATGTTAATGCACTTTGGGTGATAAGTGCATGCCTTCCAATTGTTAGGGTCTTTATTGTACATGTCTTCAAACTTAGTCCAAGGTTTATCCTTGGACAATTTGTCCAAGTTTTTGTCTAGACTTTTGTCAGGGGTTTGTGCTTAGGCAAATGTCAGGGTTTTTGTGTAGATTGTTTTGTCTGGGCTTCTAGTATGTCATGGAGTCTGTGGTTTGTCTTTTATGGGCTTTGGTCCCTTGTCTCCGGACAATGTGTTGTCCGGAGTTTGTCTTGTATATATACCTTTATGTGGAATAGACAAGACGGCGATTCTTTGTGAAATTCTGTGCACCTTTCTAACCCTAATTATTGTGTGTGTGTTTTGTCTAGCGGCTACTGTGTGTGTGACGTTATTCATCTTCCTCATCAAGAATACTCTGTGTATTCTTGATTTTTCTCACAGATCTTTGAATTCTAGTGTTTCATCTATAGTGGTTGATCATCAGGTGGATTCGTGAGATCTTGGATTAGGAGGCCTTACAAGTGGTATCAGAGAAGTGTGCTCATACTACTGTAGGTGTTTCTTAGTTTGATGGTTTTTGTGAGAAAAGTTCAAACTTTGATAGGGTTTAGTGAGTGTTTATTGAGTTTTTGTGTTTTATTCTTGATTCCTTAGTCATTTCTAGTGATTTGGTGATGGATTTTGAGAAGTTTAGTGATTTTAGTGTTGATATTCATCTGGGTCTTTTACAGAGTTTTCATAGCATTCGTACTGTGTGTTTTGGAGATTTATGAAAGATTCCTTGTTTGATCTTCAAAAATCTTGTCCGTGTTTTAATTCTGTGTTTGTGTTTCCGGGGTATTGGTGAACTAGTGTGAAGTCACACTAGGGAGATAGTCCGGAAGCTAGTTCTAGCTTGTCCGAGTTTCAAACTTGGTCCATATTTTCCTTTTTTGGTATAATTAGTCCAAGTTTTACCTCTATAGCTTTAGTCCGAGTTTCTTATAAAGGTTTCCAAGGTTTGAGTCCAAGGTTTGAGTCCAAGGTTTAAGTTCCAAGGTTTAAGTTCCAAGGTTTGAGTCCAAGGTTTAAGTTCCAACGTTTAAGTTCCAAGGTTTAAGTTCAAGGTTTAAGTTCCAATGTTTAAGTTTCAAAGTTTAAGGCCAAGGTTTAAGTTCCAAGGTTTAAGTCCAAGTTTTACCTATACTTTATTTAGTCCGAGTTTTATATCCTCAGTACACTTGTCCGAGTTTAGTACTTGTTTTTTAATAGGTCCCAGTTTAAAGTTTGTTGGTGCACTTGTGTCTGTACTTTGTCTGTATTCGGTCTTATGTAACGATGTCCTGATTTGTGTTGTAAGTTGACCAAGTCAACCATCCTCCGGTTTGACTTGGACAACAGATTGTATGTTGAGAGATGTTCTGATCGAAGGATGATGTAGAGATCGAAGGATAATTTGGATCCTTCGATCTCATCGAAAGATATGCTTCGAACGATAGACCTCTTGTAGGTCCCTGTTTCGCGGAGGATTACGAACCTAAACCTTGTTATACAAACCTACTAGCGAGTGCGGAATCCAAGCTAGCAAGCAAACCGAGTTAGTAGCAAGTAGAGAAACAAACACACAAGTTCACCGATTAACACAACTTGTATTAATGCAATGAGGGTTCGGTTACAAGCTCAATGTTTACAGAAGTGTTCTATAAACTCTCTAAGATGTGTGTGTGAGTTTGGACAGAATGCTCTCAAAGAATACTCTCTCTTTCTGTCTGTGTGTCTGTCTACCGAAACTCAACACATGCATGGGTATATATACCCAGCTCAGCAGGTCTGGTCGAAGGATCCGAAAGATGGGCCGAAGGATCATCTTTCGGATACAATGCTTTCGAAGGATAAGCAGGGACCTCGAAGGATAGTCTTTCGAGGTCTATCGTTCGAAGCATATCTTTCGATGAGATCGAAGGATCCAAATTATCCTTCGATCTCTACATCATCCTTCGATCAGAACATCTCTCAACATACAATCTGTTGTCCAAGTCAAACCGGAGGATGGTTGACTTGGTCAACTTACAACACAAATCAGGACATCGTTACATAAGACCGAATACAGACAAAGTACAGACACAAGTGCACCAACAAACTCCCCCTTGGCTGTAGCTTTGTCTTTGATCTCTAAGCTTTGTCTTGTTCTTCTAAAAGTGTAGACTCGTCTTGAACTTCGACGGTCTTTGGTCTTCAGGTTTTCAAAACTCTGATGTCCTATCATGTCTTCAATGTCGGAGGATCTTCAAAGTCTTCACGTCTTGAAAGTAGAAAGTGTATCAACAAACTACCCGTATCATGTAGGAAGTGTGTTGACAAACTCCCCCTTAACATAAGCTCCCCCTTGAGTTATGCTCGTGAAAAGACTTTATCTTTATGAAGTGAGATCCTTGTGGTGTTGATGATGGCCAGCGGCAACTCGATCATCTTCATCTTTTGAGCGCCTTCTCGTCGTGTCTTCATTCCAAGGCTTGTCATCGACCATGTTCTCCTAGCCTTTAGAATCTGCACATGCAAGAAATCTAAACGCGTAATGAGAACAACTGCTTGGAATAGTATAAACAAATGACACACGAGTGACCATGTCAAAATCAAACACCGTCCGACAGTTTGAAAGTTTAATAAAATTTGTCAATTTTAGTTTTTAACTTTCAAAACATGCAAATTTCGACCGTTTATGAAGATTTAGTCAGTTTGGTTTTCAGTCAGGTTTCAGGTAACGAAGACTTGAGCTCCAACATCGTACGATCGAAAATAAAGCAGAAATAAAATCTTTTTGGCTTTTATAAAGTTTATATTAAAACAAGCCTAAAATCTTTTTGGTATTTTTGAAATTAAAAGACAACAATTTAAAATCCTTTGAGTGTTATCAAACGACATCACCGCTAATGTCGTGCTGATATGCACCAAACGACGAAACTGTTTAAAAGAAATAATAAAAGTTAAGCAGTAAATAAATATATACAAACATTCTTTTTGCGAGTTTCGAGGGTAAGAGAATCATATCAGTGTACGGTCATGCCAAAACACTCTTGTTGTTTAGTTAGTTAACATTAAGATAAGCATCCTATAACAATTATCGGTATTGTTGTCCACTTAAGCTCAACTTATCAGATGTAATCATGTTTAGAGGATACGTTAAGGTATGATTTATACTTACCGACCGGTGTTCATCCACATCACGACACATTCCCGTATCAAGGTATGCACGAGTGTTCATCTTACCGGTGAGTATACCGATTATCATCTGTTTGACCGTATAAAATTGTGAGATACTCACTTATTTTGTTTTGAAAACAAGTCCTATGTGATATAATCACTTATTGATGAGGAACTTGATTTTCGTATGCATGAGGGCACAGGTGCAAGTCCGTGAACAGGTCAGTACTTCCGTACAGCAGAGAGACGAACTTGACACCCGGATAAATGTGATATTTTATCACTTATTTGATATGGACATGTGATTGTTTATCACTTATTGAGGTCGAATGCAGTATGCAATATGTACACGTATGTATAGTATCATGGAAGATCTAGACTTGCGTCCCCGTTATTTTTCGGTAAAAGATACAACCATGATACCCAGATGATAAGCAGCATAAAGACCGAATATCTCAGAACCTCGGCAATCTATCAAACGAAATTTCGGTACTAAGACCATATGCCAATGAATGGTTCCCACCTGATCTTCAGTCGATTAAGATTTATATCACCCTGCACACTTTAAAATGATTGTGAGCCTACCGATACATCTTATATAGAGCTGCTTATCGTTTTGCATTTTAAGGTTTAAAGAGGTTTGGATAGACCACTGATGTACTATCATTTTCTCTTTTGCTCGCCAGGAAACTCATTTTTGTTTTTCTATTGTTTTTGTGTTTTTGAATTTTTCGATGTTTTTGGATTTTCCGATTTTTGGATTTACTCCCCCTAAAATCAACAAACTAAGATAAATTTAAAAACACAAAGGTATTTACAAAAATGATTTTCCGATGTTGGTTTTACTCTTGCTTGACCTTAATGCCGTTTACCAATAATAAAAAGTCAAATCTTGATTTGTCAAAAGCTTTGGTAAATAAGTCGGCACGTTGGTCATCGGTGTGGACCTTAACAACATCGATTAGCCTTTTCTCAAAGCAATCACGTATGAAGTGATATTTGATTTCGATGTGTTTGGTCTTTGAATGCTGCACAGGATTTCTAGTGATATCTAAAGCAGCAGAATTATCAACGTAAATAGGAGTAGTTAGGAATTCAAAACCGTAGTCCCGCATTTGTTGTTGGATCCAAAGAACTTGGGAGCAACAACTTGAGGCAGCAATGTATTCAGCTTCGCATGTTGATGTAGCTACACACGTCTGCTTCTTGCACTGCCATGTGACTAGGCGATTTCCTAAAAACTGACATCCAGCCGTTGTGGACTTGCCGTCGATTTTACATCCGCCAAAATCAGAATCACTGAAGGCTACCAATTCAAAGTTATTATCCCAGTGTAGTGTCCGAGTTTTTTTTGTTTGTGTTCCATTTCAGGTGGTGATCCGGGTTCAACACTCTGATAATTTCTCAGACATTGCACTCCGTGCTTTCTCTCCGGGTTTTGGACTTAGAAAACTCTCCCAGTGACTGTTTTTGCTTGGAAACATACCGTTAACTTTTCGTTTTAAACTCACTGTTTCTTTCACAACTATTTCGAAATGGCAAGCAACAATCTGACTGCAATGGTGCAATACCTCAAGCACAATGCTGAGGTAGGAAGTAACGACAAACCTCCTTTGTTGATAAACGAGCTTGATTTTCCTGAGTGGAATGAGTGTTTCGAGAGGTATGTAAGAGCGAAAGATATCAAGATCTGGTTGTGCATCGTCAAAGGATGTGGAGCTACTCCAGTAAGAACGTTAACGATTGATACTTATTTGGCACTCACCGACGACCAACGAAAGTTTTATGATTGTGAAGAGAAAGCTATATTAATGATTACGATGACTATGACGCAATCTATACTTCATACTTTCCATAAGAGAAGTCACTCGAAGGAGTTGTGGGATAGCATGATCGAGCGCTATGAGGGAAATGCAATGTACAAGAAACGGCGTCTCGAACGATTGAAGACTCAATTCGTTGTGTTTAAAGCTTTAAGGAATGAATCATTTGAAGACACGGTGAACCGATTTTATCATCTGTTGAGTGAACTTGATCGAAGTCAAGAGGGTATCTACACTGAATTTGAGAAAGTTGAGAAGTTTCTAATTGCCTTCCCAGAGAATGGAATATGTACACCGCATTGATTAGAGAAGCTGTTCTCTATGAGGAGCTCTCATTGGAAGAAGCTGTACAAAAACTAAAGGGTTATGCTTGGAATATGGAAGATCAAGCATCAGATTTCGAGAAGATCTAAGATCCTCAGTTATATAAAGCTTCAAAACCGACGGATAAGGGTAGTAATGGAGTAACCGGTGTTGCCCTATATTAAGAGAATGAAGTTCCTGCAAGTGAACACGCCTTTATAAGCAACAATGTTAGTTCAAGTGGAACAACAAATTCCAATCAAGGAATGTACTCTACTAGTGGAGCTCAGTGTAGGACCGTGTTTCGGGACCGAAACCGTGATTAGTGTGAGACTAGTTCAAGACGGGGATAAACAAAACTTCTTTGTATTAATCGGTAGTAAAACATTACAAATCAGCCCGATTACAAGATAACCGAACTAATACCAAAGGAGTATACATCCGGGGAGAGACCAAGTGGTGATCTCTCCCCCACACAATAAAGCAAACTAAGAACTCTCACAAATGAGTTCCCTGTCTCTCAACTCTCTCTAGTGAAAATGAAAGACAAGGGTGGTATTTATACCCACACCCATTTCACTTGCACATACACACGGTCAAACACATAACCCTCTCATTTGACCACTTCAAAGGAGCGGGTCAATACACATTCGTTTGACCGTTTCACTAACTGTTACATATTCAACGTAAAATAAAAACTAATCTATTCGACAAGCATCGGACACAAAATCTGCATCAACAAATTCCCCCTTGTCCGTGGCTGTCGAATGCTGAAAATGCAACTGCAATCGATCTTCAGTCAAGTATTTATCTTCTCTGTGTTAACAAATTCCCCCTTGACCGATGATCCAGGTAAGTAGTATCTTGACGCTCCTTGTATAACAGTTCCCCCTTAAAGTACGCGTATCCGTGTTGGGTGTTGTGCAATTTCTCAATTGACCGATCTTCCGCTGATCTTCCAATACTCCAACCGGCATTTGATAAGGGTTCCAATCTTTAAGAACTGCATCAAGTCTTGATCTGTCATAAGAACTCTATTTCATACAAGCATACTACATTGAAAGAGATTTCTGGTGAACTGTCTTCTGTAAACCGTCTTTGTGGAATCAAAACATTCCACGCCGAACCGTTTCTATCACCAGAGATTCACAAACTCTACCACCTATGATTGCATTTAGAAATTTACCGAAGAAATTAAACATATGAAAAAAAAAAGAATTTTTATCCCTCCATTTCTTTGGTAAGATATCTAAACCTTAACAGATTTTCTCCACTTCAAAGAAACTGTCGTCAATTTCACATAACAAATTCTCTCCACTGAGTAGAATTTATCTTCATGTTCACCAATTCCCTCCACTGAACGGAACTGTCATCAATCTTCATTGAATGTTCTCGGTTGTTCGAAAAATCTCGAAAATGACTTTCTTCTTTACATATTCTAGTTGAATAAGAACGTCCCCTAGTACCCCGTAGGATCCGACTTGTATCCCTCCAAAGACTTTGTGAACTCGTTAGGACCGGTATTGACCTTCTAGGTTCATTCATTCGTTACCAAATGCGAGAATATGACAATAAACGAAAAGATTTCTTCGTTGCATATTCTACTTGATAAAGAAATTTCGCCTAGTACCCCGTAGGATCCGACATGTATCCCTCCAAAGACTTTGTGAACTCGTTAGGACCGGTATTGACATTCTAGGTTCATACGTTTGTTTTCAAATGCGAGAATATGACAATAAACAAAATGCTTTCAAACATTTTTGAATAACCGATGACAATCATAAACATTGACGTGCGGAAGTGAACATACCGTTTTGTTTTTGGCCCGTAGTAGTCAAGTCACCAAAATTTGATGTTTGCATCGGTAACCGTGACTACCCCACATTCAAAATAAATCATTTGATTTCATCAAGCTTCATCACCACGCGCGCTCCCGAACCCGTACAAATTTGACGTTGACATGTAGAAGTGCGGTTCAAATAAATTTTGCGAACACCCGACCCCACTGATCAACATTCCATCACCACGAATAATTTTTTTTTAATAATACCCGGCCCAAGTAGCATTCCTCACAATACATCCAATTAACCCAAGCCCACAACATCATACCTGATGTAAATTAGTGGGCACAAGAATGTCTTAAAATGCCCAACTAAAAAAAAAACATGATCTCATATATTTTTGTAGGTCCACCAAAACATATATTTCAATCAAAGGTGACGTTTTGTAATCTTACCCCATCATTAGTAGACCCCACAATCATGTAGACCTAGAAAATAATGCTCCCATAGCCATGTTCCTATTTAATTTAATACGCTTATTTCCCAAAATTTAAGCCAGCTTAAGCAACTTTGGGCCCCCACCATTCAAGTTGTTGGAATTTAGACAAACTTAGTGGGCCCAAGAGAAAAATATATCTAGCAAGCCCAAATGAAACAATGTGTGACCCAGAATAATCTAGTGGAGCCCATCAGCGAGTCCAACAAAATAGAAGACCTAGATGCCAAAAAGGAATTCTGTCGACGTCTTCATTTTACAACCGCCAACATGAGTGGATAAGACCTTCTCATCATCTGCCAACATTAGCTTCTTCTACTGACATTAATCTCAGCTGATAAGAGCCACACACCAGCCGACATCAACATCATACATCCAACAATCCCTTCACCCTCTTCAATACTTAACCTCAAGTCAAAACACTTGCTGTTCATTTTCTTCGATACCCAGCAACCAGCAACACACATCACCGGAAATTCTTCTTCGATGAATAATCAGCAGCAGCCGTCAGCTTCATCGGAATGTCGCTGGTCAACATCTCTTTCACCGGTGACAATTCCGATCAACGGAAATCTCTCGACGAAACACCTGAGTCGACGAAACAAGGACGCCGACGAAACAGGATATTCAGGAGTTTCGTGGGGAGGGGGGGGCGTTTCGTCATGTGCAGGGGAAGTGGGGTTTCATCGGAAACCATAAAATTTCTTAACAGCCGCCAAGAACATCTCAAGAACACAGCCACTGTTTATTCCCAGATCTGACGAAAAATCTTTAGAAACAAGATGAAAACTTGATTTGTTTGGTGTAAAACAGAAAACCTAAACCTCGGGTGTGATTCGTTTCAGCGTAGATCTGAATTTCGGGTCCAGATCTGGGTTTTCTTCATTTTTACCCAACTTTACATCTTGAACAAAAGTCACTAAAATCACAGATCTAAAGCACATGTGACTTAGTAAACGGTTAGATTTACTAAATCGGGCACCATGGCTCTGATACCAATTGTAGGACCGTGTTTCGGGACCGAAACCGTGATTAGTGAGAGATTAGTTCAAGACGGGAGAGATTAGAGATGGATAAACAAAACTTCTTTGTATTAATCGGTAGTAAAACATTACATATCGGCCCGATTACAAGATAACCGAACTAATACCAAAGGAGTATACATCCGGGGAGAGACCAAGTGGTGATCACTCCCCCACACAATAAAGTAAACTAAGAACTCTCACAAATGAGTTCCCTGTTAGGCCTGTAAATGAACCGAACGAACACGAACATAGGCATGTTTGTGTTCGTTCATTTACCTTTAGCCGAACACGAACACGAACATGAACATATAATCGAACAACATTTTTTGTTCATATTCGTTCATTAAGAAATCAGGCATGTTCATGTTCGTTTATGTTCGTTCATTTAAAGCCTAAGCGAACATAAACGAACACAAACGAACATAAACAAAAAAAACTTAACTAAAGATATCTGAATAAACATAAATTAACATGATTGAACAAACATAAACGAACACAAATGAACATAATTGAACAAATATAAACAAACACAATTTAACATTAGTGAACACAAACGGACAAGTTTAATATATTACAATTCATCTGAAAACACATCTAAATTAGGGTTAATAGACACCAACTTAAGTAGTTTTTTTATATAAATATTAAGTAAACGATCACTTACATTTTAAAATTTCATTTTTATAACTAAAAAACTCAATTACTAATTAGTTAAATTTGTATAAGTAGTTAGAAAATCTAATATTTATATAAATATAACTATTTATGTATTACTAAAATTTAAACGAACATGAACATAAACGAACGTTCACGAACATAAATGAATGAACACAAGGTGTGTTCATGTTCGTTCATTTAGTTGAACAAACAAAATTTTTTGTTCGTGTGTCTGTTCATTTATTAAATAAACGAACATAAATGAACTTCCCGCCGAACAAGTTCACGAACAGTTCATGAATGTTCGGTTCGTTTACAGACCTATTCCCTGTCTCTCAACTCTCTCTAGTGAAAATGAAAGACAAGGATGGTATTTATACCCACACCCATTTCACTTGCACACACACACACGGTCAAACACATAACCCTCTCGTTTGACCACTTCAAACGAGCAGGTCAATACATATTCGTTTGACCGTTTCACTAACTGTTACATATTCAACGTAAAATAAAATCTAATCTATTCGACAAGCATCGGACACAAAATCTGCATCAACAAATTCCCCCTTGTCCGTTGCTGTCGAATGCTGAAAATGCAACTACAATCGATCTTCAGTCAAGTATTTATCTTCTCTGTGTTAACAAATTCCCCCTTGACCGATGATCCAGGTAAGTAGTATCCTGACGCTCCTTGTATAATAGTTCCCCCTTAAAGTACGCGTATCCGTGTTGGGTGTTGTGCAATTTCCTCAATTGACCGAACTTCAGCTGATCTTCCAATACTCCTACGGGCATTTGATAAGGGTTCCAATCTTTAAGAACTGCATCAAGCCTTGATCTGTCATAAGAACTCTATTTCATACAAGCGTACTACATTGATACAGATTTCTCGTGAACTGTCTTCTGTAAACCGTCTTTGTGGAATCAAAACATTCCACGCCGAACCATTTGTATCACCAGAAAATCACAAACTCTACCACCTTTGATTGCGTTTAGAAATTTACCGAAGAAATTCAACATATGAATTTTTTTTATCCCCCCATTTCTTTGGTAAGATATCTAAACCTTAACAGATTCTCTCCACTTCAAAGAAACTGTCGTCAATTTCACATAACAAATTCTCTCCACTGAGTAGAATTTATCTTCATGTTCACCAATTCCCTCCACTGAACGGAACTGTCATCAATCTTCATTGAATGTTCTCGGTTGTTCGAAAAATCTCGAAAATGACTTTCTTCTTTACATATTCTAGTTGAATAAGAACGTCCCCTAGTACCCCGTAGGATCCGACTTGTATCCCTCCAAAGACTTTGTGAACTCGTTAGGACCGGTATTGACCTTCTAGGTTCATTCATTCGTTACCAAATGCGAGAATATGACAATAAACGAAAAGATTTCTTCGTTGCATATTCTACTTGATAAAGAAATTTCGCCTAGTACCCCGTAGGATCCGACATGTATCCCTCCAAAGACTTTGTGAACTCGTTAGGACCGGTATTGACATTCTAGGTTCATACGTTCGTTTTCCAATGCGAGAATATGACAATAAACAAAATGCTTTCGAACATTTTCGAATAACCGATAACAATCATAAACATTGACGTGCGGAAGTGAACATACCGTTTTGTTTTTGGCCCATAGTAGTCAAGTCACCAAAATTTGACGTTTGCATCGGTAACCGTGACTACCCCACATTCAAAATAAATCATTTGATTTCATCAAGCTTCATCACCACGCGCGCTCCCGAACCCGTACAAATTTGACGTTGACATGTAGAAGTGCGGTTCAAATAAATTTTGCGAACACCCGACCCCACTGATCAACATTCCATCACCACGAATAATTTTTTTTTTAATAATACCCGCCCAAGTAGCATTCCTCACAATACATCCAATTAACCCAAGCCCACAACATCATACCTGATGTAAATTAGTGGGCACAAGAATGTCTTATAATGCCCAACTAAAAAAAAAACATGATCTCATATATTTTTGTAGGTCCACCAAAACATATATTTCAATCAAAGGTGACGTTTTGTAATCTTACCCCATCATTAGTAGACCCCACAATCATGTAGACCTAGAAAATAATGCTCCCATAACCATCTTCCCAATTAATTTAATACGCTTATTTCCCAAAATTTAAGCCGGCTTAAGCAACTTTGGGCCCCCACCATTCAAGTTGTTGGAATTTAGACATACTTAGTGGGCCCAAGAGAAAAATATATCTAGCAAGCCCAAATGAAACAACGTGTGACCCAGAATAATCTAGTGGAGCCCATCAGTGAGTCCAACAAAATAGAAGACCTAGATGCCAAAAAGGAATTCTGTCGACGTCTTCATTTTACAACCGCCAACATGAGTGGATAAGACCTTCTCATCATCTGCCAACATTAGCTTCTTCTACTGACATTAATCTCAGCTGATAAGAGCCACACACTAGCCGACATCAACATCATACATCCAACAATCCCTTCACCCTCTTCAATACTCAACCTCAAGTCAAAACATTTGTTGTTCATTTTCTTCGATACCCAGCAACCAGCGACACACAGCACCGGAATTTCTTCTTCGATGAATAATCGACAGCAGCCGTCAGCTTTATCGGAATTTCGCTGGTCAACATCTCTTTCACCGGTGACAATTCCGATCAACGGCAATCTCTCGACGAAACACCTGAGTCGACGAAACAAGGACGCTGACGAAACAGGATATTCAGGAGTTTCGTCGGGGGAGGGGGCGTTTCGTCATGTGCAGGGGAAGTGGGGTTTCGTCGGAAACCCTAAAATTTCTTAACAGCCGCCAAGAACATCTCAAGAACACAACCACTGTTTATTCCCAGATCTGACGAAAAATCTTTAGAAACAAGATGAAAACTTGATTTGTTTGGTGTAAAACAGAAAATCTAAACCTCGGGTGTGATTCGTTTCAGCGCAGATCTGAATTTCGGGTCCAGATCTGGGTTTTCTTCATTTTTACCTAACTTTACATCTTGAACAAAAGTCACTAAAATCACAGATCTAGAGCACATGTGACTTAGTAAACGGTTAGATTTACTAAATCGGGCACCATGGCTCTGATACCAATTGTAGGACCGTGTTTCGGGACCGAAACCGTGATTAGTGAGAGATTAGTTCAAGACGGGAGAGATTAGAGATGGATTCGGTAGTAAAACATTACAAATCGGCCCGATTACAAGATAACCGAACTAATACCAAAGGAGTATACATCCAGGGAGAGACCAAGTGGTGATCTCTCACCCACACAATAAAGCAAACTAAGAACTCTCACAAATGAGTTCCCTGTCTCTCAACTCTCTCTAGTCAAAATGAAAGACAAGGGTGGTATTTATACCCACACCCATTTCACTTGCACACACACACGGTCAAACACATAACCCTCTCGTTTGACCACTTCAAACGAGCGGGTCAATACATATTCGTTTGACCAGGGGAAGGTACTTCTGGCCAGCACCCGCGTGACGATCCTTTTGCTACAGCAGCATTTTCTCCGACCTCACAGGCCACATCGCTTACTCCTTTCAATACTTTACTGATGGACAAGCCATTCTGATGGTTCCTACCATACACTATGTTGATTCCGGACCCCTATCATTCTTCGCATTATGGAGACTACACACGGAATGAGTTGCACATGCCACTTCAACTTCAGTTTGAGGTTTTGAGTCGTAAAGTTTTGGTGCTTGAGCTGACACCACGTCCTCCACCTTGTCTATGCCAGTATACTTTGATCCTCCACATTCACCACTGTCTCCTTTGGCACATACACCTGCTGCTATTGCACCTTTCCAGGTTTTAATGCTCGTTTCTTTACTATCGAGCAGCAGATCAGTTAATTACTTCGACAGGAATACAAGCTCGAGGAGGAGCTCGCACATGTTAGCAGTTTGCTTTTCTTCACTCCTCCGCTTCAGACACCAGTATAATTGGCTTTTGGTTTTATGTGGATTGCATTACTTTTAGGTAAAGACACTACTAATGAGCCGAGATTGTAGAGACTTTTGAAGACCACTTTCGACCACGTGATTTTGATACACTGATAGACTTATTGGACAAGGGTAGGGTGACCCTGTGTCCCTTTTGATGTAATGCACTTTGTAAATAATGTGATTCTGGTTGGTAAATAATGAAAGCTCCGTCACCATGTCCTCACTAAGCACGTTGTCGATTTGCATGATTGTACTATAATTATGATGCCACATGCTTGCTTGTTATGTTTGCATTAAGTATGTTCCTATCTACAAGTTTGTGCTATAATTGTGATGTTATGTGATTGATTGTTATAACGATTGCTTATATATGTATGATGTGCGTGAAGTGTGTTATATTTTTAGATATATATTTAAGCCCTTTTTACACTTTTAGCCAAGTTTTAAATTTATAAAACACGATATTTACTAACACTAAACACACATATGGGCAAGTGCACCCATCGTGGACGTAGTATAGTGTTGGTAAGATACCGAGGTCGTCCAAGGACACAAGAGCTTTTAATACCGGTTTATCCTCAACGTCTAATCAAATCAAAAGGTTAGAAAAATGTTTTAAACTAAGAAAAATAAAAACTAACTAAATGCTGAAAAATAAAATAAAATAAAAACAGATAGACAAGATGAATCACTTGGATCCGACACGTGTATTAGTATAACCTTTGATTATTTTCGCACTTTTGCACTTGTTTAAGAGATTATCTTAGTTATTGTAGTAGGCCCCTCTTTTGAAGGCGACGTTACCCTCAACCCAGTAGTTTAAGTCAGCAAGGATACAATCCTAAAGGGTCGGATTATTGAAAGATAATGAATTAAGTTATTAATGCAAATTGTGGTAGGCCCCGCTTTTGGCGGTGACGTTACCCTCGGCTAAGTAGTCTGAGTCAGCAGGGATACAGTCCTAAATAGCCGGGTTATAGTATTAATAGTAGTTAACTTATGAGGGGGTCAAAGAGTTTGGATCCCCGCCATCCAATACCTATGGGCATTGAAGGAGATCCTACTAAATTTGACCCAGGTCCCAAGCAGGACCTCTAAACGCTGAACAAGGGCAAGACCTTTACCAAACCGTTCCCTTAACCCCCGACCAGGTAGCCAACATACCTCCATATAGACCGTGGAGATATGAATGGTGAAAATCTTTTATTTTATATAGACAGTAAAATAATGCCAAGACACCACGGACAAACGATAAGGAAAGATCACCTTCAACATAAGTAACTAGTTATTAAAGTCATTAATACAAAACCAAATAAAAAGTGCAAAAGATTAAAAATAAAAAGTATTATACTAAACACTTGTCTTCACCAAGTGATGTAAGAGACTTAGGCAAACATGGCCTTGATTGTCAAGAACTCTTACGATCAATCTTGGATCCCGAGACGACTCACACACTCTACGATGGACAATGGATGATGGTGGTGGATGATGGTGTTGTGGTGGATGAGGTGTGAGAGAGGTGGTGTGCCAAGGGATGAGGGAGAATGAAACCAAGCTCCTCTATTTATAGGCTGGACAGAACGCTGGACACGGCCCCGTGTCCGCTGGACACGGCCCCGTGTCCGCTGGACACGGCCCCGTGCCCGTCTGACACTCTCTCTCTTCATTAATTGTAATTGCGAATTACAATTAATGCGCCTGCTGTACTTTCAACACGCCCCCGTGCCCGCTGGGCACGGCCCCGTGGTGAGCAATGGAAGCTTCTACTGGTTTGTCTTTTCTGCTGCTTCCTGGGCACGCCCCCGTGTTCGCTGGACACGGGGCGTGTTCAGACTCTGTTTTCTTCTCTTTGTTTTGGGAGGTGCCGTTGAGGGTCCGGGCAGTCCACTTTTGTTCCTTTTCTTGTATTTATGGTAGAATTAGTGGTCTTTTTGCTTCTTTTGTGATTTTGAGCTCATTTCATCCTGAAAATACAAAAGGAAGACAAAAACACTCTTTTTCCAACATTAGTACTTAAAAAGGGTTAGTTTTATGCCTTAATTGATGTGTTTTATATGTTGCATTTTACACACATCAAATACCCCCACACTTGAACTTTTGCTTGTCCTCAAGCAAAACTCTTTTAATGTGGCTTACACTCCCAAATGGAATAGGTAGAAGAGAAGTTTTTAACTTGTCCTAGAGTGTCGGGAATCCAAGGTTTTTATAGGTTTTATTTTTATTTTATTTACAATCCTATTCGTTATGATTTATTTTGAACTTTTCATAAGATAAACTACTTATTTTGGTGTAACATGCCTTATTAAAATTCTATTTATATACAAGTTCACATACCTCACGGGAGATCACTCAACACTCGGCCGAAGGTGTATATTTAAGTGAATCGCTCGAGAGCGGCACGGACTTACGTTTTCCATAGGCTTGCCAAGCGATCAATCCTCCTCCTTTTTAACTTTTTACCTTTGTAAATATCAAGAGGGCTTTTGGGGTGAAGGCTTGGTTTTAAAGGTGGGTGGTTGGTTAGTGGTTAGTAAAAAGGGCGAAAATCGTAACAAGTGTCGGTTTTCATAAAATACCTTATTTTTAGTGACATTTATTTTTGAAGTATTTCTCCAAACAAGCTTTAACAAGCTTTTGTAGCTTTTGTTTGTTTTTGACTTCATTATTCATATATATATATATATATATATATATATATATATATATATATATATATATATATATATATATATATATATATTATTCGTCACGTAGAGGGTATGTTTATGAAAAACCGAGCTTGTTACTAAAATAAGGGTGAAAAAATGAAAAAGGTTTTTGGTGGGTAAAAAAAATTGTTTTGGGGGTAATGAAATGAAAGGTTTAGGCTCAAAAGGGGTTTTTCTAGGGGGATTTTGGGTAGGTAAAAAAATGAAAAATAATGGTTTTGAAAGAAAAATAGTTAGTCCTAATGCCTCCATCATTTACTTACTTGGGTTTAAGTTGGTAAGGACCGGGAATGTATCGTCGTGGCAAGTTCTAGATTTGTAAAGACCGAGCGGCTATTCACACAAGAAACGAAAAATGAGCATTTAATCTAAATATGTATATTTTTATGCTCAATAAAGGCTCAAAACTCACTTTTGTGGGAATGGGTTTTTAATGTGACCAAGCATATATAATCGAATTTTTAACTAGACTTGTTATACCGTTTCATAATTTTCTTATGTTAGTTCTTTTTATCACGACGCTATCGGTTGTAAATTTGTAAAAATATAACCTTTTTAGAACTTGTTATTCCCAACTTAAACTAAGACAAGTAAATAAAAATAAAAAAAAATGAAAAAGTTTTTGAAAAAATTTGGGGTGTTTAGCGGTTCCAATAGAGTTTTGTGTAAGGCTTGTTTTAGGATTTTGCAAAATTTCAAGGTTTTAGCATCCCCCCCACACTTAAATTACACATTGTCCTCAATGTGTCCAAAAATAAAGTTTTTGGTTGATTAGAATATGTAAAAGTGTGTTTTAAAAACAAAGATTTGTGTTACTGGCGCTCTGGACACGGCCCCGTGTTGACCGGGCACGGCCCCGTGGTCAAGTGCCAGTAACAAAAATTATAGAAGTGAAACAGAAGCCTGGACACGGGGGCGTGTCCGCTGAACACGGCCCGTGTCCAGTTACCTGAACTGGGTGATTTCCTGCAGGGGGCTCAGCACGGGGCCGTGTTGGTTGAGCACGGCCCGTGTGGAGCCTTCTGTTATGGAGATTTTTGTCGGTTTGTTCTGTTCTTCTGCATGGTTCCATTTTTTCTCGTTCCCTTTTTCATCCATTACCACCACGAGTCCATAAATCATAAAAACCATCATAACATTGCTAATAGAGAGATTACATAAAGATAAAAATTACATAGATATTAAGCTTATGGAGTTCTAGCCCTATGTTTTATTTTAATTTAGCAAAATTTCCAAGAATCTACTGATCTTGGTTAGATAAGGCTTTGTAGAGCTCCACTTTTCGGGCGCGGTTCTCCTCACATGTCGGCAAGCCACTCCTCTACCTCCCTTGGGAGGAGGAAGGAGGGCTCGTTTGCATTTGTTTGAGGAGTTTCAACTTCCGCCGGAACTTCTTGTGGGTTTTCCATAGGAGGTTCCGCGGGGATGTCTCCCCACCCGGTAGGGTTGTTAATACCGAGTGCCAGGTTCCAGTCTTGTTGTGGAAGAACTGGTTCCATAGGGGGTGCCACCAAAATGTTTAACCTTTGGTGCAAAAGGTTAATCTCTTGGAAGCTGCTTTCCAATCCCATTGTAAGATCGTTAATACGGTCAATGAGGACCTCCTCCACGGATGTCATTTTGTCGAGAGCTTCCCTTAGCGCTATCACGTAGTGCACAAGTGTAGCTTCAACGGAGGGCCTCCTTCCCCTTCGGCTGTTTGAGGAATGCACGGATGATGTTTCGCTGTTTTCACTCGCCATTCTACGAAAAATAAACCAGAAATAGTTTATAAGACGAAACAGCTTCTGGACACGGCCCCGTGCTCACTGAGCACGGCCCCGTGTTCATCTTTCTGCAGAATTTTGGAGCAAGGAACCTTGGTTTTTCAAGTTATTTTCTGAGTTTGTGCAAGCTTTTTGACAGTAAATAACTCTAAACAATGCTACATAACATGTTCTTACCAAGATTCCATGACCAAAACTCCTTGTTTCCTTCCATAAAGATTGAAAATTCAAACTTTTCATGGTGGCTTTTGAAGAAAGATGAAGAAGAAGGAAATGTCTAGAAGAGGAAAGGACAAGATGGGTTGTTGGAAACTTCTTTTAGACTTACCTAGGATTGTTTGAGAGAAGATTCCTTCAAATCTCTGTCCCCAAGTTGGTCCAAATGTGCAGGAATTTTGGCTGCATTTATAGAAAATGACAGCCTGCTGCACACGGCCCCGTGTCCGCTGGACACGGCCCCGTGTGCAGATGAAATTCTGACACAGTTTGTCCGTATTCTGACATTCTGATCAGATAGGAATCTGGAATCTTTTGGTGGACACGGGGGCGTGTTGGCCGAGCACGGCCCCGTGTCGGAAAGCTGGCTTTATGAAGTTTTGTCTTTATTAAGGAGCTAATTTGTATCGGGTGGCTCCTGACTTGTTGGAACAACCCCAAAGTGCCTAAGATACCTTAATTGTCCTATACTAAGGCGGGAACGCAAGAGGTTGTCGGTGAGGGTAATTCCTATTTTTATTCTAGGTGGACAAGTCCAACCCTTTCCCGGGCTCTCGTTAAAGAAGGTGTATGCCGAATCGCTCAGGTCTATGTATGCACCGAACGAGGTCGATGGGGAGTCCTTCACGGCACAATCGGCACAGGGACGACTATCGTCCACGTCTTGTTTAGGAAGAAAGGTATTTTCGGGAGCAACGAGGTTGTCAGAATGCGGTTCCAATATTTCCTCATGGTCATCTTCTTGGGATGGATCTAAAAAATCCTTCCTAAGTTCTTTTGACCAATTTAGAAGTAGTTCTTCTAGTTGAAATAGCTCGTCAAGGAGCATTTCTCCTAGAATGTCTGGCGGGGCGCATTCAAGGGAGAAATAATGTTTATTTTTACTTTCGCCCCTCTTAAGGTTACAAGGAATTGGTGGGTCTATATAGTGTGGCCTATAAGTGAGGAAGAAACATTTTAATTCCTCATGTTCGCCTCCACATATTTGACACCACAAACCGTAAGAGTGCCGAAAGTAAAAAGAATCATTATCACTCATGTTTGTATCAGAAATTACCAACCGCCGGGATCAAACGGTTCTGTTTTCAGCAACTGAATATTGGGCACGGGGGCGTGTTGAGTGGACACGGCCCCGTGTTCAGCCTACTGTCTGATATAAAACAGGATTGCCAGTTCCAATGATTGGGCACGGGGCGTGTTCAGCGGGCACGGCCCCGTGCTGAGCTCTACAGAAGCTGAAAAATCTAAAAAAAAAATCCTAAAAATTAAAGAAAAATAAAAAGATGATTAGGCCGTTGATTCCTAACTTTCTTAAAATCCTTGTGTCCCCGGCAGCGGCGCCAAAAACTTGATGTGCGTGAAGTGTGTTATATTTTTAGATATATATTTAAGCCCTTTTTACACTTTTAGCCAAGTTTTAAATTTATAAAACACGATATTTACTAACACTAAACACACATATGGGCAAGTGCACCCATCGTGGACGTAGTATAGTGTTGGTAAGATACCGAGGTCGTCCAAGGACACAAGAGCTTTTAATACCGGTTTATCCTCAACGTCTAATCAAATCAAAAGGTTAGAAAAATGTTTTAAACTAAGAAAAATAAAAACTAACTAAAAGCTGAAAAATAAAATAAAATAAAAACAGATAGACAAGATGAATCACTTGGATCCGACACGTGTATTAGTATAACGTTTGATTATTTTCGCACTTTTGCACTTGTTTAAGAGATTATCTTAGTTATTGTAGTAGGCCCCTCTTTTGAAGGCGACGTTACCCTCAACCCAGTAGTTTGAGTCAGCAAGGATACAATCCTAAAGGGTCGGATTATTGAAAGATAATGAATTAAGTTATTAATGCAAATTGTGGTAGGCCCCGCTTTTGGCGGTGACGTTACCCTCGGCTAAGTAGTCTGAGTCAGCAGGGATACAGTCCTAAATAGCCGGGTTATAGTATTAATAGTAGTTAACTTATGAGGGGGTCAAAGAGTTTGGATCCCCGCCATCCAATACCTATGGGCATTGAAGGAGATCCTACTAAATTTGACCCAGGTCCCAAGCAGGACCTCTAAACGCTGAACAAGGGCAAGACCTTTACCAAACCGTTCCCTTAACCCCCGACCAGGTAGCCAACATACCTCCATATAGACCGTGGAGATATGAATGGTGAAAATCTTTTATTTTATATAGACAGTAAAATAATGCCAAGACACCACGGACAAACGATAAGGAAAGATCACCTTCAACATAAGTAACTAGTTATTAAAGTCATTAATACAAAACCAAATAAAAAGTGCAAAAGATTAAAAATAAAAAGTATTATACTAAACACTTGTCTTCACCAAGTGATGTAAGAGACTTAGGCAAACATGGCCTTGATTGTCAAGAACTCTTACGATCAATCTTGGATCCCGAGACGACTCACACACTCTACGATGGACAATGGATGATGGTGGTGGATGATGGTGTTGTGGTGGATGAGGTGTGAGAGAGGTGGTGTGCCAAGGGATGAGGGAGAATGAAACCAAGCTCCTCTATTTATAGGCTGGACAGAACGCTGGACACGGCCCCGTGTCCGCTGGACACGGCCCCGTGTCCGCTGGACACGGCCCCGTGCCCGTCTGACACTCTCTCTCTTCATTAATTGTAATTGCGAATTACAATTAATGCGCCTGCTGTACTTTCAACACGCCCCCGTGCCCGCTGGGCACGGCCCCGTGGTGAGCAATGGAAGCTTCTACTGGTTTGTCTTTTCTGCTGCTTCCTGGGCACGCCCCCGTGTTCGCTGGACACGGGGCGTGTTCAGACTCTGTTTTCTTCTCTTTGTTTTGGGAGGTGCCGTTGAGGGTCCGGGCAGTCCACTTTTGTTCCTTTTCTTGTATTTATGGTAGAATTAGTGGTCTTTTTGCTTCTTTTGTGATTTTGAGCTCATTTCATCCTGAAAATACAAAAGGAAGACAAAAACACTCTTTTTCCAACATTAGTACTTAAAAAGGGTTAGTTTTATGCCTTAATTGATGTGTTTTATATGTTGCATTTTACACACATCAATGTATATATACACACCTCCTGGGTCTCATTCGTTAAGTAGATGCTTTTGTGCTTATGTCTTTAATGAGACCTGACCTATCCGATCTTCTTCTTAGAAGATGTCGATTCAAAGGAACACCGATACCAACAACCCTCTGCCGACGATAGAGGCGGAATTACAAGAGCGCATCTCACAGGCCATCCCACAGCACGAGGCCCTTCGCTCCGAGCGCAGCGGAGGTACCACATGAAATAACCCACCCAACGGTAATGTTTAGTCACTTAAGACACATTACAAAAATGTTTGGACATTTCCGAGTGTGCTTTGCTAATGCCTCTCATGAATGATGTTGCTTATGTCGCATGCTACACCTACAAGCAGTTCTTGGGTTGCAAGCCCCTGGATTTCGACGGCACTAGGGCTGCCGTAGCCTTCGTGCGCTGGGTTGAGAAGACAGATTTTGTTTTGCAGTTGAGCAAATGCGCCCCAGAGCATCAGGTCACGTATATTTATATTTCTGGACTGCTTCAAGATGGGGCTCTGTCATGGTGGAACCTCCAGGTTCAGACGTTGGGCGAGGCTGTTGCGTATGCTTTGACATGGGACAAACTGAAAGAACTAATGCATAAGAAGTACTGTTCAAGAGCAGAAATCCAGAAGTTAGAAACTGAGTTCTGAAACTTGAAAATGGAAAGTCCAAAGATAACTGAGTACGTGCAGAGATTCCATGATCTGTCTCGTGTTGTCCCCTACATGGTAGAACCAGAGTTTAAGAGGATCGAACGCTTTATCGGGTGATTGGCACCTCAGATTCTAAGCCTGGTGACAACATCTAAGCCTCCAACAATTACCGCAACTACTGACTTAAGTGTGGCGCTCACTGAAGAAGCGATTAGACTAGGAAAATTCTCAATCTCTGAAGAGAAAGAGGAGACTCACGTGGAGCCATCTGGAGATAACAAGAGAAAGTTCGCAAACTTCAAGCAGGGTACTCGGGCTAAAAACAACAACAAGGCCAAAAAGGGAAATGAGTACATGTGTAAACTACCTAAATGCGACAAGTGTCGACGTCATCACATCGGGCGATGTAAAGACGGAAAGTGTGATAACTGTGGCAAGGTGGGGCACTGCAGGGAAACGTGTTGGCATAAGACAGGACGTGGAAAGAGAGGTCAAGGGTGTTTTAACTGCAGCGACGTGGGGCACTTTAGGAAGGTGCCCAAGCAAGATTAAACAAGATCGTGGAAGAATGTCCAACACCTGAGCTAGGGAAGCACGCCAGGATCCAAACATGGTCATCGATACGTCCCCTGTTAGCCAACGTTATGCATATGTGTTGTTCGATACTAATAACGACTATAGCCTCATACCTCTAGAGTTTGAGAGTATACTTGGTTTAGTAGCAAGTACGTTAGATAACCCGTACTCAATAGAACTAGCTAAAGGGAAGCTTCGACGTGGTAATTGGGATGGACTGGTTGTCGAGCAATCAAGCGGAGATTGTCATCCGCATCCCGATGACGAACGTAGAAATGATCGTGATTCATGGAGCAGGATACGCCCCTACGGATTACCAGTCATTGAAAACACGGAAGTTTTCGCGCAAAGGATGTGTTGCCTTCTAGACTCGTGTCGTGGACAAGGAAGCCGAAGAACCTAAGCTCGAAGATATCCCTGTGGTAAGGGAACATCCTGAAGTCTTCCTCGAAGACTTGCCTAGACTACCGCCCCAACGACAAGTCGAATTCCATATTGACTCTGTTCCGGGCGTCGCGCCTGTAGCCAAGGCACCCTATGACTTGCACTTCCTGAGATACAGGAATTGGCAACGCAGTTTCAGAAATTGCCAAATTGGGGATTTATATGGCAAGCTATTTGCCCTAAGGAGTTTCAGTACTTTTCGTCAAGGAGAAGGACGATGATTTCCAAATGAGCATCAACTACCAGGAGCCGAACGAGCTAACCAACAAGAGTCGGTAACTCTTGCTGAGGATTAAAGAATTATTCATTTAACTAACTGTGAGGATCCCACTACTATTCTAAGACTGATCGTTGATCGAGTGTCATTAGCTGTGAATTCGGAAAGAAAGTATACCGAGGAATAGTGAGACAATAACTTGCTTTAAACATACACTAATGTTGCGTTTCACACCCAATACACAAAACAGTTATACACAGAGTATAAAACTTTAAGAGTCTAGGAAACCCGTATACAGGACTCTCGGGGACTTATGTCAAGGTCCATTAGAGATTTCCTCGTAAAAACCACATCTATTAACTCGGACAAACATAATTATATTGTCATGCAAGCTATTTTAGTTAACCGATCGGGTAAAGTACTCAAATTTCTTTTACTGAAATTTCCACTTTTGCTTCTAGAAAATAGATGTTTGCATCTCTACTCCCCTTAATGGTAGTTGCATCACGTTAATTCTCTTCGCTGAGAGCAAACACACATTTGCTTCGACACTTGGTCATTTCTTCATTTTAGCAAATACTCATTGTTTCATTACTTGGAAACTTATATGTCACGCATGCACCATTTGCTATGCATGTGGTTTCTTTCCGAATACAAGCTTCATTGGAGTTCAGATATTAATTTGCTAAAGCTAACTGCTGGTTTATGATTAGAATGACCTACGTTATTGTAATTGTTGGCTCTTTTGCTATCGAGTCAACACACTTTCTTGAAACTTCTTTACTTTCAATTTACATTCATCGTTTATCTTTGTAACCATTCCGAGATTCGCTTTGTTGATACATACGTTTATTGTCGAGTTACGCTGAAACCAAGATCAATTGCTTGAACTTGTCCATTTCGCATATTCATTTCGAAACACCATATGATGTATTGAGAGCATCATATTCAAATTTATTTTTGCAAAGGTTCTTTTGTTTCGAGTCATAGTAGACTTGCTTGGTCTACGACTCCACTAAATCGTTTGTTGGTTTTGACACCTTGTGGTGATGCTTTCACAAAATTGAAGGTTGCGCTAATTTCGTTACGCACCTCATACACGGATTTAATTGTTTATTGACTTGCTCTAAATCTGTTTTATTTATCACGATGAAAGCGGTCTCCGCATAGTTGTGTGTTAAGACAATGTACATAGGTTCATTTCATGTCACGGTGTCCCTCCTAACTATTCTTTCATCGTCGACCGAATGTCTTGCAGTACTTATTACTTTTTTCATCTTCAATCGGAAACAATGGTTCTTTGATGTTCCATATTCAATTGAAAACCCCATGACGCAGTTTAAATCAAATTTTCAGAGTTGTTTCATTACACTTTCATTTGATCTCAAGCACGGTGAACTTGTTCGGTCACCACTATTATTGAAATATGTCAATTACGACACCTTGTGGTGTCATTACAAATTGTAGCTTGTGCTAATCATGGTCAACCATTTCATTCGAAACTACACATACTTTTGTTTGACATGTCATTTAAACATTCCTACTGGAACTATGAAATAAGACAAATAATACACCAGATTCGCTTGTATTTTATTCAGTGTATTTTCACAATTCATTAAAGACAACACCCTATTTTATTCACTTATTTGTTTGGAAGTTGGTGGGTCATTTTCATTTCACTATTACATTGGAGCTTGCTGATTTTGAGTTCATCTAGCGGATGCTATTGTTCCTAGAACTCGTTTGCATATTGTGACCGATTGTTTGAGAATCCATTGGTCAAAAACTCCTTTGTTACACCTCTGTTAACTAAGTTACGCTAGATAATACATCTATACAACTTGTGTCCTTTGACATCAAATGTTAGAACACATACCTTTTAACCATTGGGATCTTGTTGTTGAAATATATCCCTGGATTCACCTGATGTGAATGAGATTTGATTCTGTTTTGTGGTTATCTACCTCAGTATCATTCATATGCATACACGCATAATGTAACCCTAAGGAGTTAAGGTAGTATAAATTTCGAGGATGAAATTTTCTTAACAGGGGAGAATGTGACAACTGTCAAAAATCCAGGTATTAGTACACTTAATTAATCTTGATTAGTGCTTAATGACTGTGCTGAATTAGAATTAATGACTTGAACTGCTTTCTGATTATTGCTTTATACACACATGTGCATCACATATTGCAAATGCCATATCATTACTGCATGCAAACATATTGACATAAATGATGCACAAACCACAGTTAGCACAGTTAACAGATAAACCGGGAAAGGAAAATGCTGACGAAGTTCAGTACATAGACAGAAAGTGTTTTGAGACCCAGTATGAGTCAGAAACTAAGTACTACACTATTATAGTGTGTAGGAAAGTAAGGGTCATAAAACTGCCTTCCTAGAGATAGTTTAAGTGCCGGAAAGTGCCTAAAACTTAATTAAAGTGCTGAATTCAGCATAATTCAGCAAAATTCAGCTATTTAACACTCTTATACCATGCAGAAAAATGATTAACTGGGCCAGAATACTTTCCTAAGTGTCGGGAATTAAAAGTGTCACAAAAGGGTACATAAAGAACATTAAACTGTATAGTTTAGCACTTTAACAAACCAGTATACAACCAAACAACCGGACACTACCCGAAACATCAAAATTATACTAGAAGCATTGTTTTAATGTTTTCGAGCTAGTTATGAGCCCCGAACACCCTAACACACTATATAATATCATATCAACTAAAACACCTAAACATATACCTGGATTTCAACTAGACTCTCTAACTATCCATTACATACCAAACCAATATCCCCCCCCCCCTCATGTTCACGGTTTCAAGGGTGGCCTGCACCCTTGATTCTATTTGATTTCATTTGATTTGTTAATAGATATGCTTTGTACTAATGTGACACATTAACCATTGAGTAAACAAATGTTGGAGAAATTTTCCTATAAACCTCAAGACTTAACACACTTGTTACCATCATCTTCTTCAACACCAAAACTCCTCCCTCTTCACCCCATAGCTCACGGCCACACATCACCACCATACCATCTCCATTTTCACTTCAATTCCTACCATTCTAAGGTGATACAAAGGTGTAAGGAGCTAAATTAGGGAGCTTGGAGCTTGTGGAAGTTGAAGGACCTTCACCGTTTGCTCTTATCCACTTCATTTCTACACTTGATCATCCATAGCCTTGAGCTAGTGGTAAGAACACAAATCCTTTCATTTTACACCTATTTCAAGTGGTTAAAGAATGATACATGCTGCAAATCATGAAGAACACTAAGAAACTTGAAGATGAAACAAGAACATAAGCATAAAACTATAAGAAATCTTAAAGAAATCATATTGTTTAGTGTTGATATGATACTTGATGATTGGTGGTTTGTGTAAATGATGTAGATCATCATATGATCTTGCTAGATCATGATTAAAAACATAATCTAGCAAGATGAGAGGATGAAAATGTTAGAGATTTATAAATCATCCTCATGCAAGACATGAACTTGAGAGAATATATTGTTTCCTTGAAAAATAATGATTAATGTGAGTAATAATACTTATGGATCAAAAGATTTATGGAGGATTTCTAAAGAAACCAAGCTAAAAATATAAGTTTTGCTAAAGCTTGGTTCTTACATAAACAAATCTTATTTTTAGTGGTTAAACAAGTGTAGAAACGCTTGTGTAACAAGAAGAATACATAAAAAATATTTTTGAAAAATATGATTACAAGTTGTAAACATCTAAATCATACAAGAATGATGTTTTTATATAAACAACCACACTTTAAAGGGTAACTAAACTTACTAAACACACTACCAAGTTACTACAAATTTTTTACAAACTTTCAAGTTCATGAAGTAGTAGAATATGCATGATTTTGGCAAGATTGGTAAGTAAATGTTGTTTGTTGATGATTGTAAATTGATTGTGATGATTTTTACAAAAGAAAATGATATGCTTGAAAGCAGGGAAACCTCCATTTTTAGGGGAAACTATGACAAAATTTTCTAAAAATATAAACACTTAGAAAAAAAATATTTTTTTTAAACAAGTGTTTACAAGTATATCTAAAACATGGTTTTTCGTATAAAAGTTTGCCATGATTTTTATTACAAAAAGTACAAATATTGGAGGTTGGTTTTTATAAATAAAAGTGGCTAATTATCTATTTAGAATATATATATATATATATATATATATATATATACAATAAAAACACAAATGTGTGATTATTTGTATACTTTGAGTATTAGTTATATTATTTTAGGATTTGAAATAATATAACTTAACAAAATAGCACGAAATTACAATCCAAAATACTACCAAAAATCTCAAGGAATAAATCCATAAGTTACACACAAAATATCGGAAACCGAACAAAAGAATGTAACTTACCATATATTCCCGAAAATATCTTTATAAATATATTTTTGGTAAATAATATTTTGGACACAAGAAATGAAAATATGATTTTTATGATTAACACAAAAGTTATATCATATTTTCGACAAAGAGAATATTTAGAAGATATATGATTTTTGGATAAAATAAGTTTGTATATATTTTCTAAAGTGAGACTTGAAAATATATTAATTTGGAACTACAAATAGTTTTGCTAAAAGAAAAATTATAAATAATTTTTCTAATTAATAATTCCTAAATATATTTTGGGAAATATATATATTAGTGGACCTTTATTATAACTAGTTATAAGGACGCGCGCGTTGCGGCGCGGGCACATCGCAAATATCGAATGGATTAGTCCAAATGTTATATGATGCGTTGACCATATGAAAACGTGTGTGTTTGATGTATTCGATTGAACTCAGTATAACCTATATAAGCATTGCGATTGGAAAAAAACATAAAGTAAATCGAATTAATACCGTATATTATAATGTATTATATACATATTTTATGGGATATATTAAGGCACGACCCGCTCGTCTAATGGACCATAGTACGCATGTAGGTAGTCGTGCGTTCTAAAGGAAGCTTTGAGTTACATCGGATACAAGGAACGCAAAACTGTGAGTTCATGTCCCCCTTTTCTTTTAACTGTTTTCAGTTTTACAACTTCGGGGGTGAAGTACATGTTACATACTATTTACAAACAATTACAAATGGTATGATTAGCTAAGGAGGGTACTACTAGATCACGTGAATGGGTAGGCGATTAACTTAAGACCATTAATCCTTGTATAAGGACCGAGGGGCATGAGTGATAGATCTATTGGGTGTTGTGAGCCCCACCCATGGGCCTGCGAGTTGGCAACATGTGGTGACTATGTCGTTCCGCCGGAGGGGCCGGTACGAAATACGCTTACAGGGTTGAGTGCTTCCTATACCATGTCACTTATATTAATGTATTAGCTACACATTAATTGATCTGTTTTTCCTTGTTGCTTCATACCAGTTTACAAGTACATACATACATACTCACAAAGGTTTTCAAGGATGATTCGTGCACACATACTAAACACATGAACCAGCTCAACTTTTGTTGATGTTTTCAAACTACATGTATTTCAGGAAAATAAGTATGGATCTAGCGGCCTTTGGAGTTTCAAGTCATGTTGAGAATAAAAAGTGTCATCCATGTCTTAGGGTTTGGTTAGTGTGTCTTATCCTGGACGGGACACATCTTTCAAACCTGGTTTTAACTAAATTCCTATGATGAGTCCTTATGGAACTCTAAACAATTTGTATGGTTTGTAACTCGGATTCTAAGTCTATGTTCCAAGACAATGATGATGTAATGTTTTTAAACTTAATCAAAGGATGAACATCTTGGACTTATCATATAGTTGTTGGTTATGGTTGAATGCAATGATATTAAGCAAGTCATACAAAATCACGCTTCCGCAAAAGTCTGGGTGTGACAAACAGAACGTATTCAACCATTAATAGAACATAATTCAACCATATAAACATTCAATAAACCCAAAGCACTAAACAAACACACTTAATTTCACTAACATTTCATGTAAACACTCAACAAACACAGCAATAGAATACAATTAACTAACTAAGTATCAAAGTATACCTCGGAGCCACAAATCTAATGCTGAGCAACCGAAATAGACCACCTTTTCCTCGATCACCATCCAAAACAACCCTAGCTGCACTACCAGCATCTTCACCGTCATTCCTCTTAGACACAGACCTCCCACGCCTCTGAGAACACAAATTCACACTATCACCACCACAAGAAACAACAACCACCATTCAGACACCTCGAAACGGATCTCGGATAAATGGTTTAATATGTTATATTGATTTAAGCTTCCTTTTCTCCGGTTGGCATACGTTACCTTGTTATAGTGCATCGAATAAATGTTGAATTTTGGATGAAACTGGCAATTGGGGATTAGGGTTTTTGGTGAGAGAGAGACTGGTTGGGGATGGAAGAAATGGAGGGGATAAGCACGTAAACTAATTAAAGTGTGATGATAAACTACGTATAGCCACATTTGCTTTACTTACACTTAATAATTTTTAGCCACACATTAAAAAGGTTATGTGACTAAATAAACAATACACTTTGATCACACAAATTTGTAAGTGGTTTATATGAGTTATCTTTCAGCCACATTATTAAAAACCTACTATGACAGTTAGTAATATTTGATCACACTTTTCTACCGTGGCTAGTGATACCATATTTTATATTGAAAGTGTGACTAAAGGTTTCAAAAAAAAGTGTCTCCGTCACATTAATTAAAAATTTTAAACAAATATCATGGCAGTAGGTAATATTTGGCCACACTATTTAAGATGTGGCTAGACATGCTAGTAAATGTCACATTTTTTCTAAAAAGTGTGGCTAAAAGTGTGGCTAAAGGTTTCGAACTGGTATACAATTGTTACATTAATAATAAATGGTGTGGCTAAAAGTATTTTAAGATTTTATAAATGACCATTAGTCACACATTTTCTCAAATGTGTGGCAGGGCGGTTTTGGAAAAAATGTGGCTAAAGCCCAGTTTTGACGTAGCAGATCGGCAAAGAAGAAAGGGAGGAGAATTCGGCGAATGCTTGCCGCTTGAGGCAAAGAAGAGGGAAGGGTTAAGGATGGGGCCCATAGTTATATATCAACCAATCATCTCTTTTCTGTTTTTAATGGTTTGCCTAATCTCAATTTAGGCATGCACCTCATGTGTTTTTTGGGTAATAGGCAAAATATATATGAAGCAACTGTGTTTAAAAATATTAAGAGACCATAAAAAATGAAGAGCATGTTTACCTTATTAGAAATATTAAAAAATCCACATGAAAAGGTACTTGGGAGGGTCTGCCCTTCTGTTCTGAAGGTTTGTAAAATCCCTATTAAGAGAGAAATGCTAAAATTATTTATGTACAAAAAGCTTATATATTTGTGACATAATATTTATGATTTGACCAACACACCTAGACTGACGAGCCTTGCAACTCTTCAAGGCTGGTACAAACTTGATACCTACTTTGATAACTAAATATCTATATGGCAACAACCATCACAAATACTTCTCACCTGAAAAGGACTTATAAGTATTGAATTGCATTATTAATTCAAGATCAACCAGATGACAAATAAAAGAATACCTGATGAGAATTTCTTGCAGCCACAACACTTTGGCGTAACTGAAATTGAATTAGTGCTTGAAAACCTACAAAGTTCAAAACATAAAAAGGAACCTACTAGATGTGGCGATTAAAATAGAAAATAAACAAGAATTGAAATTGTAAATTTGCTGTTGAAAGTCGCTACATATATATTCAACCTACTGGATGTTGCGATTAACTAACAGAACAAATAACCTGTTTTATAGCAAGAGTAAACGATGACTTAAGAAATGAGATTCAAAAGACTCACGCAAAGTCACTCAACTTTTAACAACCAATCCTGCAACCCTCAATTTATATCAATCATGGTTAGAGCATCTAGCCAACCAGATGTCTACCTCTAAAGATTAATAAATCACAAAGGCAAAGTCACTAACCATAAGATGAATACTACCGAAGCATTTGAACTTATTTTTAAGTTAGCAATTTCATTCACAGGGCACGAGCATGAACAACGATCCATGGGTCAAATGGTTAAGACATTGAAATTTTGAATAAACCAATGATTCTGCAGTTGATGAAACATCAAACTTCTGGTAAGAATATGCACATATATTGCAGCAGCTGAGAAAGAAGTACATCCTAACAGAAGTCTTATACACCATCAATCACAATGGCACAATGTGTAAAAACTGATTGCAAGTTCAATCATCCACCATACAGTGTGCTGCTGATGACTGTTTTCGCTTCCACAAGCACCATGGGAACTTTTAGTCAAGCACAATGGCACCATCTGTTGCTGCAATATTAGCCTAAATCAAAGTCTTAATGCCTAAATCAAAATCAAACGTTTCGAATAGAATCAAAAATTTATGGAATTGAGTAGTCTCAAACAATATTAGCCTTGTTATTATTAGACATATAAATTATAAGTTAACCATCAACCATTGATGACACGAATCTATCTACAAGCAGAGCTTAATCAGTTCAACAATGAATATGGAAATATGGAAAAATACTGATCCAGATAATAAAATAATCACCACAAAACCAATCCAGTTATAAAACAAAAATAAATAAAAAACAGCTTACAAACTTCTTTTGCATAACATCATAAGCTATTCTTTAATGGACAGAAAACAATTCAAAATGCTAATTAAACCAAAGAAATAACAGAGGAAAAAAAATATACCCATGAAATTGATGTCATACGAGTAACCACACAACTGAGTCTTACCAAGTTGATCCTTATCCGACTTGGATCTGACAATTCTCAACTATCGATTCACCACCTGCAAAATCAACATATTTTCAGTACATCTTGAATAATCAAGCAGTCTCCATTAATCACAATAACATTATGCATCACTAGTATTCACCTAAATCAAGCAGCTTAACCTAAGTTAGGAAGACTTAGACCACTAATAACTTATCCAGAAATCGTATGATTAATTTGGCTTTAGTTTGTTTGTTTAGGTTTTAACAAACAACTCATACATAAAACATTCATACCTCTTAAGGTCTCTGATCAACAAGTGCATAATTGATTACTACATAATGTAAAATTAACTTAAACAATAATTATATTTGATTTCTGGTTAACGGCACAATACGATTTAAAAAGAAAAATACAACCGGGGAAAATGAATCGAGCAAAGTTCTAGCTCGCCTCGTTCGAACTCTATTTTTAAAGCTCAATATTGGCGAATGAGAAAACTTTGTTGTATGAAAGAATTACTCTTATATTTATATAGAAAGTATTCCCGGGTTCATAGTCGTTTATTAACAAAGCTTTATCTAATGTCGAGTTCGTTTAAACTCAACTCAAATGACGAAACAATTTCAGAGTTTTTCTTGAGGGAGGATGTCCTTTAGGCTACAGGGTGTGGTATAAAGCCCATAGGGGCTTTATCATGCCACCTCAGCGTCACCTCACCGCCACGTCACACAGGTGGCTTTCAAACTCTTTCCTTTAACTTGTAGGGTGTGGTATAAAGCCTCCCCTTTAAACTATAGCGCCCCCCTTTAAACTATATTCACCTCGATCCCTTCAATTCGGTCCGTTAGCACGTTGGCGTAGAAGGGTTAGACCAAAACAGCCGAACCCAAAGACCAGGCCGGACCAAACAACAAACAAAACTACATAATTACAAATTTACACCAATCGTTCCACACTAAGAAACGAAAAGACGACCTATGCTTCAACCAAAAGAAACCCACGGATCTAACTTCACTGAAAACCTCTTCCACACTAGCCCGAGTACCTGAGAAAACCAACTTGTTCCTGGCCAGCCAAAGACACCAACAAGTCGTGATGCTAATTCCTTGCAAAATTTTCTTTTCCACCGACCACAGCCTACCGAACTTGTGTATTTCCAACAGGTCTTTGACCGAGAAAGCCAAGATATTCGGAATACGGCACCACCGACTCACCTTTTGCCAAAGAACAGAGGCAAAATGACAAGGGATGAAAAGGTGATCAACTGTTTCATCTTCGAAGCCGCACAAAGGACACACTCCAACATCCGCCAGAATACCTCTCGAAACGAGAGCATCGGAAGTCGGAATACGGTTCAGCTCTGATGTAGTGAGTGATACGATAAACGAAGATCAACACGTTGATTCTACGAATACCCGTGTGTCTCTTTCCCAACCCCCAAATTGCAACCCAAAGGCCACAGAATTTGAAGTGAAAAATAACTTTTCTCAAAATTCAAGTCTGATTGTTTCATTCACTCAAGGGACATATAAATAATGACAGAAATTCGAAACGGGCTTAAAAAAGACAACGGGCCAAACACAAGCCCAAAAACAAAATGCCCAAAATACTTGAAAAAACATAAAAATGGAAAAAACTAATAGAAATAAGCGTTTTTTCGGCCCGGACGATGACCCAAACCGCCGTAGCCCAAGTTAGAGCCATTTCAGTGAGGCCCCTTTTGTGACGCGATCTTGGGCCTCCAAGTACCGGATGGCCCGCTCTTCTACGCTTGGGCCCGCATCAAGCTCCAATCTCCAAACAAAAATATTACATTTCAATGGCACCCACTTACACCGGTCCAGCACAAAGTAATTCGGAACGAGACTACCGCGGACCAGAAGGTTCTTGACCGACTTCACTAAAAAACTCCCCTAGCGTCGCCCTTCCAAGACCATTTGTCCCTTCCATCCCCAAGCGAAAACGACTAAATCTTACTCAAAAGATCAGCCAGTTCAATTACCTCAGCTGCCGTGTCATGGTCATAACACCAAAGCCAGGAACCACTCCTTCCAGCCGATCTCTAACTTAACAGTTCTTTACTACCTCCAACCGAAACAAATTTGGGAAAGACTCTTTAAGTGGAATCTCATCAATCCAAGGATCCAATCAGAAAAAAATGTCTGACCCCCCGACCCAACCTCTCCTCTGAAGAAACAACGGATCAATTTGTTGTTAACGATCGTTTTGTTCAAAAAGTTGCACATATTTAACCTCACTCCTCTGACCGTTCTATTACCCGGAGGAAAAGACCACCCCGACTGACCCGAATGGATGGCTTTAATTATTTTAACCCATAAATTATCAAACTCGCACTTAAATCTCCAACCCCATTTGCTAAGCAAAGCCACATTAGCATCCATTAATTTACACAACCCCAAACCACCGGGTTTCTTAGGTAAAGCCACTCTATCCCATGCTACCCAATGTGTCTTCCTCACTTCACTTCAACCGCCCCATAAAAAAACGTTTCATTATACTTTCCAGATCTTTAATAACCTTCACAGGAGCTTTATACAGAGACATAATGTAGGTAGGAAGACTTTCCAGCACCAAACGAATTAACGTAACTCTTCCGCCAATAGATAACAACGAAGCCTTCCAAAGAGCGAGCCTTTTTTCGAAGATATCGTAGACCGGCCTCCAATTGTTGATGCGATTCATATTAGCTCCTACCGTCAAGCCAAGATATTTAAACGGGGCTGAATCTGCTTTACACCCGATCTAAAATGCCATATCCTCGACCTCCTCTCTATTGACACCAAAACCGAAGATACTCGACTTGCTAAGGTTAATTTTAATACCCGAACAAGCATGAAAGCACCGCAAAATCCTAATCACAACCGCAATGTTTTCTCTGTTCCATTCCCCCAAAATCATGGCATCGTCAGCGTAGAATAAATGAAAGACACAAAGACTATCTTCGGGAAGCCTAATACCTTGAAACTCGTTTAACTCGCAGGCCTTATCAAAAAAACACGAGAGCGCCTCCATAACCACGACAAAAACGAAAGGCGATAAAGGATCTCCTTGTCTCATGCCTTTACTACACCCGAACTCGAAAGTTGGTGAACCATTTACCAGGACGGAAGCCCTCGCCGAAGCCAGAATACTCGAAATCCAGCCGCGCCACTTCGAACCAAAACCCATTTGCTGAAGACAGTCAGAAACGAAGCCCCGATTAACGTTGTCGTGGGCTTTCTCAAAGTCGATTTTTAGGCAAAAAATCTATTTCATGCTTTTCTAGACCACGATATCATCTCGTTTATGATAAGAGGCCCATCCAATATAAATCTTCCCCTAAGAAAAGCAGATTGAGAATTGGAAATCACCTCACTGAGAACCGGCTTCAGTCTGTTAGCAAGGACTTTCGACACCACTTTGTTAATAACCCCCACTAGACTAATCGGACAATAGTCGTTCAAGCTAATCTGGTCCCCCTGGTTTTAGGAATAAGCGCAATAAACGCCGAACAACACCCCTCACTTAACTTACCAGAACTGAAAAAATGATCCAGAATCTTAGAAAAATCCTCCTCGAAAAGGTCCCAGAAATGCTTAAAAAAACTGAAATTAAAGCCATCAGGTCCGGGGGCTAATCTTCACCACATCCGAAGACCGCTGCCTTTATTTCATCCTTAGAGAACCTCTTCTCGAGGTTGGCAGCCACCGACGAAGCAATCTGATTAAAACAAGAGCTAACCAATCGACGGGGACAAGCACAATCCTCCACGAACCTGTCTTTGAATAATCTGAAAACCTCTTTCTTATCCAGAGCGGGTTTAGAAATCCATACACCATTCACCTCAAGACCGTGAATAGAATTACTCGCTTTCCTGTTATCTATCATGGTATGAAAGAATTTGGAATTTTCGTCTCCTTCCTTCGCCCATTTAATGCGAGATCTTTGCTTAAGATCCATAACCTTCGTTTCTTCCGCAATCCGAATAAGATTTCTATTTTCAGACAGAATCCACTCCTCTTCCTCAGAAAGGTCTCTAGAATCAAGGGCGGCTTCAATAATCTCAATTTCTTCCTTAGCGACAATCACTTCCTCTCCTTCTTTACGAATTAAAACCTTCCTCCAATCTCTCAGGCGATCCCGAATACAACCCAGCTTCCTGATAAAAGACACATCAGGAGGCCCATCAAACGGAGGATAATCAATAATAGCCTTAGCGACAACCTCCTCGATGCCCTATATATCTAACCACGAGTTATAGAAGCGAAACGGACGCGGCCCGAAGTTTTTGGATTGGCAAATCAGAATTATCGGATTATGGTCAGACCATAATCTAGGAAGGACCCTACAACACGCCGTTGGCCAAGAATTGAAAAAATCCGAATTCACTAGGAACCTGTCGAGCTTGTTCAATTTATTACCTTTATCCGAACAAAACTTATACATCTTGCCCTTCATGCTATACTCAATCAACCACGAGTCATAGATGAGTTCATTGAAATTATTTGCACACGTTTGTTTGAAGGCGCAATTTCTCCTATCCTCTCTAAACCAGACAGCGTTAAAATCACCCGAAATAACCCAAAAACCTTCATTCGCATTGATAACCAATTTCAACTCCTCCCACAGATTCTTCTTTCCCGCCACCCCTTGTGGAGTATAGGTGTTAAGAACATTGACAGTGGAACCACAACCAAGCAATGTCCCCCTAATATGAAGATAATGCCTATTTTTCGATCCACCCGATTGCCAGAAAATCTTATCATCCCAAACACTTATCAACCCCCCAGATTGGCCGACAGATTCAGCAAAATCCAAACCAAAATGACTGTTACCCCAAAATTTCGCAATCTCGGTTCGAGATCTACTGACCGATTTTGATTACTGAATCACGAGAAACAACATATTCATGATCTAACAACATTAATACCTGTATCCAAAATTGAATTCCTGATGAGATCCGAGTGACCCGTAACATCAACGCCAATTTTCAAGCCAATAGTGACCGTATCCGCGACTTCCTTATCTTCCAACCCGTCTTCTCCACCGTCTCCTTTGGATCCGCCTCCATCATCCCCCCTACCTTCTGTAGCCATCACCACCACAGTGGGTTCGTCCGCCCTGTTGATATCGGAGATATCAGGAGAAGCTGAGTTATTCTCACTATTACCTGCTATCATCTGCCTTCCTTCCTTGTACTGACCTTCCATTTGGTTTCAAGACCTTTTCCTAGGCCTTTCACAATCACTTGAACTAACAGGTCCATATTGGGCTTTAGTCTTAATACAGGGCGAAACTCTATTTTTATTGGGCCTATTTTGGGTAGTCTTTCCAACATTGAAACTGTAAGGTCCACTTGGGTCCACCTCCTCGACCGAATTATTGCTGGGACCAACCTGTGTCTTAGATAATAGGTCACGTTCCAAATTCCCAGCAGAATTAAAACCTCTAACATTGGAATCGTACCCGCCGCCCACATTGTTTTCCTGCATGGAAGCATGCACCTGAGTAGAAGTCTCTTGAGTATCCTTATGGGGCTTTTCGTTAACCGGAACCTGAAACGTCATCATCTGACACCGACTCATCCAAATCGTTGTCTTCCTCCTCCTCCGCCCTGATGCAATCCGGTATCCAGTCGTCCGTATCTTCAAGAACCCAAGCTTTGAAGCATTTGTCTTTCCACATCAAGCTCACCTCATCTAAAATACGACTTCCATCCCCTACCAGTACCCCTATACGGTTAACTGATAGGTCTTCATCGTCTGCTCCCAAACCGACGACGTGTACCACCTTTCCAAAAGACTGACCGATCTGTCTAAAAACCTCCTTAGTGGCCAGGTTAATTGGAACTCCAGTTACCTTTAGCCAAGCAATCCTGTCATATGGCAGAGATTGTCTCTGCCATACATCCAATTGTTCGAACCAATCCTTCAAAGATTCAGCTTCATGATTACAAGCAAAGTCCCCGGACGCCTTATTATCTTTGAAGTTTAGAAGAACCGTTAATCCTCTGATATAGTGAATGGAATGGAACCCAATCCCTGAGTTGGTCAGATGTCTTCTCTGTGAAACCATCACATCCAAGTTCATCGTGTTGGTATCATCGTCATCGGAAACCCAGGACCAATCGGAACGGATGGACTTGTGACCACAAACACAATCATTCACGTACAAACCACAATACTCACACGAATTCATGATAACGAATTGAAACGAGAATGACTTGCAGAAACAGTAAACTAACCGAATGAAATACTAGATTGACACTTGAACTTTTGAATATGATAACTACTTGAAAAACGTTCGAATACAAACTGATAACCGCCGATATGATAGGGAAGTTTGGCAGCGAATTTATAGGGATGAAGAGGTACGTCTCCAATAGTCACGTTGGTTCAAAGAGATGTGACGATTCAGAAATAACCGCCATTCGGTTATTTGGAGACACACCGGTTCGCTTATGGCCCAACTTCCGTATGCATACCCGGCTGCTAATGGACTGCATATTTACATAATCATTCGACCCATTCTGGTGGCCTACGGCCCAACTAAATACATAGCATAAACTATTGTTTGACCCATAACTAAATAACATAAAACAAATAAACATAAAACAGGCCCGAGGCCCAAATACGTGACTCGGATGATTCTTGATTACCGAAACAATCTTCACATCGCTTTTCCCACCACCACCTTACCGACAAGATCTCCAAAAGCCAGGACATCATTAGAAATATTCAGGACCCTACCTAAATGGCCCTGTTGCCTAAGCGTTCCATTACCTTCTAAGCCTGATAAAACCGATTCCTTGTAAGACAACTTATTCCTCCAAACCTGCCCTGGCACTTTGCGAACATGTTGAGACTGACCTTAACCCTGATTACTCGACCCGGAGACACCTATCTTCTATTTCATAGAGTTCTTCTGGCAAGATATTCGGCGTTTTCAGTCGCATACCTAGCAATGTTAATAAAGAGTTTGTTCCCACCCATCTTCACGTTAACCAAGTTCCTTTCCAGCTTAGCCTTGTCCCTGATGTTCTTAAAACTAACAAAACCAAATCTATATCCTTGTTTGTCCGTCTTCTTCACAATGTAAGACCCGGCGATCTCTCCGAACACTCCCAAGAGACGACAGTTCCCATGGAGTGCATCCCGTTGGAATATTGGAGACGTAAAATTTCGTGATATCACCTTGCGAAAACCGTTTCTCCGCCATCACTGCACACCAGCCTGCCTGCTTGAACACGGATCTTTAAAAGGTTAACTGGATTCGTAACACCAACTAAGCAATCAAGAGCCAGAAAAGCAGGAAAGGCGTCGGAAGGAAGAAAACCAAAACAATCATATCCAATCCGGCTAACAAGGCTCGTTATGCTTGAAAGAATAAGACCGATCAAGCAATCACAAGATGTTATACCAGACTGGAAGAAGATCGCAATGGTAGTAGGGGATGTTTCGGCTTCTAGAGAGCATTCTTAGGCTTCTTGTGTTTATGATTAAAAATAGAATGACCTGAACTTAGTTAAATAAATGCTATAGTACAAATGTTTCTTATAAAATAAGTTGTTTTTTTAGAAGTGCTTAATGCTTATTGATGGTATATTACTTTTCTTTTTTATATAAAAACAAATTATCAACTAAATAAATTATGTCGGTGAAGAAAAATAATATTAAAATGAACTGATTGACGAAGTTAGATACGTTACATAAAATTTATCTGCCTAAAATACTATACAAGTATGAAGCTTTACTACATTAGATGTTTTACGATTTACCAAATATGTATAACTTTCTTCTCTTTGTTCGTGTAAACTCTAAAGGGCTGTTTGGTGAATGGTTAAGTGCTGAACGAGTAAGAGATCTGAATCATTAAGTGCTGAACTAGTAAGAGGTCTGAACTATTAAGAGCCAGTATAATGCTTAACCGTTCCGAGGTAAATGCGTGACCATTTCAGATTAGAGGTCTTAACCATTGACTCTGTATAATTCTTAACCATTCAGAGGCAGAGGCAAATGTGTTCAGACATTTGCTCACGAAACAAACAGACTGAACCATTAAGTGCTGAACCAATAATAGGTCTTAACCATTAAGAGCCTCGTTAAGAGGTAAACAAACAGCTCCTAAATAATAGTTATGTTACAGACATGAATATTATTGAATATTATTGAATATTATTAATACTAAAAAAACAATATATGTTTATATAGATCGATTCCAACGAAAAAAAAGAGTCTTAGATTGCATTGTATAGATTAGGGCACGTTTTACGAGAAAATACTAGAATATATGTGTATTAGACCCTGATTTCGCTCATAAGGTCTTATGGAGTCTGATTTCGCTTATGTGGTCAGGTTGATTTCGCTCTTGTGGACTCTAAATCTCTTGGACCGAAACCATAGTACTATATATAGTAGTCTTGAGTGAAATCAGTAAAAACAGTTGTACGATTTCCATACCGAGGTGCTGCCGGTGTGAAGACTGACTGTAATTGCATTCTAATCTATACAATCAGTAGTTAATGTGAAGAATCAGTTGTTTCTAACTTTATTTCTTGTTATTCCGCACCTGAAACAGAGTAGAACCCCTCTGAACGACTCATTCGGGTCAGATCGCGATCCTACATATACAAACTGGCATAAAAGGAATAAAGACAATGGCGTAGCTAGAAATTTTTTTTTATGGTGTCATTTTATGGATACCCCAGTTTATAGTAGTAACCCGGAGTCGAAATTTTTGGATCGGTTTGGATCTAGTCGGGTCGAATCACATAATAAAAGCAAATATCACAGTAAAAAGTACAATGTTATTGAATAAAAAAACATAATAATATTACAAAGTCATTTGAAATATATACAAAATGTCATTTAATAGTTGTTCTGTACGCATTTTCATCTTTTTAAAACGATTCATAATGTTTTCAATGGCAACTTGCAAAAAAAAAATCTCTTTTTCATTATAACAAACAAGTGCAAGCATCATTCAAATGATCATCAAACATCCGGTTAGGTTAAAGAATTGAAACAAAACCAATTAGACATGGGCCTTTAATGCTTACTGGATTAGAAAAAATTAAAATTAAGCATGGACCTCTAATGATTTAAAGTATACTAATTAAATTCAAGTAATCGAGCTTAATTTTTGCTACACAAAATACAAAATTCAATGGTGTCGGGCGACACCGTTGTTCAAAGTATACAATATTCAAGAAATCGAGCTTAAAATTAAGCATGGACCTCTAATGATTTAAAGTATACTATGTAACTCTTTTACAAGAAAACAAAACAATGGTGTCGTTTATTAAAAGACAATGGTGTCGCCCGAATTTTTCCTATTATATGGTGTATTTGCTACACAAAATTCAATGGTGTCGGGCGACACCATTGTTCAAAGTTTGGCTCCGCCATTGATTATAAAGATAACAACCATATATCTATATACCTCACATCCTTTTGCTCCATTCTTCATAACAAACCTCAGAACACCATAGCAAGCCCTAAAACAGGCCAACAAAACATCAGCTGATAATGTTGTAATTCACAAATGATTCGAAAAAAAATTAGTAAGTTTATTAACCTGCGAACAGCAAGACCTCCAAGTAGCTTGTAACGCAGAGACTCAGCCTGAGCAATGGCACAGAGACGTCTGTTGTTAACCCTTTCAGCATAAAGCTCCACACTGTTTTCAGGGAACTTAATACTGGCGCCTTTGCTTGAAGCTACTCTTTGCCCATACAATATGCGATTTCTTAACATGTGCTATTCGCTCCTTAACCTGAGAACATTTTAACTGTCTACTTGAAGGTATCTAAAACATGAAATTACCATAAAGAAAACAAATACTATTCCAGATCTTTAAAATTTGTTTTAATCTCTCCAAACAATATGACCATGGAGCACTGTCTAATGATCCATCCCAACCAATATGAGCATGATGTTTAACATCAGTTTGGTACCCAGTCTTCATCTCACGCTCCTTCATAACTATAAAGACATAATCCACACATATCAAATTAAAAAGTAAATTGAGGAGAAAAAAAAAACCCTAATTTTTACTTTAAAAATAGATACAACAAGAGGGGTACCAAAGATCTGTGAAATGAACTTGAAATCTTTAAAAACCAATTTGATTTTGCTGTCCATGACTAAAAAAACTACAAAGGAAACTTCAAAGAACCTTGTGGAAAATGAGCTAACAAGCAGAAAAATGACAAAACCAAATGATATGCGCAAAATGCAACATATAAATTATATCAAATGTGGCATAAAACTAACCCTTTTTTAGTACTAATGTTGGAAAAAGTGTGTTTTTGTCTTCCTTTTGTATTTTCAGGATTAAATGAGCTCAAATTAACAAAAGAAGCAAAAAGACAGCAAAATCTAACATAAATACAAGAAAAGGAACAAAAGTGGAATGCCCGACCCCTCAACAGCACCTTCCCAAGCAAAACCAAGGACACAGAAGACTTAACACGCCTCGTCCGTGCCCAAGAAGCAGCAGAAAAGACAAACCTTTAGAAGCTTCTATTGCCCACCACGGGGCCGTGCCCAGTGGACACGGGGGCGTGGTCAGACTCCTGCAGGCGCATTTATTGTAATTGCGAATTACAATTAATGAGGGGAGAGACAAGGATGGACACGGGGATGTGCCCAACGGGCACGGGGCCGTGCCCGAGCTTCTGTTCAGCCTATAAATAGGAGTGCTTGGAGACATTTCAACTCATCCCTTGGCACACCACCTCTCTCACACTTCACCCACCACCCACCACCACCATAACACCATCATCCATTGTCCATCATAGAGTGTGTGACTCGTCTCGGGATCCAAGATTGGTCGTAAGAGTTCTTGACAATCAAAGGCCATGTTTGCCTAAGTCTCTTACATCACTTGGTGAAGACAAGTGTTTAGTGTAATACTTTTTATTTTTAATCTTTTGCACTTTTTAATTGGTTTTGTATTAATGACTTTAATTACTAGTTTCTTATGTTGAAGGTGATTCTTCCTTATCGTTTGTCCGTGGTGTCTTGGCATTATTTTACTGTCTATATAAAATAAAAGATTTTCACCATTCATATCTCCACGGTCTATATGGAGGTATGTTGGCTACCTGGTCGAGGGTCAAGGGAACGGTTTGGTAAGAGTCTTGCCGTTGTTCAGCGTTTAGAGATCCTGTAAGGGACCTGGGTCAAATTTAGTAGGACCTCCTTCAATGCCCAAAGGTATTGGATGGCGGGGGGTCCAAACTCTTTGATCCCCTCATAAGTTAAACTACTATTAAAACATTAACCCAGCTATTTAGGACTGCATCCCTATTGACTCAGACTACTTAGTTGAGCGTAACGTCGCCTTCAAAAGAGGAGCCTACCACATTATGTATTAATAACTTAATTAATTATCTTTCAATAATCCGACCCTTTAGGATTGTATCCTTGCTGACTCAAACTACTAGGTTGAGGGTAACGTCGCCTTCAAAAGAGGGGCCTACTATAATAACTAAGATAATCTCTTAAACAAGTGCAAAAGTGCGAAAATAATCAAAGGTTACACTAACACACGAGTCGGATCCAAGTGATTCATCTTGTCTATCTGTTTTTGTTTTTATTTTTGTTTTCAGCATTTTAGTTAGTTTTATTTTCTTAGTTTAAAAATCTTTTTCTAACATTGTGGTTTGATTAGACGTTGAGGATAAACCGGTACTAAAAGCTCTTGTTTCCTTGGACGACCTCGGTATCTTACCAACACTATACTACGTCCACGATGGTGCACTTGCCCATATGTGTGTTTAGTGTTAGTAAATATCGTGTTTTATAAATTTAAAACTTGGCTAAAAGTGTAAAAAGGGCTTAAGATATACATCCAAATTATAACACACTTCACGCACATCATGTTTTTGGCGCCGTTGCCGGGGACACAAGGATTTTAAGAAAGTTAGGAATCAACGGCCTAATAATTTTTTTATTTTCTTTTTAATTTTTATGATTTTCTTAATTTTTCAACTTCTGCAGAGCTCAGCACGGGTCGTGCCTGGTCGGACACGGACCGTGCCCAGCATTGGTACTGGCAGTTTTTATTTTCCGAGTTACAGAAGGCTGAGCACGGGGCCATGTCGGTGCAACACGGGGGCGTGTCCAACTTTCCAGTAACAGTAACAGGGATCCGGAAAACAATCACTGTAACTCCGACCACGGGCCGTGTTCACTGAGCACGGGGCCGTGGTGAACTTTCTGACCAGCATTCTTTTTTGTTGTTGTGACAGGACTTGGAACAAGACGCCACCTCTACGTAGTGTATGAGCTCCGGTTTTAATAAAGACATAAAAGAACCTCTAGAAGAACCCGAACGCTTTCTCAGAAAGAGACTAAAAGCTAAAACCAAGAGAAGGTTTCGGGGGACCCACTTCCAATGGCGGACCAGCGTACCCTCATGGATTACCTACGACCCACCGTAGGTAACCTTGGCGCCGCTATCAATGCACCGAATGTCGAAGTCAACAACTTCGAACTTCGGCCACATTTGATACAGATGCTTCAAAACTCTGCAACCTTTCATGGGCTTGCGGACGAGGATCCCCATCTACATATTACTAATTTCTTAGAAATATGTGATACCTTTCGGATAAATGGAGCATCAAATGACGCCATTCGCCTTCGAATGTTTCCATTTTCACTAAAAGACCGAGCAAAAGCTTGGCTTAACACCCTCCCAGTTGGTTCGGTAAACACCTGGGATGAACTAGCCCAAAAATTTCTATATATGTATTTCCCTCCCACTAAAACGGCTAAATTAATGACTGAAATTAATACATACTCGCAAGACGAGGGGGAATCCTTATATGAAACTTGGGAAAGATTCAAGGAGCTATTACGAAAGTGTCCTCATCACGGTCTTGCGGTGTGGCAACAAGTATCCACTTTCTATAATGGATTGTTGCCACATACTAGACAAACACTTAACTCTAGCTCTGGGGGACTTTTAGGTAATCGCCGCCCGCAAGAAATATATAAACAAATTGAAGAAATTGCTCAAACCAATTTTCAATGGCACACTCCCCGAGGCAATAAATCTATTGCCCCGGGCGCCCATAAGGTTGATGAAAGCACTTCTTTACAAGCCCAAATCGAGGCCCTTTCTTCAAAAATTAAAAAGCTAGAATTGACAAAAACAGTCTCCGTTATGGCTTGTGAAGGGTGTGGTGGGCCACATGAAAATTGGAGTTGTATGAAAGAAACAGATGATCAAACAGAGTCGGTAAACTACATTGATAATAGACCTAGGCCGTCGGGTCCCCCAACGGGCACCTACAACCAAGGATGGCGTAACCACCCTAACCTTGGTTGGAGAGAACCCGGCAATAGTAGTAGCCAACAAAACCTAAATCAACGAACAAACTTTCAACATCTGAGGAATGAGTCACAAAATTTTTCTCAACAACAAGGTGGACGAGAAAGGCTTGAAGATACTATATCTCGCCTCATCTCCGACACTGAAAAGAAAAACTCGGATAGGTTTCTACAATTAGAATCAAATTTTAGAAATCAACAAGCTAGTATACAAAACATCGAAAAACAAATAAATCCACTAGCCCAAAATTTCTCCGAGAGACCACAAGGCGCGTTACCAAGTAATACTGAAACAAACCCAAAGGCACAAGTTCATCTCATAACACTACGGAACCGTACCGTGGGTCCTGCGGAAGGCCCGCCGCCGCCTACTGAGGAGATCGCAACACCGTCCAACAAGAGAAGGATTCTCCTCCCTCACCAGAGCCTACCAAGGCTCCTCGGGTTCCGTACCCCGGTTGGTTAATCCGTCAGAAAACCAATGAGCAATTCGCAAAATTCGAAAGTCTACTAAAACAATTGCATGTCAACATTCCTTTCATTGACGTCCTAACCCAAATGCCTAAATATTCAAAATTCATGAGGGACTTATTCACATAAAAGGAAAATTGAATCATTGCAATTAGTTAACTTAGGCGAAGAATGCTCCGCCCTCGTGCTCAATAAACTTCCCCAAAAGAAGATTGATCCCGTAAGCTTCACAATTCCTTGTTCAATTGGGGACTCCCCCATTCGAAATTCGCTAGCCGACCTTGGTGCTAGCATCAACCTCATGCCAGCGTCAATGTTCAAAAGACTCGGCTTAGGCAAAACGAGTCCTACAAAGATGAGTATACAGCTTGCTGATCGATCCGTCAAATTCCCGCAAGGTGTCACTGAAAATCTGCTAGTCAAAGTTGATAATTTCGTCTACCCAGCCGACTTTGTCATACTTGTATGGAAGAAGACACCGAAGTCCCCCTCATACTAGGGAGACCATTTCTAGCCACCGCACAAGCAGTGGTAGACATGAATGACGGAACGCTCACTTTAAAATATGGTGATAAGGAAGTGAAGTTCGGGGTTGGGAAGAGAATAGAGGACGATGACCCGGTCAATTACATGAAGGTTATTGATTCGAGTTTGGATGATGCTCTCCGACGGTGCAACATCGGATGCAAAACATCCCGCTCGGAAAACATATAACCTCACCTTGGGTCTAGCGGAGGCATTCCGCGGAACTATCCTTAGTTTAGTTCAATCTCTTAGTTTAATTTTAATTTGCAGGAATAAAACACACTCTGGATGGTAAAGGATAACAAGGGAAACGAGAAACATAGCCCCATGCACTAAAACAGAGCAATCCGACAACAATCTCTCATTACAGTAGGCTCAGCACGGGCCGTGTCCACCCAACACGGCCCCGTGCTGCACAATCTGCAGCAAATCACCCAGTTCAGGTAACTGGACAGGGGACGTGTTCACTGAACACGCCCCCGTGCCCAGATTTCTGTTTCTTTTCTTAAATTTTTGTCACTGGCACCTGAACAAGGAGACGTGCCCGGTCCCCACGGGGTCGTGTCCAGACTACCAGTAACATAAAATTATGCTTGTAACACCATTTTACACAGTCAATCAACCTAAAAAACTTATTTTTGGGACACATTGAGGACAATGTGTAATTTAAGTGTGGGGGGATGCTAAAACCTTGAATTTTGCAAGTCCTAATACACAAAACTCTATTGGAACCGCTAATCACCCCAAATTTTTTCCAAAAAAAATTTAATTTTTTTTACTTGTCTAAGTTTAAGTTGGGAATTCAAGTCTTAATAAGGTTATTTTTTTACAAATTTACAACCGATAGTGTCGTGATAAAAAAGAACAAACATAAGAAGATTATGAAAAGGCATGACAAACTTAGTTAAAATACGATTATATATACTTGATCACATAAAAACCTTTTTCCCACAAAAGTGAGTTTTGAGCCTTTAACGAGCATACAAATATATATATATCTTTATACTAAATGCTCATTTTTGGTTTCTTGTGTGAATAGCCGCTTGGTTCATACGACTCTAGAACTTGCCACAACAATACATTCCCGGTCCTTACCAACTTAAACACGAGTAAGTAAATGATGGAGGCATTAGGACTAACCCTTTTTCATTCTACACCATTATTTTCCTTTTTTTTACCGCCTACCCAAAATCCCCTAGTTAACCCCTTTGGGCCTAAACCTTTTCATTTCTTAACCCAAAACAACCCTTTTTACCCACCTAAACCTTTTTATTTTATTTTTTTTAGTAACAACGTTCGGTTCTCTTATGACTTCCTTAAAAAAAATTTCGATGAAGCTAAAAAACAAAGTTTATCAAATATCTTTGTTTGAACAACCCATCGAAATAAAATAAAAATAGGAAAAATAAAAAGTCTTTCAAACCAACGTTTGTTACGCCTTTCGCCTTTTTTACTAACCACTAACCCAACCACCCACCTTTAGCCCAAGTCAAAAAACCTATAAAGTCCTCTTGATATTTACAAAGGTATATAGTTAAAAAGGAGGAGGATTGATTGCTTGGCAAGCTTATGGTAGAAGTAAGTTCCATGCCGCTCTCGAGTGAGTCACTAAAAAAATACACCTTCGGCCGAGTGTTGAGTGATCTCCCGTGAGGTATGTGAACTTGTATATATATGAGATTTTAAAAAAGGTATGTTATGCCCAAATAAGTAATTTTTCTTAAAGAATGTTCTTAATAAATCATGCCGAATAGGATTGTAAATAAATAAAAATAAAACCTCAATAAAGAATCTTGGAAATCCCGACACTCTATGACAAACCCAAAAACCTTCTCTTCTACCCATTCCATTTGGGAGTGAATAAAGCCACATTATAAAGAGTTTTGCTTGAGGACAAGCAAAGATTCAAGTGTGGGGGTATTTGATATGCGCAAAATGCAACATATAAATTATATCAAATGTGGCATAAAACTAACCCTTTTTTAGTACTATTGCTGGAACAAGTGTGTTTTTGTCTTCCTTTTGTATTTTCAGGATTAAATGAGCTCAAATTAACAAAAGAAGCAAAAAGACAGCAAAACCTAACATAAATACAAGAAAAGGAACAAAAGTGGAATGCCCGACCCCCCAACAGCATCTTCCCAAGCAAAACCAAGGACACAAAAGACTGAAAACGGCCCGTGCTCAGTGCCCAAGAAGCAGCAGAAAAGACAAACCTTTAGAAGCTTCTATTCCCCACCACGGGGCCGTGCCCAGTGGACACGGGGGCGTGGTCAGACTCCTGCAGACGAATTTATTATAATTGCGAATTACAATTAATGAGGAGAGAGACAAGGATGGACACGGGGCCGTGGCCAGCGGGCATGGGGCCGTGCCCAGCGGGCATGGGACTGTGCCCGAGCTTCTGTTCAGCCTATAAATAGGAGTGCTTGGAGACATTTCAACTCATCCCTTGGCATACCTCCTCTCTCACACTTCACCCACCACCCACCACCACCATAACACCATCATCCACCACCATCATCCATTGTCCATCATAGAGTGTGTGAGTCGTCTCGGGATCCAAGATTGATCGTAAGAGTTCTTGACAATCAAAGGCCATGTTTGCCTAAGTCTCTTACATCACTTGGTGAAGACAAGTGTTTAGTGTAATACTTTTTATTTTTAATCTTTTGCACTTTTTAATTGGTTTTGTATTAATGACATTAATTACTAGTTTCTTATGTTGAAGGTGATTCTTCCTTATCGTTTGTCCTGGTGTCTTGGCATTATTTTACTGTCTACATAAAATAAAAGATTTTCACCATTCATATCTCCACGGTCTATATGGAGGTATGTTGGCTACCTGGTCGGGGGTCAAGGGAACGGTTTGGTAAGAGTCTTTCCGTTGTTCAGCCTTTAGAGATCCTGCAAGGGACCTGGGTCAAATTTAGTAGGACCTCCTTCAATGCCCAAAGGTATTGGATGGCGAGGGTCCAAACTCTTTGATCCCCTTATAAGTTAAACTACTATTAAAACTTTAACCCAGCTATTTAGGACTGTATCCCTGCTGACTCAGACTACTTAGCTGAGGGTAACGTCGCCTTCAAAAGAGGGGCCTACCACATTATGCATTAATAACTTAATTAATTATCTTTCAATAATCCGACCCTTTAGGATTGTATCCTTGCTGACTCAAACTACTGGGTTGAGGGTAACGTCGCCTTCAAAAGAGGGGCCTACTACAATAACTAAGATAATCTCTTAAACAAGTGCAAAAGTGCGAAAATAATCAAAGGTTACACTAGCACACGAGTCAGATCCAAGTGATTCATCTTGTCTATCTGTTTTTATTTTTATTTTTATTTCAGCATTTTAGTTAGTTTTATTTTCTTAGTTTAAAAATATTTTTCTAACATTGTGGTTTGATTAGACGTTGAGGATAAACCGGTACTAAAAGCTCTTGTGTCCTTGGACGACCTCGGTATCTTACCAACACTATACTACGTCCACGATGGGTGCACTTGCCCATATGTGTGTTTAGTGTTAGTAAATATCGTGTTTTATAAATTTAAAACTTGGCTAAAAGTGTAAAAAGGGCTTAAAATATACATCCAAACTATAACACACTTCACGCACGTCACCAAACGAATGTCCTTTTTTCCTATAATAAATCAAATCAAGCATTTTGTCAAAAAATTGGCGTGCATTGATTCCAATCAATTCACACGATGTCCGTGAATCGAAGCACAATGTTTAGTAAAGAGTGAATTGTGTAGGGACGTGATCTGACCCGAATGAGTCGTTCAGAGGAGCTTTGATCAATTACAGGTGCGGAAAACAAGTAATTGACTTAGAAACAGCTGATTCTTGACTTTTAACTACTGATTGTATTGATTTGAAAGCAAATACACTCAGTCTTCACACCGGCAGCACTTCGGCAGCACTCAGTCTTTTAACTACAAGACCATTGTTACATGATTTCGCTCATGGGGACCTATTTATACTATCTTGATTTCGCTCAGAATGATATCTGACCATTTGGAGCGAAATCACTCACATGTGATTTCGCCTGAAATGTCATGATAACACTCTGGAGCGAAATCTGCTTCTATGAGCGAAATCAACTTCTAATACACAAACACTCTCCTATTTTCTCGTAAAACGTGCCCTAATCTATACAATGCAATCTAAGACTCGATACAAGACCAAGTCGACAGATGTATGCACCAACAAATTGTTACCTTGTCTTCACAGAGAATTCAACCTAAAATTTGTTTCTTTTCTATCCGTTTCATACTCAAAATTTTCTTCAAATTCTTTCTAATCTTCATAGGCATTGAAATGGAGATAAACACTGTAGATGAATATCAAGACATAAAGAATATCAAGAAAAAAGAAAGGAAATTTGGGAATAAAAAAGAAAGCCCATTTATGAAAGTAGGGTAAAATCGCTGGGTTTGTGTATAAAGAATATATATTGTTGAACATCAAGTAATCATAATAATTGTTGAAGAACATCTAGAACCATTATATACAAAAACGAAAAAAGAAAGGTAACTACAAAATCCATGATCTGGAGTGATAATTATGTGCAATAACATCTATTAGTAAACCCCAAAAACGTTACCTAAGTGCACGTCGTCCCCGTTTCTTGTTTCTTCTCGGCCTCAAACATCATCAGGAGTTTTAAATTGGAATGGAAGGAGGAGATGGTGATGAAAGCATTAATTAGTGAAGCAGATATACTACTGTACTGTAGGCTTTCAAGAGATAAATGGTGAAGCGACGAATCACCAATTCATGGGAAATCAAAGAGACACCAGTTTGATTGTCAAGAGAGCAGGCACATTAATGGAAACATTCAATCGTCGACACGGGTTAACTGAAATCCCTCAATTACCCATCTAGTGTCTTAAAACTTTTGGTGAAATACATATTTAACCCCTCTAAAATGGCTTACACATCCTTGTACATAGTGCTTCACAACTTGTAAGCATGATAAAATTACTATTTTGTTCATCACATTTCCTTTATATAGTATAGGGAACGAAGTTAAAGTATAGGGAACATGAAACATGCTCTTCCATGATTCCAAGAATTTCAAGGCGTCTAAAATGAAGTTAAAGTATAGGGAACATGAAACATGCTCAAAAATATCTCGGATGTCGGTTCGTTTGGTCGTACGGTTGCGTTGTTCGGTTAATTACGACGAAACACGAACGAATGCGAAAAACAATCCAAATTACGCGACGAAAGGAATTTTATCATGCCAATCACTAAAATAAAATATTTTAATGATTACATAAAGTTTTTGGATGTCCGGCCGTATTCAGAACGTAAGTTATGCACGAAAATGCAAACTTATGCACTTTTTGACGCTTTTAGTCCCTGAATGGCTAAAAAGTTTATTTTAGCACACCGAGCCCCACAAAGCCTATTTCTAAGCTATGTAAAGGATATTTAGGGTATGTTTAACTTATGATCAAGTTCCGGAATGTTCGTTACAGTACGAATTGACATACTTTCATAGTTTGTCGAAATTAGTCCCTGTAAGCGAATAAACTTGATTTCGGCATACCAAACCATCCAAAACTTATTTCTAAGTTATGTAAAGGTTATTTAAGGTATGTTAAGCCTATGTCACTGTTCCGGAGTGTTTGTTGCATTAAACTGGTTATATTTACGCATTAGATCGCGTATAATCTTCTAGAAAGCAATTTAAAGCCCGAAATCGAACAAGAATTGATATGTGCAAACGATACATATATTTTTACAAATTCCATGTATGAAACACAATACTTCATTGACTTGGTATTTGTTTGATGGCCGTGGAGGCACATGTGTCACAGTCTCCCCTACTTTAGGAAATTTCGTCCCGAAATTTATTTTAGAGGAAACTTGTGAGGGCTTGAAACATGAAGTTGAAAAGATCAAACAACACTGGTTAGAGTCCTGAACGTATAGTAACATTAAATAATATCATGCTTGCAATGTGAGAGGGACACTTATATATAAGTACATAAAGCGTTACTGGTGCGTCCACCGTACCTCCGTTACATTGTTCACATTTCGTTATGGTTGCCACTATCGATTTTTACACATAATAAATTTTACTGGGTTCCTTTGCACTGAATTTCATTATTATGTATGCATCCATAATTACGTAATTCCTTGCACAGTCCGTGCAGTTGATCTTATATGGTGTGGGGGAAGAAAATCAAACGAATAATCCTGTGGTGATTTAACTAGACTACCATAGAGTCTCTTTAACTTGATCAACAAACAATCTCCTGAACTAGACCACCAGATGGCCTCTTTAGCTATATCAACACATGATATCTTTAACTAGATTGTCGAATCAATCTCTTTAACTAGACCAACGAATGATCTCTTTAACTAGACCACCAGAGGGCCTCTTTAACCATATCAACACATGATATCTTTAACTAGATTGTCGAATCAATCTCTTTTACTAGACCAACGAATGATCTCCTTAACTAGACCACCAGAGGGCCGCTTTAACTATATCAACACATGATCTCTTTAACTAGACCACCAGAGGGCCTCTTTAACTATATCAACACATGATATCTTTAACTAGATTGACGAATCAATCTCTTTAACTAAACTACCCAAGAGGAACCTTTAACTACATCAACAGAGGATGTCTTTAACTAGATTGACGAATTAATCTCTTTAACTAAACTACCCCAGAGGAATCTTTAACCATATTAACGAAGGATGTCTTTAAACTTCGGAATAATACTTTACAATCCAAGGGTTTTAACTATGACGTAGAAGCCCATTATGGATTTAAGTTAGTACCTTTGGATATCCTACTATGAATCCATCGTATAAAAATATGGAAAGTTCTATGAGAATTTGGATGGCGAGTAATTGATTTCACACATAAACACATAAACATATAATCACATAATTTTCAACTTGGTTATTTATTTGTTATTATCTTGTTATTAATTGTTATTAAGTTGTTGTCAATTGAACATGGGTATTCAAGGTATACCAGGAACCCAGTCAATGGACTTCGACGTCCTCAAGAATCTATCTGAAAAGATAGGATGATCTTCCAAAAAAATTCAGTTTCATTTATAAGGAAACGTACATTCGAATTAAGGTACACAAGGAATCCAATCTGTGGATTTCATTTAGCACTTTAAACGTCTTCAAGAATCTAACCATGAAGATACGAAGATCTTAATAGGAATTCGGCTTTGTCCTTATTGAATCGTAATGTATGTATTAGAGCATACAAAGAATTCAATTAAGGGCTCTGATGAACGATATCCATCCACAAGGATCTTAATTATGTGGATAGAAAGATCCTATATGGATCTCAGAACTTGTGTAACGAGAGGTGTTTCGACATCTTGCACTAGGCGTGCTTAAGTCGATACACAAGGTAGAAAGTTCATGAGGTTGAGGCACTAGATATGCCAAGGCGACATATGAAGCAGAATTTGAAGGTTGATCAGCAGCAGGATTTGTAACAGCTTTGCTTTGGATTGCAAAGGGGCACATGTTAACCAAACGTCCCCATCGTCCACCATAGGTACATTTGAAATAGGGTATTTGATTCGGATGATGACGGTGACATTGATTGCACCAAGGAGCAGTTCCCTTATACGGCTTCATCCCTGAGGCGAGTCATGGTGATAGCTAAATCAGCGGCCTTCTGGAGTACGACGCCTAATTGTTGGGCAATTGTAGCACCTAGTCCGGACACTCGAGTGTTGTTGCGATGAAGAGGCATCATGAAGATGATGAAAGATATGGGAGCAAACAAGGGAAATGAAAACAGAATGATAATGCATTAAAATTGCGATCATTTGTTTATTAGCTAAGGCAAACAAATGAGATGGTGACTAATCAAAGTGAATGGGTCAATATAATGTATCGCGAAGACATGCTCGCCTATAAGTGGACACTCACCCCAAGAGTTCCCAGGTAAGAGTGACTGGTCCGATATTACGGATTTGTACGAACACTCTAGCCTTAGACAGAAGACCCAGGGTACAGGCACCCACACATCCAGTTTGCACGTGTTCACATTATTTAGACCAAACTTTGACGAGATTTTGAAAGCTTTGAAGGTTCAAAACCATATAATAAATCATCCTAGAACAGATGATTAGTTTTCAAAGCAGATTCAAATTTATGTTCTTATTGTGGTTGTCACCTAAGGACAAGTGACGGTATTGTTTTAAAATCTAAACACAAGATAACTTGTGTTAGGGTCCTAGGAAGGTTATAGTCTAGGTCAAAGCATTACTAATAACCTAATTCCCTATAACCATTGGCTCTGATACCAACTTTTCTGTCACACCCCGACCACGTAAAACAACAAAACGTGGCAGAAACATCAGGGAGTGTTGTAACAGAATCATTGTTTCACAACCATGGATTAAGCAGTTTCGTTTTATTGAATTAAATATATTACATTACATTGGAATTAGAAACAAAACATGAACAAATAGACTTCCATTGTTATTAAGTCACTAAGTCCTCGTCCATTCCTATGTGAGCATACACCAATATCATCATCATATATCACCAACTATTGTACCTGAAACATATGTGAAAATACGTCAGCATAAAAATGCCGGCGAGTACATAGGTTTTATGTGAGTGTCAGATTCATGGCTCGTTTTACATGTTGCAGTACTTATTTAAAAAAAAACTTATTTTGAAAAGTATAGCATTGTGACATAATTAACCAACTCAAATCAAGTTGATTATAATTTATAAAATCTCGTAGCCATGATTCTTAACTCCAAAACATTTGTTTAATTAAATCCAGATTGTAAATCGTTTTTGAAATAAAACTCAAATGGTATATATATATATTAATAGAAAAACCTTGTATTATAACTTTGTTTTGATAACATTTGGCCAAGTGATCTAGATAACGCAACGGTATATAATGTGTTAAAAGCACTTATATATAGGAAGTACCAGCGGTATATCCACCATGCTTTTAATACATTACACCTGCCCCGTTACCTAATCACTTCCCTTAATCCCAATGGTTCAAACAGTTACAAATGGTTCACATAAATTAAAAGGTTACAAATGGTTCATATAGATTAAAGGTTACAAATGGTTCACATAAATGAATCATCTTCAAATGGTTCAAAATGTATAAAACAATGTGTCCATGTACTGGATAAGCGTATGCAACAGATGAACATATATAGCGTGAAATGTAATGTAAAACAATGAACTAAGTATGCTAAGTTAACATACAAAGCATAAAATGTAATGTTAAACAATGTGCTAGCATGCTCAGTCAACATACATAGCAAAAATGTAATGTAAATTAATGTACTAAGTATGCACTGAATGGACATACATAGCATAAAACGTAATGAAATCATGTACTAATAGAACATAGCAAGTATATGATATGAAAACATGGAAAGCACGAAAGTAACAAGTAGGCACATGTGTTCCACTCCAAAACGTTTGAAAAATAGTAAAAGAGGGGACTATGTACTCACTTAAGGGTGCTTTGAAGTCTTGAACAACACCCAATTAGCAAAGCTAGAGGAATCACGGAATCAAATGACACCTAATATAGGTAACTATGTAAATAACCGGACCTAAATCAGGAGATCGGATAGAATGAGGTTCCGTAAACCAAATGAGTATAGAAACTCATGTAATATGATTTAACAAAGCCTACATTCAAAAAGGAAACATATCCTAAGTGCTTACGACCGATTACGACTCGTTTAGGTAGCTTACGCTACTTTAACGCGTCGTTCGCGTAGAGCGCGTTCGGACCGCCTAACTAGCCCCATGCCAAGTATTATATGCCTTAACATGTCTAATAATGTTGCCTGATCAGTTTAGATGTCAAAAATTATGTTACATATGCTTAAAATGAATTTATGCGTAAAAAGGGCATTTTGGTAATTTTCCTAAGGCATATAAACTACCTATCTTACAACTATTTAAACGAAGTGACCATAAGGTATAACATCGGAAGGTTATTCCCTATACAACTATGGTCACCAAACATTTTTGGTTGGATCCTAATGATTGACCAAACGGGTCTAGTTCAAAAGTCTAAGCGGTTGTTTAGACCGCTTGACTTACGACTCTACATAAGCACTAAACCTAAAGTGACGAGCTAAACATGTTAAAACATGTTTAACAAAGTTAGAAAACAGGTTTGGTATCAAAAAATGGTTTTGATACCTAAAAGTAGTTTGGTTACAAAATACGCAAGAATACGCATTTTGGCCGAAACTACGACTCGCCACTATGCCTAGGTAACGTGGTAATCAGTAGGTATAGTCATAAGAGACTAAAACCATCGTGATTACGCTCATGTTATGAAGTTCAAACGAACTTTGTATTGACTATAAATTGGTCAATGCAGAAAGTCAAACAAAGTTTGACTTTCACGCTAAAAATGCATAAAAGAACGAAAGAGGACTTACAATAGGTCCAAGGAGGTTTGATCCAATTTATTCTCAGGTATGAAGTGCAAGACTTCAACTTAGAGAATAAAAATCAGATCAAATGTGAGTTTGAGAGCAAAGGGGGTGGGGTGTATATAGTTTTTGCACAACCGTTAAGCTCGTTCATCGTAAAACGAGCTCCGATCTCATCCGTACACATGTGCCCATGGTTTTCTGAAACCGTGGGAGCCCCTAGTTTCATTAAAACCATGTGCAAATGAGGGGAACAGCTGGAACAAGTTGGAATTTAGATTTTTCATTTCGGTCCCTTCCTAAAATAACTACGGCAGAATGTCAATTTTGGTCCCTGAATGTGCAAAACATGGTTTTTGATGCATTTTTGACACGTTTAAGCCCCGTTAATCCCATTTGAAGGCTCTAAAATGAAGCTAAAGTATAGGGAACATGAAATATGCTCAAACATATCTCGGATGTCGGTTCGTTTGGTCGTACGGTTGCGTTGTTCGGTTAATTACGACGAAACACGAACGAATGCGAAAAACGATCCAAATTACGCGATCAATGGAATTTTATCATGCCAATCACTAAAATAAAATATTTTAATGATTACATAAAGTTTTTTGATGTCCGGATGTATTCAGAACGTAAGTTATGCGCGAAAATGCAAACTTATTCACTTTTTGACGCTTTTAGTCCCTGAATGGCTAAAAAGTTTATTTTAGCACACCGAGCCCCACAAAGCCTATTTCTAAGCTATGTAAAGGATATTTAGGGTATGTTTAACTTATGATCAGGTTCCGGAAAGTTCGTTAGAGTACGAATTGACATACTTTCGCAGTTTGTCGAAATTAGTCCCTGTAAGCGAATAAACTTGATTTCGGCATACCAAACCATCCAAAACTTATTTATAAGTTAGGTAAAGGTTATTTAAGGTATGTTAAGCCTATGTCACTATTCAGGAGTGTTTGTTGCATTAAACTGATTATATTTACGCATCAGATCGCATATAACCTTCTAGAAAGCAATTTAAAGCCCGAAATCGAACAAGAATTGATATATGCAAACAATACACGTATTTTTACAAATTACAGGTATGAAACAAAATATTTCATTGACTTGGGATTTGCTTGATGGCCGTGGAGGCACATGTGTCACAATCAGAGTCAAATCTAAGTCACTAGAGAGGCGAAAACAATCTAGTACTTGGGAATCGGTGTTAGAATGTGAGTAGAAGCAGAGAAATATGTTTAAAACTGGTTTTCCATTGATTTTCAACGTTAATACACGAAGAGAATTTGACAGCACTTCGTTACAGATTTCACCGAACCGTATCAAATGGAAAACCCAACACCCCTATTTATAGGGCCACCATTCCGCACGAAATGATACATTCCATTTCACACCAAATGGCAAACTCCATTTCGTGCGAAATGACACAACAGCATCCATTTCGTACGAAAAGGTAAAATGGTAGTCAAACTGTAGTCAAACTGTTTGACCTTCAGCTTGTAAGTGCTGAAATAAAAGAACTAGCCATGAAAGAACACTTACAAGTGCTCTAAGGCTGCAAAAATGACTAGAAGAAGAATTTAGGTAGGTTGCCTCCAAAAGATGGTAGCCTCCAATTAGAGTTTAAGAGATGAGGATGAGCAATTGAGCAAGGAAAATGAGCAGATTTAGGGGGGGGGGGTATTTATAGTTGTTTGAAGTGCATAGGATCATGACAAGCTTGTTATGTGTTGCCCAAGGAATAATCTTATCCATATAAGTGTGTGGTTGAGGTTTTAAGCCTTGATTAACACTCAAATAGCCCATAATTTGCCAAAAACCATGAAAAAATACAAGTTGCAGCAACAATTCAATGAATCTGTCCAGATGTAGGCATTGTTTCATGCGACGGCAACAGCCATTAGGCGTCGCGCAGTGCGAGGGCTCCGGCCAGACATTCAGAAATTTACAAAACAGGTCCCTGCACACATCTAAGTGAATTTTGACGCGTTTAACCCCCGTTAACCCATTTTAAAGGCTCTACAAGGATATTAAAGCATAGGGGACTTGAAATATGCTCAAAAACATCATGGATGTTGGTTCGTTTGGTCGTACGGTCGTGTTTTTCGGTTAATTACGACGAAACTCATACGGACGCGAAAACGATCCAAATTGCATGTTGCATGATGAATGGTATTTTTGCATTCCTATCACTAAAATATAATATTCTAGTGATTACAAAAATTTTTGGATGTCCGGATATGGTCAGAACATGAGATATGCGCATAAATGCAAACTTTCGCAGTTTTGACGCTTTTAGTCCCTATGATCAAATAAGCGTATTTTCGCATACCGAACCCCTCAAAACTTATTTCTAAGCTATGTACTGGGTATTTAGGGTATGTTTAGCTTAGGATGTTGTTCCGGAGTGTACGTTGCTATACGAATTGGCAGACTTTTGAAGTTTGTTGCAAATAGTCCCTGTGATCGAATAAACATGTTTTCGCCATACCAAACCCTTCAAACCTTATTTCTAAGTTATGTAAAGGTTATTTAAGGTATGTTAAGCTTATGTCACTATTCTGGAGTGTATGTCGTGTTAAACTGATTACGTTTACGTAACAGTTTGCGTATAACTTCCAGAAAAGCCTCTCGAGAGTTCAGAATCATACGAAATTTGATATGTGTACTTGTCACATGTAATTGTACAAATCCCGAGAATGAAATACAAGATTTCATTGGATTCATAACTGTATGATGGTCGTAGAGGCACAAATGTCACACTAACCAACAAACGCAAATGGCCTATTCATACACCCTCGAGACTTCGATTTCCAACAGTAGATCCTAATTTAGAACTAGCTCTCCTACAGTAAATCCATCAATGCCATAGAACAAGGATGATACTCTTACAACCTTTGTCTATACTCACAACCCAAGAAACTCGATACGAACCATACCCGGAGGAACTTCTAATATCCCCGACTAGTAACTTACTCATGCATCATGCCGCAAACACCAGGGAACCAAACCTATAAACTCTTAGTAGAAACTTAACACCTTATCATCAAACTACCATTCAATCAACTTACCACAATCGTTGCGCAAACTAACTCCCAATACATATGCTAGACATAGTAACTCTACACCTACACGACTATATAACCGAAGTTCGATTATCTATAAGTTCATTTTGCTAAAATTCTATTCGAAACTAAAGTTTTCATGAGAATTTTCGAAATACAACTTTTCTTATTTTTAATACAAGATACTTTAAATGATGCAAACTTACTGTTTTCAAAAATCTTTTCAGACACCGCTAATACACAATTCTAAATCCAAACACATGGGCTAGGATGGCACACCCTCAATTTCTATATGCGGAATACTACCGCGAGCCGTGTGACTGGCCAGGATCAAGCCACCAATCATATTGAACAATATAATAATAAAACACCTTTCATGATAACCAATACAATTAGTGACCAAAGTCTAAAAGCAATAACTAAAGTCAACAGCGGAAGCATAAGTTTAATAGTTTAAAACGGTAGTTTAAAGTTCATAATTAATAATAGGAAACCCAACACAGGTTAACGCGACCACTACGCTCTCTAGCTGCAAGCTCCCGAGCTATCACTGAATACCTACAAACATGCAGTAGGGTGTCAACAAAAAGTTGGTGAGTTCACGAGTTGTCCAGTTTTAGTTCCAAAAACGTAAGTTGTCCAATAGTTTATATATAATCATGTTATGGGGAGCTACCCCATCTGTAAGCTGCTAAACTGCGTAATACCGAATACTGGTGACTGTCAAGTTGTTGTGCCCCAAGTCAATGTATATCATCATTGACCAAGTTGCAAGGCATAATATTTCACGCATGATCCCCCTGGTCATGGTGTGAGGTTTGTCAAACCTAATAGTGCTATAAACTAATACTTCGTTTGCCCCCGGCGATTAATCGGTATAGTAAGTGGGGACTTAATGATAGAGTTTCGTTTAGTTTGCTAAGACGTGATTTATAAAAAGTATTTGATCGTATTCCTCCTGGTAATAGTAGTTTAAAAGTATCCCTCCCAGGGATAGTTCGTCCGCTTATCCCCTCGGGACGTATGCTTTTAGTGTGTGTGAACTCACCTTTGTTTGCTCGACAGATAGTTTACTTGTTTCTAATGTTTGGTCAACCACGTCCTATTATGGTTACCATGTTTAATCAGATACATATGAATGTATTCCACATATTTATACAAGTAGCACACAAGTACCATGTTTCACTTAAATACACATATGGGTCACATACAGGTTCATATGACAAGCCTAACAGATGAACAGTAACACGGACAACCCAAGGATATGACATATTAGTGTGTGGTCCAATAAGTCTTATGGCCCAATAAGAGAGTGCGCGACCGGGTTATAAGTATGCGGTCCATATATCATGTAGTTAGTTACTAGTGTGTGCGGTCCAACTAAAATGTTAGTCAATTTAGAGTGTGCGGTCCAATAATAAATGCGGCCCAAAATGTGAGTGTGCGGCTCACCGCTGAACAACCCAAATAGAGTGTGCGGTCCACACTCTAGTGTGCGGCCTGTCCGAGGTGTGCGGTCATACAATATATAACTGTACATCGTGCATCAATAGTTTGTACAGCAGGAGTGTGCGGTCATCCCAGTGTGCGACCAGACATCATTCGCTTGTACGTTGTATACCGTAAATTGTATGTTTTAGGAATGTGTGGCACAACTGGCACACAAGTGTGCGGGGTGTTTTGCTGGGTTATACACTACACACTTTGAGTTGTACCCTCTAACTGGTGTGTTGCATCTTATTTCAAACAACAATTCATTAATGTGATTTCATCAATCAAAAACACAGATTGTAATATCATGTTTAGATTTAACAGTTTATCATCATCATACAATAATCATCAATCATCCAACATAGATTTAGACCCTAGTTTAACAAACAGATTCACCACACATGAATCATCCATATCTTGATAGCATACAGGATCCTAACATTGTTTATGAATCAAGAATTTTATTAACAGGATTACCAACAACCATTCATCAAGGCTAATACATCACATGACACACATTTTTACCATCTTGTGAAAGATGATCATGGTTCACAAACGGAATTCAGAATCCTATAGTTTTAACATCTATTATCCTTTAAACTTTTCTAGATTCATTTTGTCATACTTTATCAAGTAACCACATTTCATGTTGTTCAAGCAAGTGTTCAAAATATTCAGACATTAAATTACACTGAATCGGTTTTGAGAGATGGAGATGATTGTGTGGGATCAAGGAGAGGAGATGAGGCTTCTTGAAGGATGAAGAAAACTACTGTCGATGGTCTTCAAGAGGGGTGTAGGAGCCGCTGTCAATTTTCGATAAATGAGAGAAAATGTTTGTTGCAAAAGGAATGTTCAGCCCTCACAATCATTGACAATCCTTCTATGGTTTGCAGCTTTGCACCCTTTTATACCCTTGGAGGATCCCGCACACACTCAAAGGCGGTTTGGGTGTGTGGCTTCTCAGGCTGGATCATGGGCTAGGGGTTTGGGCCTGAACCAATGTGTTTGCGGCCCACGAAGAAGTATATGAGATAAAGGGGTTATGCGACCAAACCAAGAGTGTGTGGCTGCATATCCTTGTTTGCATAATTTGGTTACCAGTGTGCGATTAGGTTTTATATTGGTAAATATAATATTGCATTATTAATCAAACATTCCACATAACAAAAATCATACAACACGTTTAAATGAATAACTCACATTATTATTTTCATGTAATTACAACCATTTATGGAATGTTCAGGGAAAACTCGAAGTCTCACATTATCCTCACGTTCAAAGAATTTCGTCCCGAAATTTAGCACGCAACCACCGACAAGCTAGTGTGTTTAAATGTTTTCGCGGGGTGTCACATCATCCCCTTGTTGGTTTGGAATTTAGCACGCAACCACCGACAAGCTAGTAGCTTCAGTGCTGGATGTCTTCGTAAACAACTGGGGATACTTGCGCATCATCTGGTCTTCCCATTCCCAAGTAAACTCTAGGCCATGGCGTTAGTTCCAACAAACCCGAACAATAGGTATCCAGCTATGCTTGAGGGCATTGATTTCTCGACCTATGATCTCAACCGGTTCCTCAACGAAGCGTAGTTGATTGTCGATTGTGAGTTCCTTAAAGGGAACGAGAAGCGTTTCATCTGACAGTCACTTCATGTCACACCCCCAAAATCCACATGCGGAGTATCACCACTTGGAGGCATGACTGATCAGGATCCAGCCACCAATCATATTAAACAAGCATGTAAGTAGTTTATAGAATCCAACACAATACAATTGGTGTCTAAACAAACATAGTTTAAGTTGCAAGCGGAAGCATAATGTTTAAAACCATAACATAAGTTTAAACGTTTCAAATGTTTAGCATGGCACACAGCTGTCCATGTCCCACAATGACTCTTCCCACTCCCATTCAAGCTCCATAGATACCTAACGACCTGCAAGGCATGTAACAGAGAGTCAACAACAAATTTGAGCGAGTTCACAAGAGGTGTTTGTTGTAAGGTAGTTTTTCAAGAACTATGAATTTGTTTCCAACAACAGGTCAAATCAACTTTCCTTATTTTCCAAACCATGAATAGTGGGGACTACCCCATGTGGTAAACCACTAGACTAGATGTACCCATAGGTGTCCTTCCCAATCCGAGGACAGAGATACGTATTGAATACATAGGTTTAGCGTAGGTGTCCTTCTCAATCAGAGGACAGAGGTACATATGAGAATACGTAGGGTTAGCGCTGGCGTCCTTCCCAATCCGAGGACGGTGGTACGTAGCGAGTATACGTAGGTTTAGCGCTGGTGTCCTTCCCAATCCGAGGACAGTGGTACGTAGCGAGTATACGTAGGTTCAGCGCTGGTGTCCTTCCCAATCCGAGGACAGTGGTAAGTAGTCTAGTAATGGTGTAAGTACAAGTTCTGTTGTAGCTAATCAATCCCATTCCCAACCCACCGGGAATCCCATGCCTTAGGAGTGTGAACTCACCTTGGTTTGCTCAGCAGATACACTAACAGGTTACTTGAGCTATATGTGGTCAACCACGTCCTAACAGGGTTACCATACAAGTCAGGTTTTTGTTTCAAGCAGTGCACATAAATTTCACACAAGCTAACAGGTTATAACACGTAATGATCATGGCAACACGTATAATCACGTTGACAGTCAAGTACACATAATGTCACGACTTGTGCGACTTAGATGATTGGGCCATTGAGCTTGTGCGAGCCCAATCATCTTGTGTGATTCAATTATTGAAGTCCATTAAGTCCTTCGGCCCAATTGGTTTTGTGTGATTCGAATGGTCTTGTGCGGTCCGGGTCATCTTGTGCGATCCGGATAACTTGTGCGACCGGGTTGGGGCATTCGGCCCAATAACACATGTTAATCCTGATCATTGTGTGTGTGGCCCAAGACTTGTGCGATCAGCACTGTCTTGTGCGATCCACAGGTCTTGTGCGATCCACAGGTCTTGTGCGATCCACAGTTCTTGTGCGATCAGGCAAGGTATATGTTGTACCCAGTGTTTTTATCAGTTGCACCCTATGACTTGTGCGACTGTATTGTGCGACCAGACACTTGTGCGATTGAGCTCTTGTGTGATTCAAGAGCTTGTGTGCTTGCACTTGTGCAACTGGTCTTGTGCGAACCATTTGTGTTTCCTAAAATCATGCAATTTGGTTACCACTATTCTTACGGTTTCCTATTCTGCATTTACTTGGTCAAAACAATCAAACAGTTTCCATCTAACCCTATATTCGATCAAAACAAGGTGGTTACAACCAATTCACATAAACCTTAATTTATCATAGTCATGAACAATAATCAAACATTCAATCCGGACCATCAGATTAGTGAACTTTTATATCAACATGAAATCCTAACCATCATGCAAACACTTCGATTATTGAACCATAACAGTCGATTATATCTATTCAGTTCTAGATCTAGATCATGCAATCCGAATCATATGAACATCATCAAGTACACATGTGAGCCGATTCTGTGAATTCTAACCTCATTCATTCATATCAGAATCAATCATATAACATTCGTAATTTCTCATGAAAGAGCATATAATTCACAATACCACCCAATCAAAACAAAAACTATGAAACACTAACCGGGATATAGAATGAATGATTTTTGGACAAGACACAAGAGCTTCAAATGGTGGAGCTGCCGTCGAACAAAGAAGGAGAAGAAGAGAGAACTAGGGTTTTGTGTGTGTTGTGTAATTTGCAAGTATTGAGAAGCAACCCCCACACATGGGTGCTTGTATTCGCATAAAAGGAGTGGGCCGAACCCTTCCCTTGGGTTGCTCTTGGTTTCGGTTTCAAGCATAATGGGCCGAACCCAAAGGTGTTGTGCGATTGTTTTTATATACATACATTCGTTACACATAATCACATAACATAACAACATAACATTCAATTAATCAACAAAGTTCACATAATCACATAACGTTCCCACTAGTTACATCAAAGTACAAAGAGAGGTTTGAAATACGAGTTGTCACATTATCCCCAAGTTGAAAGAAATTTCGTCCCGAAATTTAGCACGTACTCACCGAGGAAGCTAGTTAAGTTGTATGGTTTTCCTGGGGTGTCACATCCTTCCCCCGTTGGCTTGGAATTTCGTCCCGAAATTCCGCAGTAGCTTCAGCCTTAGTAGTGGTTGTACTGTTTTCGAACAATTGGGGATACTTTTGTTTCATTTTGTCTTCGCATTCCCAGGTGAACTCTGGGCCACGACGGGAGTTCCAACGAACTCGAACAAGAGGTATTCTGGTGCGCTTGAGAATCTTAACATCTCAGTCAGTAATCTCTACTGGTTCCTCGACAAATCGCAGCTGATCGTCGATAGTGAGCTCCCTCAAAGGAACTATAAGGGTCTCATCAGACAGCCACTTCTTCAGATTCGACAAGTGGAAAACGTTGTGAACTCCACCGAGTTCTGCTGGTAAGTTTAGTTTGTAGGCCACTTTGCCTATTTTCTCAATGATTTCGAAAGGTCCAACATATCGTGGGTTAAGTTTGCCTCGTTTGCCAAAACGAACAACACCCTTCCAAGGTGAGACTTTGAGTAGCACTCAATCCCCAACCTGGAACTCGAGTGGTTTCCTGCGCTTATCAGCATAGCTTTTCTAACGGTCACGAGATGCCACCATTCGTTGCCGTATCTGGGCAATCCTTTCTGTTGTGTCTACCACAAGTTCTGGGCCTGTGATCTGGCTGTCGCCAACCTCTGCCCATCAAGGAGGTGATCGGCATTTACGACCGTATAATGCCTCAAACGGAGCGGCCTGTATGCTGGTGTGGTAGCTATTATTATATGAAAATTCCCTAATGGCAGATGTTTTTCCCAGCCGTTGCCAAAATCAATCACACATGCTCTAAGCATGTCTTCAAGGGTTTGGATGGTGCGTTCAGACTGCCCATCTGTCTGTGGATGATAAGCTGTGCTCATGTCTAAACGTGAGCCAAAAGACTTGTGCATTGCTTGCCACAGTTCAGAAGTAAAACGTGCATCACGATCAGAAATAATGGAGGTTGGCACTCCGTGCCTCGATACTACTTCCTTTAAGTACACGTCTGCTAAAGTAGAGAACTTATTCGTCTCTTTGATAGCCAGGAAGTGTGCAGACTTAGTTAATTGATCCACTATCACCCAAATAGTGTCATTTCCACGTTGAGATCTAGGCAGGCCAGTAACAAAATCCATGGAAATTTGCTCCCATTTCCATTGTGGGATCTCTGGTTGTTGGAGTAGGCCATATGGTTTTTGATATTCAGTCTTGACTCTCGCACAAGTCAAACATTTGCTAACGTAGGTTGCTACGTGGGCTTTCATGCTAGGCCACCAGTACGTAGTCTTCAAGTCGTGGTACATCTTATCCGAACCAGGATGTACTGAGTAACGAGACTTATGCGCTTCATCCATCACAAGCTCGCGTAAGTTTCCATAAAGTGGGACCCAAATACGCCCTGTCACGTAGTAGGCGCCGTCTTCCTTTCGTTCTAACTGTTTCCTCGATCCTCGTAAGGACTCAGCCCTGACGATCTCTGGTTTCAATGCCTCAATCTGAGCATCTCGTATCTGAGCAGGAAGACTAGATTGGATGGTAAGTTGTAACGCTCGCACGCGCTTGGGTGTAGTATCCTTTCGACTAAGGGCGTCGGCCACAACATTGGTTTTGCCCGGATGGTACTTGATCGCGCATTCGTAATCATTCAAAAGCTCAACCCATCGACATTGACGCATGTTTAACTCCTTTTGCTTGAAGATATGTTCGAGACTCCTGTGATCGGTGTAAATGGTGCACCTGGTACCGTACAGGTAATGTCTCCACATCTTAAGAGCAAAAACCACTGCTCCCAATTCCAAGTCATGCGTAGTGTAGTTCCTTTCGTGAACTTTAAGTTGACGTGATGCGTAAGCAATGACCTTGTCACGTTGCATCAACACACATCCAAGACCCTGAATGGATGCGTCACAATAAACCACAAAATCGTCTGTGCCCTCTAGAAATGAGAGGATAGGTGCGCTACAAAGTCTACCCTTTAAGTGTTGGAATGCAGATTCCTGTGCATCACCCCAACGGTAGGTGACACCCTTCTGAGTTAGCGACGTGAGAGGTTGCACAATCTTGGAGAAATCCTTGATAAACCTTCTATAGTAACCTGCCAAACCCAAGAATTGGCGGATTTATGTTGGTGCACGGGGCGCAGGCCAATTCTTGATCGAGTCTACATTGGATGGATTAATATGAATCCCATCCTTGTTTACCACGTGGCCTAGGAAATGGACTTCACGAAGCCAGAAGTCGCATTTCGTGAACTTTGCATATAGTTGCTCTGTTCGAAGGAGTTCCAAAATAAGTCGTAGATGCTGTTCGTGTTCCTCCTGACTCTTAGAATAGATCAGGATGTCGTCGATGAAAACTATAACGAACTTATCCAAGTAAGGCTTGCACACTCTGTTCATAAAGTCCATGAAGACCGCAGGTGCGTTTGTCAGTCCAAAAGGCATAACCAGGAACTTGTAATGCCCATAACGAGTCCTAAACGCTGTCTTAGAGATGTCCTCGTCTCGGACTCTCAATTGATGGTAGCCTGACCTCAAGTCAATCTTCGAATAGTAGCTCGACCCTTGCAATTGGTTGAACAAGTCATCAATACGTGGAAGAGGATAATGATTCTTCACGGTCACCATGTTGAGTTCACGATTGTCAATGCACATCCTGAAGGTATCGTCTTTCTTTTTCACGAATAACACTGGAGCTCCCTAGGGCAAAGAGCTAGGACGTATGAAACCCTTATCCAAGAGTTCTTGTAACTGCATAGATAGTTCTTCCAATTCTGATGGAGCTAAGTGATACGGTGCACGAGCTATTGGTGCTGCTCCAGGAGCAAGCTCGATCTGAAACTCGACTTGGCGATGGGGCAGAAGTCCAGGTAATTCCTCAGGAAATACCTCTAGAAAGTCTCGTACAATGGGAATGTCTTCTATTCTCTCCTCTTTCGTTGAAGCATTCGTGACGAGGGCTAAGATAGCTGCATGGCCCTTACGTAAACACTTATGGGCCTTAAGGAAAGAAATGATGCCTACCACCACACCACTCTTGTCACCATGAATTACCAAAGGTTCTTCACCAGAGCGAGGAATGCGGACGATCTTCTCTTTGCAAAGAATCTCTGCTCGATGATGAGATAGCCAATCCATACCAATAACGATGTCGAAACTACCAAGAACGATGGGGATAAGATATGCGTGGCCTCTAGGCTTTTACCATTTGCTAACTCTACTATGTGCTTGGTGTTCATACGTGTTGGAGTGCGCTTGAGCATTTAACTAACTTTTAAGGACACATAACTGGTATCGGCACCCGAATCAAATAAAACATTAACATAAAAGTCGTTCAGTAGGAACTTACCCATCACAATGTTAGGGTCATTCCTAGCGTCTCCCTGACCAATCACAAACGCACGTCCCCTGGCGACATTGCCGTCGTTGTTACCCCCGCTGTTGCCTCCATTATTGTTCCTGTTTCCTTGGTTGTGATTCTGATTCTGGTTCTGGTTCAACTGTGGGCAGTGTCTCTTGAAGTGACCTTCAGCACCACACTGGTAGCATCCCTTGTTACCCTGCTGTTGCTGTTGCTGTTTCTGTGGGGCTTGTGGCTGCTGTTTTCAGTTCTGGTTTGCAGGACGTGAGCTTCTTCAGTCTTTGGCTTCATGACCAAGCTTGTTACATCTCTGACAACGATCTTTGTTGCACGGCCCGCTATGGTGCAAATTACATCGATTGCACTTAGGGTGGTTTCCCCTGTATCCACCCTGACTTCGATTACCGAAAGACTGTTGACTGGGGCTCCTGTACTCATCTGTCTTTCGCTGCTGGGACAGAGATTGAACAGAATTGGAACCCTTGCTCACATTTCCATCCCACTTGCGTTTGTTGTCACTAGGAGCATCTGAAGTAGCTGTAGCAGTATTAACATGTTTTGGTAGTCCGTTCTGTTCTACCGCCTGATCAGTGAGACGATGAGCAAGTCGAGTGACTTGTTGGTTGGTGCCAAGATTAGCCGCGGTCACATGACTCTGAATTTCTGGCACAAGACCCTTGAGATACAGCTCGATACGTTTGATGGGAGGGTCTACCATAGTGGGGCACAAATAGCTAATGTATTTGATCTCTTCGTATAAGCTTCGATTTCAGACCCCGACATCTTTAAATTGAAGAACTCCACCTCTAGCTTGTGGATGTAGTCACGACTACAATACTCTTCCTTAATCAGATCCTTGAAATCGTTCCAGGGGGTGGCATTAGCAGCTACCAGCCCTAACATTTGAACCTGTGCTTTCCACCAGGTTAACGCAGCACCTTCAAGTGTTCCAGTAGTGTACTTTACCCTACGAGCCTCAGGGCATTCACACATCTCGAAGACAGATTCGAGCTTCTTGAACCAGTGGAGGAGGCCGACAGCTCCCTCAGTACTGCTGAAGGTACTAGGTCGGCGATCCCTGAAGGTTTTGAATGTGCATACAGGTGGCTGAGCATTCTGACCTATTGCGCGAGAAAGATAAGACAAGGTTAAACGCAAGAGTTGGGTCATGAGAGTAGGATCTAACATCCTAGGATAGGTTTGGAATAGCAGGTTATACCTCCTGCCTGAGCGGCTGCGAGTGCTGCCGTAACTTGTTCATTGATAAGAGCCGTCAGCTGGGCTTGAGTTAGAATCACACGTCCACTCATGAACTTCATATAAAAGGAAACATGAGTAAGAAAGGTGTCGCGAATGTGCGTATGGGTGGAGTGATAGAAGAGAGTAAACACGCAATGTTGCAAACAGTTGTCACTATGTTATCTAAGCATACCATAAGCAATGTTCAATGTAAACTGACAAGCAGGCAATATAAACATGAACCATATCCCTTAGGATGTTGAGTCTTGCACGTGGAGTGAAGCGTCGTTGTGGATCATTGAGCACTGTACAGGTTATAGTCTGGTTTTATCAAAAAGCTTTTCCCCTTTTTAAAACCAAGTTCACTATAACCAATGGCTCTGATACCAATCTGTCACACCCCCAAAATCCACATGCGGAGTATCACCGCTTGGAGGCGTGACTGACCAGGATCCAGCCACTAATCATATTGAACAAGCATGTAAGTAGTTTATAAAATCCAACACAATACAATTGGTGTCCAAACAAAACATAGTTTAAGTTGCAAGCGAAAGCATAATGTTTAAAACCATAACATAAGTTTAAACGTTTCAAATGTTTAGCATGGCACAAAGCTGTCCATGTCCCACAACGACTCTTGCCACTCCCATGCAAGCTCCATAGATACCTAACGACTTGCAAGGCATGTAACAGAGAGTCAACAACAAAGTTGAGCGAGTTCACAAGAGGTGTTTGTTGTAAGGTAGTTTTTCAAGAACTATGAATTTGTTTCCAAAAACACGTTAAATCAACTTTCCTTATTTTCCAAACCATGAATGGTGGGGACTACCCCATGTTGTAAACCACTAGACTAGATATACCCATAGGTGTCCTTCCCAATCCGAGGACAGAGATACGTATTGAATACGTAGGTTTAGCGTAGGTGTCCTTCTCCATTCGAGGACAGAGGTACGTATGAGAATACGTAGGGTTAGCGCTGGCGTCCTTCCCAATCCGAGGACGGTGGTACGTAGCGAGTATATGTAGGTTTAGCGCTGGTGTCCTTCCCAATCCGAGGACAGTTATACGTAGCGAGTATACGTAGGTTCAGCGCTGGTGTCCTTCCCAATCCGAGGACAGTGGTAAGTAGTCTAGTAATGGTGTAAGTACAAGTTCTGTTGTAGCTAATCAATCCCATTCCCAACCCACCGGGAATCCCATGCCTCAACAGTGTGAACTCACCTTGGTTTGCTCGGCAGATACACTAATAGGTTACTTGAGCTATATGTGGTTAACCACGTCCTAACAGGGTTACCATAGAAGTCAGGTTTTGGTTTCAAGCAGTGCACATAAATTTCACATAGGCTAACAGGTTATAACACGTAATGATCATGGCAACACGTATAATCACGTTGACAGTCAAGTCCACATAATGTCACGACTTGTGCGACTTAGATGATTGGGCCGTTGAGCTTGTGCGAGCCCAATCATCTTGTGTGATTCAATTATTGAAGTCCATTAAGTCCTTCGGCGCAATTGGTTTTGTGTGATTCGAATGGTCTTGTGCGGTCTGGGTCATCTTGTGCGATCCGGATAACTTGTGCGACCGGGTTGGGGCATTCGGCCCAATAACACATGTTAATCTTGATCATTGTGTGTGTGGCCCAAGACTTGTGCGATCAGCACTGTCTTGTGCGATCCACTGGTCTTGTGCGATCATGCAAGGTATATGTTGTACCCAGTGTTTTTATCAGTTGCACCCTATGACTTGTGTGACTGTATTGTGCGACCAGACAGTTGTGCGATTGAGCTCTTGTGTGATTCAAGAGCTTGTGTGTTTGCACTTGTGCGACTGGTCTTGTGCGAACCGTTTGTGTTTCCTAAAATCATGCAATTTGGTTACCACTATTCTAACGGTTTCCTATTCTGCATTTACTTGGTCAAAACAATCAAACAGTTTCCATCTAACCATATATTCGATCAAAACAAGGTGGTTACAACCAATTCACAAAAACCCTAATTTATCATAGTCATGAACAATAATCAAACATTCAATCCGGACCATCAGATTAACTTTTATATCAACATGAAATCCTAACCACCATGGAAACACTTCGGTTATTGAACCATAACAGCCGATTATATCTATTCAGTTCTAGATCTAGATCATGCAATCCGAATCATATGAATATCATCAAGTACACATGTGAGTCGATTCTATGAATTGTAACCTCATTCATTCATATCACAATCAATCATATAACATTCGTAATTTCTCATGCAAGAACATATAATTCACAATACCATCCAATCAAAACAAAAACTATGAAACACTAACTGGGATATATAATGAATGATTTTTGGACGAGACACAAGAGCTTCAAATGGTGGGGCTGCCGTCGAACAAAGAAGGAGAAGAAGAGAGAACTAGGGTTTTGTGTGTGTTGTGTAATTTGTAAGTATTGAGAAGCAACCCCCACACATGGGTGCTTGTATTTGCATAAAAGGAGTGGGCCGAACCCTTCCCTTGGGTTGCCCTTGGTTTCGAGTTCAAGCATAATGGGCCGAACCCAAAGGTGTTGTGCGATTGTGTAATGTTGTGCGGTTCAAGTTATTTATATACATACATTCGTTACACATAATCACATAACATAACAACATAACATTCAATTAATCAACAAAGTTCACATAATCACATAATGTTCCCACTAGTTACATAAAAGTACAAAGAGAGGTTTGAAATACGAGTTCTCACACTTCATCAGATTTGATACATGAAAAACGTTGTGTACCGCACTCAACTCTTCCGGAAGAGTTAGTTTATACGCTTCCTTAACGATTCTCTTGGTAATTTCAAAAGGCTCGACATAACGAGGATTAAGCTTGCCTCTTTTGCCAAAACGGACCACACGTTTCCAACGTGAGATTTTTAGTAGAACCCAGTCCCCGACCTGGAATTCCAAAGGTTTCCTACGCCTATCAACGTAGCTTTTCTGACAGTCTCGAGCTGCCGCCATGCGTTGTCTAATCTGGTCAACCTTTTCCGTGGTGTTAAGTAGGAGTTCTGGGCCGGTGATTTGGTTTTCGCCAACTTTCGCCCAACACAAAGGTGATTGAAATTTAAGCTCATACAATTCAGTTTGACTATCTATCTGTGGGTGATAAGCGGTGCTCATGTCTATACGTGAGCCAAAGGATTTGTGCATAGCCTACCATAAATCGGATGCAAAACTTGGGTCGCGATCAGAGATAATAGAAGTTACACCCCGTGCTTAGCAACTACTTCTTTCAAGTAGATGGTTGCAAGTTTTGAAAATTTGTCGGTTTCTTTGATCGTGAGGAAGTGTGCAGACTTAGTTAAGCGATCTACGATCACCCAAATGGTATCATTTCTGCCTTGGCACTTTGGCAACCCGGCAACGAAATCCATGGAAATCTGTTCCCATTTCCACGTTAGCAACTCTGGTTGTTGTAGTAGTCCCGACGACCTATGGTATTCAATCTTGACTCTAGCACATGTTAAACATTTGCTAACGTACTTAGCGATGATCGCCTTCATGTTATGTCACACCCCGACCGCGTTAAAACAATAAAACCGCGGCGGAAACATCGGGGAGTGGAGCAACAGAATCATTGTTTCACAACACATGGTGATTGAAGTTTTGTTTTATTCCATTAATGGACTCATTGTTTTAATACAAACCAGATAAGTACAAATAATCGTCTTTCAAGTTTTAAAGTCACTAAGGCACGAGTCTATCCTATGTGTAGCATGCGTCAACAATCATCACATAGTAGCACCTGAAACATATATGAAAATAAAACGTCAGCATAAAAATTCATGTGAGTAACATAGGTTTTGTGAATTAGATTCATGGTTTTGGATGTCACAAGAAAGGGTTTTATGTTTACAAAAATAGCCATGAATCCTTGTAAATAGTTTAGTTTCTAAACACATTGCTTTGATAAAAAGGTTTGTAGTATACGCAAAAATATACTTTGGATTTGAAATGATCGGATAAGTAGTATATCAAAATATACTTTAGTTTTGAAATAGTTAAATAGTATATCAAAATATACTTTGGTTACTAAAATAATAGATTTGGTAGTATATCACAAGTATACTTTGGTTAAAGAATGAAAGTATCGGTAGTATATCAAATTATACTTTGGTTTGAAAGTAGCATATAAAACTATGCTTTGGTTTGAAAATAGCATATCAACCATGCTTTGGTAGTATATCAAAATACACTTTAGTTTGTGAAATAACAAATTCGGTAGTATATCAAACTATACTTTGGTTTTATAAATAGCATATCAAACTATGCTTTGGTAAACAATATCACATTGGAAGCATATCAACTAGGCTTTGGAAGTATATCAAAATATACTTAAATTGTGATTTAGTAGTATATCAAACTATACTTTAGTAAAACAATATCATATCAAACTATGCTTTGGTTTTGGAAACAACATAAGATAAGTTTTATGGCCTAATTGGAAAACATTTGCAATCAATACATTGGTTAACATAATATCACGTTGGCAGCATATCGAAATATGCCTTAGTAGTATACCGAAATATACCATAGATCATGATTTGGCAGTACATTCAAACCTTAGTGTATCAAACTACACTTTGGTGGCAATAGATTTACCACGAAGGCAAAATCTATTTGGTTTAAACTTTGGTTTCTGACATTCCATACAACAGGAATGGGTGTCAACTTATAGCGCTATGTCGTACTACCAATCGGCTTGATCATAGTTAATAAATGCATAAGTAACAATACAAACCAACAATAGTTTAACAAACTTTGAAAATCAGTAATTAAGCCATGGATAATAGTTCAATTCATCAAAAGATATGTACCACGCATGTAAGATCATATAGCTTGAAATCATGAAAATAGTGAATAGGCACATATGAATCACCCTGAAACATATTAAAGCGGTAAAAGAGGGGACTATGTACTCACTTGAGTTTGCAAGTATCCTTGACTAAGTGTCCTAACAAAGCTCGGGAAATCAAGGAATCAAGTGGCACCTAGTATGGAATCACAATGTTAATAATCGAGGCCTAAATCGGGAGATTGGGTAGAATGAGGTCTTGTAAACCAAATGAGTATCGGAACTCATGCAGTATGGTTTAACAAAGCCTACATTCTGATTTGGAACATATCCTAAGTGATTATGACCCGTTATGACCCGTTAAGGTAGTTTATTCTACTTTAACGCGTCATTTGCGTAAACGCGTGTTCGGAGGGTCTAACTAGTCCTATGATATGTCTTATATAACTAAACATGTTTAATAATGTTGCATAATCTGTTTAAGTGTCAAAAACTTGGTTACATATGCTTAAATTCAAATTATGCACAAAAAAGGCATTTTGGTCATTTTCCTAAGGCATATAAACCACCTATCATACAACTAAGTAAACTAAGTGACGACAAGGTATAACCTCGGAAGGTTATTCCCTATACAACTATGGTCAAAAAATATGTTTGGTCGGATCCTAATGATCGACCAAACGGGTTGGCTTGGAAAGTCTAAGCGGTTGTCGAGACCGCTTGACTTACGACCCTATATAAGCACTAAACTAGAAGTGACGAGTTAAACATGTTTCCACATGTTTAATTAAGTTAGAAAACTGATTTGGTATCAAAACATAGTGTTTTGATACCCGAAAAATAGTTTTGTCGCAAAATGCACATAATCGTGCATTTTGACCGAAACTTTGACTCGTCACTTCGACTAGTCAACGTGGTAATCAGTAGGTATAGTCGGAAGAGACTATAACCATCGTTATTACGCTCACATTGCAAAGTTCAAACGAACTTTGTCTTGACCAAATCATGGTCAAAGCTGAAAGTCAAACACTCTTTGACTTTCTTGCTTGAAATAAATAACAAAGCATGAAAGAACACTTACAAGTGTCCTAATCTTGGAAAATAAGACTAAGAATGCTCAGGTAGGAAGCCTCCAACAATGTGGTAGCCTCCACTTAGAGCAGGTTTGAGAGATAGAAAAGAAAATGAGCAAGTTGTGAGATTGAACTAGTTTGCTATTTATAGGAATACATGAGCCTTTAGATCATTGCCATGTGTCTTGTGTGTTGATCAAGGAACAATCAAGACCATACACATGTTAGACACACTGATTAGAGGACTTGAGGAACACATAAACCAGTCCACAAGTTGCTAAAACTGAGATTAAAACCAAGGTTCAGCAGTTGATTTGCAGTTTCTGGATTCTGATGTGCTGGAGGGTCCTTACGGACCGTAAGGAACATGTGCATACGGTCCGTATGGGTGTTACAGACCATCAAGTTTTGAAAAATGGCAGTTTTAGTCCCTGAGCTTGTTTTGTCGCGTTTTGGCACTTTTAACACCCGTCAAGCCCATTTTCAAGCTCCATCATGAAGTTAAAGTATATTTAACTTGAATTATGCTTAAAAATGTCATGGATGTCTGTTCGTTTGGCTGTACAGTTGCGGTTTTCAGTTAATTACAACGGAAATCATAACGGACGCGAAAACGATCCGAATTGCAAAACGAATGGTTGTTTTGCATTCCTATCACTAACATACATTATTTTAGTTATTACAAAAATTTTTGGATGTCCGGATATGGTCAGAACGCAAGATATGCACGAAATGCATACTTTCGCAGTTTTGACGCTTTTAGTCCCTGTGATCAAATAAGTGCATTTTCGCACACCGAACCCCTCAAAACTTATTTCTAAGCTATGTTAAGGGTATTTAGGGTATGTTTAGCTTATGATCTTATTCCGGAGTGAAGGTTGCTATACGAATTGACAGACTTTTGCAGTTTGTCGCAAATAGTCCCCGTGATCGAATAAAAATGTTTTTGCCATACTAAACCCTTCAAAACTTATTTCTAAGTTATGTAAAGGTTATTTAAGGTATGTTAAGCTTATGTCACTATTCCGGAGTGTACGTTTCGTTAAAATGATTACATTTGCGTAACAGTTTACGTAAAACTTCCAGAAAAGCTTCTCGAGATTTCGAAATCATACTAGATTGGATATGTGAAATGTCATATGTAATTGTACAAATCCCAAGAATGAAACACAAGACTTCATTGGATTCGTATTTGGATGATGTTCGTAAAGGAACAAATGTCACAGTCTCCCCTACTTTAGGAAATTTCGTCCTGAAATTTAATTTTAGCGGAAACTTATGAAAGCAGATGTGATTGTTTCGCTTTCGGATGAATCCTCCATTCCCTAAGTAAAATTCTGGGCCACGTTTGGATTTCCAGCAAATTTGTTAACTGTACTCGTCTATTGTTTAAAATAGATGTATCATTATACCGAAACTCAAGAGTGCCATGTTAATGTCAAAGTGATGTCCTTATTGTAGCAAAATAGTATGAACTTTGGAGTTTCGAACAATGGATGGGAGAACGTTTCCTACGAAGACTATTATAGGAAACTTGTGTGTATGTTCGAAAAGGGAGTCGGAGAGTGTAAGATAAAACAACATTGGTCAAGGTCCAGGACTTCTAGTAACTTGAATAACGTCACACTAGCAATGTAATAAGGAACACTTATATATAGGAAGTACCGGCGACGTATCCACCATGCCCTTTTTACATTGTTCCCGTTTTGTTATTCTAATCACTATTGGTCTTAACACATGACAAAATTTGGTGTGGTTTTTGTGCACTGAATTCCATAATTATGTACGCATCCATAATTATGTAATTCCTTGCACAGTCCGCACAGTTCATTTTATAATGTGTATGGGAAAAATCAATCTAACAAACATGTAATGACTTGCCTAGACCACCAAAGGGTCTCTTTAACTAGATCAACGAACGATCTCTTTAAATAGACCACTAAAGGGTCTCTTTAACTTTGAATCAAATAATTGTTTTGAAATAGCACTTTGGAATCCAAGGGTCTGACTATTTGCATAGAAAAGCCCCTTAAGGATTTAAGATAGTACTTTAGGTATCCTTCTGATAATCTAACATATGAAAATACGGAAGATTCTACAAGGATTTGGATAGCGAGCATTAGAATCACGCCTAAACGTTACTATTGGAATAGTAGCATAACCAACCAGTCAGGAAAGACAATACCAGGAGAAAAGAGTAATTGGATAGATATAAGCAAATGTAATTGCAGATGCCCTCAATTCTTTAAAAGTCATAAAACTATTTTGATTAAACTGGGATGCACTCACCAGTATTTCTTGCTGATAAAATATTTTTAAAACGCGTTGCTGGTAACAAAATGTGAAAGCCAATAGAAGCTAGCTGGGGAGCATTGAAGGCTTGGAAAAGTGGCTATAAAAGATACCTAAATAAAAAGGAGTTTTGTTTTTTAAATAAATTGGGTTTATCCCTACAAATTTATTGTCAAATGAACTTGGGTTTTTATCCCAAGGATTTATTATTATAAAAGTTTGGTGTTTTACTCTGATCAAAATATTTCCTAACTACAGTCCTGATGTATTCCGCTGTCAAATTAATAAACACCGATACCACCCATCTAAGCTCGCGGTACCCGCTCCCGGGATAGGGATCGGGGGTTGCGACAAAGAGTGGTATCAGAGCTACAGCCACTGGTTTAAGCCAAAGAAGTGTTCTGCTGACACTTAAATTTTAAATTTTGTGTTAGGAAATAAATTATGTGCAAATATTGTTTTGTGTTATTTGACTATTTGTTAGTTTACAGTATGAGTGAGCATAGAACTTCGGGCGCTTATCGTCATTTAGATAGTTCACCAAAAGATGAGGGAACATCATCTCAACCTGATCCCTCAGGATACTCAGCCGATACTGTGGAAGATATCTTTATATTTAAGGAACAGTCTGAGGAACCTTTTACTACTAAAAAGAGTGGCTGGTTTAATAGAGGAGTGCATGAGAGAAGAAAGAGAACGAAAAAGTTGCAACAACAGAGGGCAATAGTCAGAGCTAATAGGGAAGTGAATGCGCAGACTCAGGAGACAGTCATTAGACCACCTTGGGAAGAGGAGCTAGATAGACAGTTGACCGATTTCGATATGTTAGCCACTACAGCAGTAGACGCTAACCAAAACCAAATAGCTGAACTGCCACTGTTACCTTTATTCACAGACTAACAAATGCTAGAACCCAATCAAGAAAACCAATTCCCGATACCTACATTTGACCCCAACGAGTTACCTAGAATCCCAACCCCACAACCTTTAGAATATGATCCATGGTTCGACGACCATAGGTCATACTCGACCCTATATACCTAAAGAACCAATGCTTTTAGAACGCGATCCGTGGTAGGATAATGATAGAACATTTTTCAAAATGAATCGCAGACCTCTACGAGGAACCCGCACCTCATCCTGAACCATTAGACCCACCAATGAGTCGAAAACAGGTGCAGGAACTCCATCAATATGGAGAAGATTTAGTGAATGAAGGGAATAGAATCCGACAGATGTCACACCCCGACCACGTAAAACAACAAAACGTGGCGGAAACGTCGGGGAGTGTTGTAACAGAATCATTGTTTCATAACACATGGAAAATTGAAATGTTGTTTTATTGATTAAAAGAGTTGCAATGTCTTAACAACAAAGAAAATATAACATAGTTAACTAGTCTTGCAACTTTTAATGTCACTAAGGCCTCGTCCAATCCTACGTGAGCATGCATCAATATCATCATCAAATATCATCAACTATAGTACCTGAAACACATGTGAAAATACATCAGCATAAAAATGCCGGCGAGTACATAGGTTTTGTGAAAATAGGATTCATGACTTAGGTTTAAGAAAATGTTTAATGAAAACTTGTCATGAATCCAGTTTAAGTGTTTGCTTTTATAAAACGTTTGAAAAGCGATAATAAGGTAGATGATATGTAAAAGAGTAATGTATGGTTAAATGAATAACCAAGTAAAAATGAGTTTGTATAAAATAAGTTGTTTGTAAAACAATGTATTGTGAAAAATATGTTATATGTCTAAACTGAAATGATTTAAACAACGTTGCGATATGTAATATCATACAAACACTTATATATAGGAAGTAGCAGCGGCGAATCCACCATGCTTGTATCATATTACACATGTAAAATGTCTATGTTTAAACCAATTGCCAAATGTATTGAATAATATGTCAAATGTTTATGTCAAAATGTAAATCACGTAATGTGTAACCAATGTCAAAAATGTTTATGTGGCAAATGTAAATCATGTAAAGTGTAACCAAAATGATATGTATGGCTAGTGAAATGCATCAACTAAACCATAGGTGAAAATGCACAAAACAAAGTATTGAAGTAAAACTTGGTTTAAATGAAAGTTATGTTTTGTAGAAATGCATGCTATACTGAATACGAACATTTATGCGGTATTGTGAAAATGCATACATTTAACCCTTGCGACTGTGGCGATAAACCCCTAAACGAATTTAAATGTCTATTAGTGTAATGTTTTAATCGAATTCGGCCATTCCTTCCATCCAAACATACCCAGGATGTCGGGAACGGGAGTTGTCAATTCCTATGGTACCACTACCTACTAACGAGCGGCGTGATCAAAGTTAATGAATGTATATGGTCCCACTTAAACAAACCAAATGTCATTCCAAAATGTAAGCATGTGATGTGATGTAAATGTACTAAGTATGCAACAAATGAACATACATAGCATGTGATGTAAAACAAATGAACTAAGTATGATGAACATATATAGCATGAAAAGGTAATGTAAAACAATGCACTAAGTATGCGCTAAACGAACATACATAGCATAAAATGTCATGTAAAACGATGTACTAAGTATGCACACAATGGACATACATAGCAAAAACATAATGAAATCATGTACTAATAGTGTACTAGTGAACATAGCAAGTATATGATATGAAAACATGGAAAACATGAAAGTAACAAGTAGGCACATGTGTCTCACCCCAAAATGTTTGAAAACAGTAAAAGAAGGGACTATGTACTCACTTGAGATTGCTCAATTGACTTTAGATATCCACCAAGCAAAGCTAGAAGATCACGGATTCAAACGGCACCCTATATAGATAACTACATAAATAAACGGACCTATCGGAGGATCGGGTAGTACGAGGGTTTGTAAACCAAATAAGTGTGGGAACTTATGTAATATGGTTTAACAAAGCCTATATACTAAAATGAAACCTATCCTATATGCTTTTGACCCGTTACGACCCGTTTAGGTAGCTTACGCCACTTTAAGGCATCGTTCGTGTAAAACGCGTTCGGAATGCCTAACTAGTCCTATGACAAGCAAGATATTCCTTAACATGTTTAATATTGTTGCTAAATTAGTTTAGATGTCAAAAATTTAGTTACATAGGCTTAAAATGAATTTTGGTGCAAAAAGGGTATTTTGGTAATTTACCTAAGGCATAAGAACTACTTATCATAGAACTACTTATACGACGTGCCCATGAGGTATAACCTCGGAAGGTTATTCCCTATACAACTATGGTCACCTAAAGTATTTGGTCGGATCCTAATGATCGACCAAATGGGTCGGGTTCGAAAATATAAGCGATTGTTTAGATCGCTTACCTTTACGACCCTATACAAGCACAGTTCTAAAAGCGACGAGCTAAACATGCTAGAACATGTTTAGTTAAGTTAGAAAACAGGTTTGGTATCAAAACAAACGGTTTTGATACCCTAGAGTAGTTTGGTTACAAAATACGCGAGAAAACGTATTTTGGCCGAAACTACGACTCGTCACGGAACCTAGATAACGTGGAAATCAATAGGTATAGTCACTAGGGACTATAACCATCGTGATTACGCTCACGTTATGAAGTTCAAATGAACTTCGCATTGACTATAAACTGGTTAAGGCAGAAAGACAAATGCAGTTTGACTTTTACGATAAAAACGAATAAAAGAACGAAAGAATACTTACAACGGGTCCAAGAACGGAAGCTTTGATCCGAATATTCTCAGGTATGAAGTGACAAACACATCAACTTAGAGAACCAATTCAGATTCAAAGGTGTGAGTTGAGAGTGAAGTGGGTGTTGGGTATTTATAGAAATTCAAGAACCGTTAGGATCGTTTCTCAAAGATTGAGCTTTAATCTTGGTCCTCCATGTGTGCCCATGGTTTCTAAATACAATGGGTGTCAAAAACCAGCTCATGGTATAGAGAAAATTGCATAAAAAACCCCTGAAAAACAAGCTGGTTGCTGAAAACTAGTATGTTGAAAAATGGGCACTTTCGCGCCACCCGAGAGGAGCACATGGTTCTTTCGCGTGGCATGAGGGGGCCTCTTTTTGGCAAAAGTTTCATTTTTGGCAGAACAGGTCCCTGCATACTAAAAACTTTATTTTTGGCACGTTTAAGCCCCGTTAACCCCATTTCAAGGCTCTAAAATGAAGTTAAAGTATAGGGAACTTGAAATGTGCTCAAAAACATCACGGATGTCGGTTCGTTTGTCCGTACGGTAGCGTTGTTCGGTTAATTACGACAGAAGTCGTAACGGACGCAAAAACGGTCCAAATTGCACGACGAATGAATTTTTATCATGCCAATCACTAAAATAAAATATTTTAATGATTACATAAAGTTTTGGATGTCCGGATGTATTCAAACTTATGTACTTTTTGATGCTTTTAGTCCCTGAATGACCAAAAAGTTTATTTTAGCACACCGAACCCCTCAAAGCCTATTTCTAAGTTATGTAAAGGATATTTAGGGTATGTTTCACTTATGGTCATGTTCTGGAATGTTCGTTATAGTACATATCGACATACTTTCGCAGTTTGTTGAAATTAGTCCCTGTAAGCTAATAAACTTGATTTCGGTATACCAAACCCTCCAAAACTTATTTCTAAGTTATGTAAAGGTTATTTAAGGTATGTTAAGCCTATTTCACTGTTCCAGAGTGTTTGTTGCATTAAACTGGTTATATTTACGCATCAATGCGCGTATAACCTTCGAGAAAGCGATTTAGAGCTCGAAATCGAACAAGAGTTGATATGTGCAAATGATACACATATTTTTACAAATCCCAAGTACGAAATACAATATTTCATTGGTTTGGTATTTGTTTGATGGTTGAAGTGTGTCACTGTCTCCCCTACTTCAGGAAATTTCGTCCCAAAATTTATTTAGAGGAAACTTGTGAGAGTTTGAAACATGAAATTGAAAAGATCAAACAGCACTGGTTGGAGTCATGAACTTCTAGTAGCTTTGAATAATGTCATGCTTGCAATGTGTGAAGGACACTTATATACAAGTACATAAAGTGTTATTGGTGCGTCCACCGTAGCTCCATTACATTGTTCACATTTTGTTATTGTCGTCACTATCGGTTCTTACACATAATAATTTTTACTGGGTTTCTGTGCACTGAATTTCATAATTATGTACGCGTCTATAATTACGTAATTCCTTGCATAGTTTGCACAGTGCATTTTATAACGTGTAGGAGAAACCAAATGAACAAACCTGTGATGAGTGTGACTAGACCATACTGGGGTCCTTTTTAATTTAGTCAATAAATGATCTCTAGACCGCCAATGAGTCTTTTCAGCTTATATCATCACATGTCATTTTTAACCAAATTTTGAATCAATCCTTTGACTAGACCACTCAAAGGGTCTCTTTTGAATCATGGAATGGTACTATATAATCCAAGGGTCTTGACTATCACGTAGAAGCCCAATAAGGATTTAAGGTAGTACCTTTTTGAATATCCTACTATGAATCTCTCATATGAAGATATGAAAGGTTCTACGAGGATTTGGATAACGAATATCCAGAGTATACAAAAACAAAAAATGCATAAAAGAAAACACAAAATGCATAAACACATAATCACATAATTGTTTAACTTGATTTTAAATTTGTTATCATTTTGCTAATTGCGCACAAGTATTTAAAGCACACTAGGAATCCATTCCGTGGATTTCATTTGGTACTTTAAACATTATCAAGAATCTAACTATGAATATAGAAAGATTTTAAATAGGAAATTCGATTTCGATTGTAAGGAACCGAAATGTTCAAATTAAGGTACACAAGGAATCCAATTAAGGATTCTGATTTGAATGACAATTATCCACAAGGATCTAATTGTGAAGATAAAAAGATCCCATATGGATTTTGGGAATTGAAGATGTTTTGAAACCTTACATTGGATGTGCTTAAGTCAAAACATGAAGTAAAAATGCTTATGAAGTTGAGATGCTAAATATGCCAAGGCGACATATGAAGCGGAATTTGAAGGTTAAGTCAATGTATGAGGAAAATACTTTGAAAACTATGCATGGGGTTCTAATATGTGTTCAATGTTTTTGGAAACCTTATATATAATACTTTTGAAATCATAAAGTAGGTGTATTAGGTAGGTATATTTATAAAAATGTTTTAAAATCATGCGAGATGAATTTTTGAAATTATGTATAAGGTTTTTGAAAACATGAATGATGCTTTTGAAATCATGCACTTGATATAAGTAATTATACTGTATTAATAACATTTTGAAATCATGAAGGTTGTTTTTGAAAACACAGACACTGTTTTTGAAATCATGGAGGTTGTTTTTGAAAATATAGGCAATGCTTTTGAAATTATGCATTTGATATGTTAAGTAAATACACTATATTGAAAATGTTTTCGAACTATGTTCAAAATGTTTTTGAAATCATGAAGGTTGTTTTGAAAACTTATGTTATGCATGTTGAGAAAATCAGAATGTAATGGGTATGAGATTTGAAAATACCCTTAGTAATCTAACCAGTGATTCAAAGGCACAGATGCGCAAAAAGCACGATTACTCAAAATTTCGCTTTATTTCTTGTACTTTGTCTCCTAGATTGAAACGAGTACTTGAAATTTTCAAGGAAATCATGAGCGATCACTTGAAAGGGAGAATCACAATAGTAGTTTGTAAAGAGCATAGTTCCTTGATGTAGGTATCATAGGGAAATGCCATATACACATGTAACTACATTTGTATATCAGAATTGCGAACAACAACTTTTATTTATGAACAAAACAGATTGTTTCACAATACAAGAAAACAAAAGAAACAAAGGCATAAGACAACAACATCTTTTGCTCGGCCAAATGCTTATCCAAGGGTTGGATTTGCATTGACAATCTTCGGGCATTTGTTCCTTAAATGGCTCGTCTCACCATAGTTGTAGCAAGTACCAGACAGGAAACGAGCTTGAGTAGGGTTGACTTGGAGTTGGGTAGCAGCAAGGTTTGCAACAGCTTTGTTTTGGATAGCAAAGCGGCATATGTTAATCAAATGTCCCAACCGTCCACAGTAGGTACATTTGGAGCAGGGTATAAGGTTTAAATGATGACGGTTGCATCTCTTGCACCATGGGGCAGCTCCCAAGTAGGGCTTCCTAGCTGGTGGTGTCACTACCTGGCTAGGTACCGCTTGATTAGGTGTAACTGCTGCGGTTTTCTTTGAAGCCTTACGCTTTCTTGATTTTGGTGCAGGCCTGACTTCTGCTTCCTTCGGTGACTCTTGAGTGGCTCCATTTTGAGACGAGACATGGCAATGCCTAGATCCACAGACTTCAGTATCACTTCGCCTATTTGCTGGGCAAATTTGGCTTTTTGATCGGACATTTGACCGTTGTTGAGATGAAGAGACATTCTAGAAGAAAATGAAAGACATTGGAAGCAACAAATGAAATGTTATCGGATAAACAAAACATAAAGGCAATGCATACGAATTGCGATCATTTGTTTGTTACCTAAGGCAAACAAATGAGACGGTGACAAATCAAAGCAAGCGGGTCATAATAATGTATCGCTGAAGACATGATTGCCTATAAGTGAACACTCACCCCAAGAGTTCCCAGGTAAGAGTGACTGGTCCGATACTGCGGATTTGTACGAACATTCTAGCCTTAGACAAAAAACTCAGAGTACGGGCGTCCACCCTTCCAGATTGCACGTGTGCACATTATAAGACCCAAACTTTGACGAGATTTGAAGACTTAGAGGGTTCAAAACCTTATAATCAATCATCCTAGAACAGATGATTGCTTTTCAAAGTGGTTTTGAAATTTAAGTTCTTGTTGTGGTTGTCGCCTAAGGATAGGTGACGGTATTGTTTTATGACTAAACGCAAGTAAACTCGTGTTAGGGTCCTAGGAAAGTTATAGACTAGGTCAAAGCATTACTAATAACCTAATTCCCTATAACCATGAGCTCTGATACCAACTCTTCTGTCACACCCCGACCACGTAAAACAACAAAACGTGGCGGAAATGTCGGGGAGTGTTGTAACAGAATCATTGTTTCATCACACATGGAAAATTGAAATGTTGTTTTATTGATTAAAAGAGTTACAATGTCTTAACAACAAAGAAAATAAAAGTAGTTAACAAGTCTTGCATCTTTTAATGTCACTAAGGCCTCGTCCAATCCTACGTGAGCATGCATCAATATCGTCATCAAATATCATCAACTATAGTACCTGAAACACATGTGAAAATACATCAGCATAAAAACGCCGGCGAGTACATAGGTTTTGTGAAAATAGGATTCATGACTTAGGTTTTAGAAAATGTTTAATGAAAACTTGTCATGAATCCAGTTTAAGTGTTTGCTTTTATAAAACGTTTGAAAAGCGATAATAAGGTAGATGATATGTAAAAGAGTAATGTAAGGTTAAATGAATAACCAAGTAAAAATGAGTTTGTATAAAATAAGTTGTTTGTAAAACAATGTATTGTGAAAAATATGTTATATGTCTAAATTGAAATGATTTAAACAACGCTGCGATATGTAATATCATACAAACACTTATATATAGGAAGTACCAGTGGCGTATCCACCATGCTTGTATCATATTACACATGCCTCGTTACTTAAATCACTTACCCAAATAAACCACCAATATAAAATGTCTATGTTTAAACCAATTGCCAAATGTATTGAATAATATGTCAAATGTTTATGTCAAAATGTAAATCATGTAATGTGTAACCAATGTCAAAAATGTTTATGTGACAAATGTAAATCATGTAAAGTGTAACCAAAATGATATGTATGCCTAGTGAAATGCATCAACTAAACCATAGGTGAAAATGCACAAAACAAAGTATTGAAGTAAAACTTGGTTTAAATCAAAGTTATGTTTTGTGGAAATGCATGCTATACTGAATACGAACATTTATGCGGTATTGTGAAAATGCATACATTCAAGCCTTGCGACTGTGGCGATAAACCCCTAAACGAATTTAAATGTCTATTAGTGTAACGTTTTAATCGAATTCGGTCATTCCTTCCATCCAAACATACCCAGGATGTCGGGAACGGGAGTTGTCAATTCCTATGGTACCACTACCTACTAACGAGCGGCGTGATCAAAATTAATGAATGTATATGGTCCCACTTAAACAAACCAAATGTCATTCCAAAATGTAAGCGTGTGATGTGATGTGAATGTACTAAGTATGCAACAAATGAACATACATAGCATGTGATGTAAAACAAATGTACTAAGTATGATGAACATACATAGCATGAAAAGGTAATGTAAAACAATGCACTAAGTATGCGCTAAACGAACATACATAGCATAAAATGTCATGTAAAACGATGTACTAAGTATGCACACAATAGACATACATAGCAAAAACATAATGAAATCATGTACTAGTGAACATAGCAAGTATATGATATGAAAACATGGAAAGCATGAAAGTAACAAGTAGGCACATGTGTCTAACGCCAAAATGTTTGAAAACAGCAAAAGAGGGGACTATGTACTCACTTGAGATTGCTCAATAGACTTTAGATATCCACCAAACAAAGCTAGAAGATCACGGATTCAAACGGCACCCTATATAGATAACTACATAAATAAACGGACCTATCGGAGGATCGGGTAGTACGAGGGTTCGTAAACCAAATAAGTGTGGGAACTTAGGTAATATGGTTTAACAAAGCCTATATACTAAAATGAAACCTACCCTATGTGCTTTTGACCCGTTACGACCCGTTTAGGTAGCTTACGCCACTTTAAGGCATCGTTCGTGTAAAACGCGTTCGGAACGCCTAACTAGTCCTATGACAAGCAAGATATTCCTTAACATGTTTAATATTGTTGCTAAATAAGTTTAGATGTCAAAATTTTAGTTACATAGGCTTAAAATGACTTTTGGTGCAAAAAGGGTATTTTGGTAATTTACCTAAGGCATAAGAACTACTTATCATACAACTACTTAAACGACGTGACCATGAGGTATAACCTCGGAAGGTTATTCCCTATGCAACTATGGTTACCTAAAGTATTTGGTCGGACCCTAATGATCGACCAAATGGGTCGGGGTTCGAAAGCATAAGCGATTGTTTAGATCGCTTACCTTTATGACCCTAGACAAGCACATTTCTAAAAGCGACGAGCTAAACATGCTAGAACATGTTTAGTTAAGTTAGAAAACAGGTTTGGTATCAAAACAAATGGTTTTGATACCCTGGAGTAGTTTGGTTACAAAATACGCGAGAAAACGTATTTTGGCCGAAACTACGACTCGTCACTGAGCCTAGATAACGTGGAAATCAGTAGGTATAGTCACTAGGGACTATAACCATCGTGATTACGCTCACGTTGTGAAGTTCAAACGAACTGCGCATTGACCATAAACTGGTTAATGCAGAAAGTCAAACACAGTTTGACTTTTACGATAAAAATGAATAAAAGAACGAAAGAATACTTACAACGGGTCCAAGAACGGAAGCTTTGATCCGAATATTCTCAATTATGAAGTGATAAACACATCAACTTAGAGAACCAATTCAGATTCAAAGGTGTGAGTTGAGAGTGAAGTGGGTGTTGGGTATTTATAGAAATTCAAGAACCGTTAGGATCGTTTCTTGAAGATTGAGCTTTAATTTTGGCCCTCCATGTGTGCCCATGGTTTCTAAATACAATGGGTGTCAAAACCAGCTCATGGTATTGAGAAAATTGCATAAAAAACCGCTGAAAAACAAGCTGGTTGCTGAAAACTAGTCTGCTGAAAAATGGGCACTTTCGCGCCATGCGAGAGGAGCACATGGTTCTTTCGCGTGGCATGAGGGAGCCTGTTTTTGGCAAAAGTTTCATTTTTGGCAGAACAGGTCCCTGCATCCTAAAAACTTGATTTTTGGCACGTTTAAGCCCCGTTAACCCCATTTCAAGGCTCTAAAATGAAGTTAAAGTATAGGGAACTTGAAATGTGCTAAAAAACATCACGGATGTCGGTTCGTTTGTCCGTACGGTTGCGTTGTTCGGTTAATTACGACGGAAGTCGTAATGGATGCAAAAACGGTCCAAATTGCGCGACGAATGGATTTTTATCATGCCAATCACTAAAATAAAATATTTTAATGATTACATAAAGTTTTGGATGTCCGGATGTATTCAAACTTATGCACTTTTTGATGCTTTTAGTCCCTGAATGACCAAAAAGTTTATTTTAGCACACTGAACCTCTCAAAGCCTCTTTCTAAGCTATGTAAAGGATATTTAGGGTATGTTTAACTTATGGTCATGTTCCGGAATGTTCGTTACAGTACAAATCGGCATACTTTGGCAGTTTGTCGAAATTAGTCCTTGTAAGCGAATAAACTTGACTTAGGTATACCAAACCCTCCAAAACTTATTTCTAAGTTATGTAAAGGTTATTTAAGGTATGTTAAGCCTATTTCACTGTTCTGGAGTGTTTGTTGCATTAAACTGGTTATATTTACGCATCAATGCGCGTATAACCTTCCAGAAAGCGATTTAGAGCTCGAAATCGAACAAGAGTTGATATGTGCAAATGATACACATATTTTTACAAATCCCAAGTACGAAATACAATATTTCATTGGTTTGGTATTTGTTTGATGGTTGAAGTGACACAGGTGTCACAACAGATAGGGGAGAAACTAGTTTGGAAAAATGATGAGCGAGACATGCAATACTGGATAAATGGTACTAAGAAAATACCCAATATATATGCGTAATTTTGTATTATGAAAAAAAAATCTATAAGACAGACTAAAATAGATAAGGATGCATATATATTTGAATTCCAGTTGTAGTTTGTAATTGACGCATATATAGAAAAGAGTAGAAGTCGCAATGTACGACGTTTTTTGATCAAACTGTTTGTATGATTGCGTATAAATATTTGTACTAAATTTATTCTATGATAATCGATACCTGATGAATATTCATAATTCAGATGTCGAACGAAGTAAATCAGGAAAATCAGAATAATGAGAATAACAGAAACCAAATAGATAACAGTGCCATTCAACACATAGTAGCACAAGGAATTATAGATGTTTTGCCTTATATTATCAAGACTGTTAAAGAAGCAAAAAATAATAAATCTGCAAATGGAAGTAAACGTCAACACACTACACCAAGTCACAGTGTGAATGATAACGGACCCATTATCCAAGCTTCAATTCCTAAAAGAAGAAGAACCGTTTCATACGGTTGTTCTTAAAAAGAATTCTTGGCATGCAAACCAATAGAATTCTCAGGCAATGAAGGAGCCATTGCAACCTTACGTTGGATAGAAAAGACAGAAGCAGTCATAAAAATAAGTAAATGTACAAATGAAGATAAGATTATGTTTGCTTCTAATCTTTTCAAAAATGCAGCCTTAGAATGGTGGAATACTATTCTTCAGTCTAGGGGAAGTGAAAGAGTTTATAAAATGGGATGGATCAACTTTAAGGAAATTGTTGAAAGAAAATTGTTGAAAGAAAATTGTGTCCTCCTAATGCAAAGGAACAAATCACCAATAAGTTCCTAAATCTTAGAATAACTGGAATAGACTGCAAAGGTTAAAACCATGAACCAGAATAGAAGAGCTTGCCCCACCCATGACTACCATATTCTTCGAATATGCTAGGATAGTGCCAACCTTAGCCTTACCTGAACCAGTATTAATCTCTTGTTATATTTGGTGATTAATTAGTGAGATTAGACACGTAGTCAAGGCAGCTAGACCGCAAACCATAGAAGAAGCGGTAGAACTAGCCAATACCCTGACTGATGAATTGGTACGTACTCAAGAGGAAAACCAGAGAAAGAACCTAGCTCAGAAACTTACCCAAGAATTTCAGTACTGTTGAAAAGGTACAGGTTCTTCCTCTGCACCTTACTGCAAAACTTGTAAAAAGAAGCATTATCGGAGATGTGCAAGATTTTGCAATTTTTGCAAGATTCAAGGACATAAGGAAGAAGAATGTCGATTGAAACCTAACAATAGGAGATGCTTCAATTGTGGAGAGGCTGGTCACATTAAACCGAATGTCGAGATAAATAAATGAAGCATAACTACGTAGTTAATTTTTTAGAAAAAAAGTTATAAACGTAAATTATTAAAGAAGTATCAAATTAATTGATAAATTAATATATTTTCTATAAAAAGAAAATAAAGAATTATTAAAAAATGGTAAAGAAAATATACGATTTTAAAAAAGGAAGAAAAAAAGATAAAAAAATGAAGCGCAACTACGTATTTCAGTTTTTTCTAAAAAAAGGTTATAAATGTAAATTATTAAAGAAGTATCAAATTAATTGATAAATTCATATATGTTCTAAAAAAAGAAAAAAAGAATTATTAAAAAATCGTAAAGAAAATATATGATCTTTAAAAAAGGAAGAAAATAAAAAAAATGTTATTAAAAGTAAATATAATGATAAACTATTATAAATATATTAAATAAAAAATAATAAAAAGCTATATATATTATTATAAAAATAAAATTACTATTAATGGTATTTCATCAACAATATATATATATATATATAATTGTTATTATATAATAAATAAAGTACCTAGAATGAAAACAACTAAATAGCAACTTTGTGTCTTACAAAGGTGAGAATCATTTGCGTAAAATTATAAAAGGAAATGACAATTCAAGTAAATGTCACCGACATTTACTTTTAATATAGTATACAATTGTTAGTGTATTTGACCATATAGAAGTATAAACTTCAACATTGGATTACATAACAAAACAATAATATTGTATACAGTTTAGTTTCTTTTGAATTACTAAATGTATTATGACTTGGTCATAAGTTTAATATGCAGATTATTTATAATACACACACACATACACACACACACACACATATATATATATATATATATATATATTACCAATGTTACCGTCCGGTCCAGTTTTATACGCTTTAAAAGTGATGAAACCGCAAACCAAACCGCTCACTACGGATTAAAATTTTTGAAACTGACCAACCAAAAAATCAGAAAAAGAAATTGACCGTGAAACCAAACCGATAACCGGTTCGAGTGGTTTCACGGTTTTAAACTGAACCATGAACACCCCTACCGGACTGTTTTGATCCCCGAACCCATTTTCCTTGAACAAAAATAACCTATTTTATGTGACTGGTATGACGCGACATGTTATCCTGCCTGGCCTAACCAGACCAATACGTATTATTAAATATCAAATGTATTATTAAAAAAATGAATAAAATAAATATAAGATTAAAATCTGAAATTCGACTAATTAATAAATATTATGTTACAAATAAAAGTAAATTAAATTATATTTGTAGAACGTATGTCGATGTTCATTGAATATTTCATTAATAACACAAGAGAGACAAAATGGTAAATGACAACTTCTTTATACATTAATAACACAATCATTATGTTACAAATAATTAATAAATATTATGTTACAAATAAAAGTAATTAAAATTATATTTGTAGAATTTATGTCGATGTTCATTGAATATTTCATTAAAAAAAATCACCAAAGTTACAAATCGGTTATCATATGATATGTTTGATTGCATGTCTTAGTTGTCGGTCTTTTGAGTGCCAATAATGTGTATATGACATAACTAAAATATTTTAGGAAAAAGTATCATCATGCGTATGTTCTTAAAGAAACGAACAACAATCAAGCTCATAAAATAATGATCTTTTTTTATGAAGATGTAAGTATGATTTTAAATCATATGTATAACCAACTTGGTTGCATTACATTTCTTTTAAGTGATACAACAAATACACTAGTTTCCACAATGACAACCCGAATACCCTATATCGGATTTGGGTGGCAACTTGTCCAAGCAGAAATCACCACATGAATCGCTTGTACAAGGACTTGAATTAAAAGGAAAAATGTAAGATGTGTATAGAACACCACCCTCTGTCAAATAATAATAATAATAATAATAATAATAATAATAATAATAATAATGAAAATTTGTATATTAAAGAGTACACAATATTTTTACAGTGTATAGAAATGAAATAAAATAATATTACCAAAACCATCCCGACAAAATTCTTTTTGAGAATTAGCAACAACATTCATGAACAACGCGTAAAAGAAGAGAAAAGACACAATAATATTCTTCATTATCAACTTGAAACTTGAGGGTGCACAGGATAATTAGAGATTTGTGATAGAAACGCTCAATATTTATAATGAGTTTTTTTTTTAATATCTAATTACACGGAGTATTTATGATACAAAATATTCTGTTCATGAATACTAGAACTACTAAAAAATGTAACACCCAAATCGTGTAATATACTAACACGCGGAGAAAAAACATTGGGAAGTCACATTACAAATTGTTTCATAACACATGGCTCATAAAGTTTTATTTTACTGAGTTAATGGATTACATTGTTTTGGAGAATACAATTAATACTCAACAATTGTCTTGTAGATTTTAAAGTCACTAAGGCCCAAGTCCGCCCTATGTGATGCATGCTCAAAGTCAAACATAAGCACCTGAAACACTTGTGAAAATAGGTATGTCAGCATCAAAATGCTTGTGAGTAACATAGGTTTTGTTGATAAGGATACATGGCTTTGAATTGTTAAAAGAAATGTTTAACTAAAAACTAGCCATGAACCCTTGTAAAAATGTTTTCTTTTGTAAATCATATGAAAATCAATGTGAAAATCAAATGATTTAAAAGAAAAAAATGCATGGTTAAGTAAATAACCAAATGATAACAAATTGTGTAAAATATGTCATGTCTTGAAATAAAATATCATGTCTTGTGTAAGAGATGTCGTGTCTTGTATAAAAATGTCATGTCTCGTCTAAAAATGTCATGTCTTGTTTAGGTCGAAGTGGTTTAGATAACGCCACGATATGTAATGTAATAAAAGCACTTATATATAGGAAGTACCAGCGGCATATCCACCATGCTTTTATCACATTACAAACGTCTCGATATTTAAATCACTTACCAATAAGCACCAAATAATGTCTTGTTCAAACCAATGTCAAATGTCATGTATAAACCATGTGTAATGTCAAGTATTAACCATGTCTTGTATAACAAATGTCTAGTAATAACCAATGTCTTGTATGGCATGTAAAAAGTCTTTACTCAAACCACATCTAATAATGTCATGTACAACCAAATGTCTTGTGTAACCAAATGTCATGTACAAAACAAAGTCTTTGAATAAATAAATGTTTAAATCAAAAGTTATGCTTTGAAAAACCAGTGTTTTATTTCATACAAACATTTATCGGATTTGTTTATCGCATACATTCAAGCCTTGAGATTGTCGGATAAACCCTTATCAAGTCAAAGGTTCATAAAAATGTTTTCGGATTCTGTTATTCCCTACTTCCAAACAAACCTAGGAAGCGGGGAACGGGATTTGTCAAGTCCTATGGTACCATTACATACAACCGAGCGGCATGATCAATGTTAATGAATGTATCATGTCTCGTTAAGCATACCAAATGTCATAGTCAATGTAAGGATGTCATGTAAAATGTCTTAAACCCATGTACTAAGTATGCTAAGTCAACATACGAAGTAGAAATGTTCATGAAAATCAATGTGCTCGTATGCTAAGTCAACATATGCCACAAAATGTAATGAAAATCAATGTGCTCCTATGCTAAGTCAACATATGCCGCAAAATATAATGTAAATCAATGTTCTCATATTATAAGTCAACATATGCCGCAAAAGTATCCTTGAAATCAATGTGCTAGCATGCTAAGTCAACATACATAGCAAAACATAATTGAAATCATGTACTATATGTGTACTAGATGAACATAGAAAGTATATGTCATGAAAAGCATGAAAGTAACAATAGGCACATGTGTATCACCCCAAAATATTTGCAAAAAGTAAAACAGGGGTCTATGTACTCACTTGAGATTGCGTAATAGTCTTGTAATAAAGATCAAATAAAGCTCGAGGAATCAAGGAATATAACGGCACCTAATATGGATAACTATGTTAATAAATCGGGTCCTAAACCGGAGGATTGGATAGAATGAAGTTCTATAAATCAAATGAGTATTGGAACTCATATGGCATAATTTAATGAACCTAACATTCTGATTAGAAAGTAATCCTAAGTGCTTTTGACCCGTTACGACTCGTTAAGGTAGTTTGTGCTACTTTAACATGTCATTTGCGTTAAAGTATGGTCGGATAGTTATATATGTCATATGATAAGTCCTATATGCCCAAACATGTTTAAAAATGTTATTACATCAGTTTAGATGTCAAAAGTTTGATTACATATGATTAAAATGAATTTATGCGCAAAAAAAGCATTTTGGTCATTTTTAAAGGGCATATAAACAACTTATCAATAACTAACCAAACGAACTGACGATAAGGTATAACCTCAGTAGATTATTCCCTATACAACTATCGTCACAAATATGGGTTTGGTAGGATCCTAAGATCGACCAAATGGGTCGGATTCGAAAGTCTAAGCGGTGGTCAACACCGCTCGACTTACGACCCTAAATAAGCACTAAACTAGAAGTGACGAGTTAAACATGTTAAAACATGTTTAACTAAGTTGGAAAACTAATTTGGTATCAAAACAAAGTGTTTTGATACCCGAAAATAGTTCCGTCGTAAAATACACATAAACGTGCATTTTGACCGAAACTTTGACTCATCACTACGACTAGTAAACGTGGTAATCAGTAGGTATAATCACAAGGGATTATAACCACCGTGATTACGATCACGTTGCAAAGTTCAATTGAACTTTGACTTGACCAATTCATGGTCTAAACTGAAAGTCAAACATTGTTTGCTTTCAGCTTGAAATAGCTAAAAATAAATAAACAAGACTAGTAAGAACATTCACTTTTGTTCTAGGATGAAGAAAACTCAGTTAGGAAGGCTCCAACACTGTGGTAGCCTCCTATTAGAGGAGATGTGAGAAGATAGAAAGCAAATGAGCAAGGAATGAAGTGAAATGGATGGGCTATTTATACTAATCTTAGAGCTACAAGATCTTGACAAGTGTTTTGTGTGGCCTCCAAGGAAGAATCTTAGCCCTACAAGTGTTTGGACCAGCTTGTAAGCCTTGGAGAACACATAAATTGCCCACAATATTGCAAAACAATGGAAGGAAAACAAGTTGCAACAGCTAGGAAGCTGTTTGGAAGGTTCTGCTGTTGATGGGGACTATTTACGGACCGCATAGGGTCTGGTTTGAGGACCGTATGCCTTCAGCAAGGGCTGAAGTTTCACTTTTGACAACTTTGGTCCCTGAACTTGTTTTTCTCGTTTTGGCACTTCTAACACCCGTTAAGCCCATTTTTAAGCTCCATAAGGATGTTAAAGTTTATTTAACTTGAATTATGCTAAAAAATGTCATGGATGTCGGTTCGTTCGATTGAAACAGTTGCTTTTTTTGGTTAATTACGACGAAAGTCGTAACGGACGCGAAAACGATCCAAATTGCGAAACGAAAGGTATTTTTGCATTCCTATCTCTAAAATACAATATTTTAATTATTACAACAATTTTTGGATGTGCGGATATGGTCAGAACGCAGAATATATGAGAATTTGCATATTTCACAGTTTTGACGCTTTTAGTCCCTCTGACCAAATAAGCATATTTTCACATACAGAACCCCTCGAAACTTATTTCTAAGTTATGTAAAGGATATTTAGGGTTTGTTTAGCTTATGTCACTGTTCCGGAGTGTACGTCGCTATGAGATTTGGCAGACTTTCACAGCTTATTGCAAATGTCACACCCCCAAAACACCACATGCAGAAGCATCGCGGGACGTGTGCCGTACCAGGATCCAAGCCACCAATCACATTGAACTAAGCATAATATTTAAATAAAACATTCCGTTATTTTCAAAACATAAATCCAAAACATAAGTTAAACCCATGTAGTTTGTTCAGCGGAAGCATAAAGTAAATTGTAAATCAATTGTTCTAAAACAAGTTTTCATAATCAACGAGCATATATCCAAGAGTCTCGACCCATGACCACTCCAGTACTCCCAGATAGCAAGTCCATATCACAAATCTAACGACCTGCAAGCATGCAGACAAGTGTGTCAGACGACGCTGGTGAGTTCAAAGTTTTGTTACCGAGTTTAGTTACCAGATATGCGTACAAAACAGTTTAACAAGTTGATTTGATTTGATGTTGTTATTACTCGATTACCGTATGTGGCGACTAGATGTGAATGCCCAACCCCAATGCCTCCATTTAGGCATTGGTCATGAGGTCAAGGTATCAAACAACCTTGAATAGATGTAAGGGGTCTTATATGTACACGATGTGAATGCCCAACCCCAATGCCTCTAACTAGGCATTGGTCATGAAGTCCAGGTAATTAGTTCACACCCGTCCTTTCGGCCCGGTGTGAGGGTGCCAAACCTAATAGCGCTATCAACTAAATACCTCGTTGCTTCTTCAGCAACACGGTAGATGTACGGGGTCTTACATGATTTATACTGTGTTCAATAACCAACATCCCAATTAAACAGTTTACCCAATATTCCCTTCAGAAACGTTTACCAGATGTCCCAAACCACCGGGACGCATGCTTAGAAAAGTGCAGTGAACTCACCTTAGTTTGCTCGGTTAAAAGACGGAAAGTAGGTGCGGAGTGGAACGGGTCACTCGCGTCCTAACATGATTACCGGTAAAGTTAGTGTGTGCACTCACACGTAGACGCGGATCCTACACGTATCTAACACGTAGCACGTAAAATATTATAATATATATGTACACATGCATGCAAACTGTCGCTATTCCAAATAGTGGCCACATTTTTGTCACAAATCACATAATAAATCTTGTCACAAAATTTCAGCTTTTAGGTGCATTTTCGGACAATTTGCGGTGCGTTAATCGGGACCGTTCGGGCACCGGATAATTCCCAAAAAATTACAGAACTTTTCAATCGAACCAGAGACCATTGTATTTAAATTTGGTGACCAAATTCGTTACGGATTTTTCGTGAAAAATCTTGCGCCAAACCATGATCAGATTTGACGTAATCTGATCAGGTTTGCCGAAAAATTTATTTAAAAATATCTGTGTATCCGATTGGCGCGAAACCAAAAACAAAATCGTATGTCCGATCCCTAGAATCTACATTAGCATTTTCACATTCAGAAAGTAAACACACACCGAGTTATGACACAAAACATTCGCTGCATTTTCTGCAGAAAATGGCAGCTCATAGCAGTTTTACAAACAATTCCGCTAAAAATACCTAGACCTGTCCGAAAAATACGAAACCACTTCTGTTTGCGGATACTTAGTTTTAGACTCTGAAAACGTAAGGTTTCGATAATTTAAAGTCCCGGAACAGGCTACGCAAGTCAGCGTATTTTCTGCAGAAAAAAACGCAGCTTTAGCTGCTCTACGAAACAGTTCGCTAAAATTAGTAAACGACGTCCAAAAATTGCGATTCCAGCGCCACTAGAAGCGTTTTTCAAAATTGTACGTTTTAGACTTCAGAAATTATGTTTTTCGACATGTTAAGACCTGTTTACAGCCAACTGAAGTTGGCTGTATACGCTAATCAGCTTTTAGTTTTTCACTTATATGATACTAGAACGTGTTAATCGATCATGAAACCTAGTAACACCAATTAATAACAAGTTAATATATCAAACACTTTCTTGCATACAGATATCACAACAAGCCCTAGGTATGTATCATCATTAACATCACAAAATGCAGCTTTAACATGAATTTTGCAACCGAAAATCATGAATGTAAACATCTAGAACTATAAACAATTAACAAGGTGCGATACCTTGAGATTGAAGGGGTTAGATTATAGTCTTGTAGCTGAGAGTTGCTTGGAGTCCTAGGCCCTCCTTACTTGCGTCGATGATAGAGAGGCAGAGAAGGAAAATAAAATTCGCAGGTAGGGTTAGCGGTTTATAAAATTCCTACACTACGTAACCTATTAAATCAAAAGGAGTGCAAGTGGGCCGATGACAAGAAAAATAAAAGAAGGGAGTAAGTGGACTAGGGTTGGGCCGCAACAATTGAATCAGAGAATTGTTATTATGTCAATTACGTTGGTTTGATGTAGTCACTATTATTATATATTATTTATTTTATTTTACCTTTTTATAAATGGAATTAACCGTTATAAATATCAATATACAATTAGTCAACTAATATACATGTATACTATTCATGCTATGGTTCGGGCCTCATAAATTCGAGGTACACGATTGGATAAGATCGACAAGAGAGACTTGAACCTTGGTTCAAACGGTTCGGGTCAGTTCAACACAATATGGATTTGGTTTCGACTACACGTTTGCACACTAAAAATTATATAAGTACAAATTTAATTCGTAGAATAAGATAAGCATATTATTTTTGTAAAAGCGAAATGAACGGTTTTTACCCCGAAGTTACGGGTTGTCACATCATCCCCAAGTAAATTTCGTCCCGAAATTTGACAATCAGATAAATAAAGTGGTAGGTCAAGATGACTGTGGATTTTCCTCGGGTGCCACATCATCCCCAACTTGAAAGGGAATTTCGTCCCGAAATTCATCAGTTGCATCAGTGTTAGTTTCAACAGTTTTGAATAAGTGAGGATACTTGAACTTCCTCTGACCCTCGCGTTCCCACATGAACTCCGGTCCACGTCTTGGGTTCCAACGAACTCTCACGATTAGGATTCGACTGTGTTTACGGACCTTAACTTCCCGATCCATGATTCCGATAGGTCCCTCAACGAATTGTAACTTGTCATCTATCTTTAGCTCTTGCAAAGGTACCACAAGTTTTTCATGACACTCAAGTTAGAAATGTGAAAAACGTCTTGAACATTACCGAGTTCAGCAGGCAACTCAAGGGTTTCCTACGCTTATCAGCGTAGCTTTTCTAGTGATCACGCACTAACGACATACGATTTCTGATCTAGACAATCTTCTCTGAAGTTTCGGGTACGAGTTCTGGACTTGTGATTTGGCAGTCACCCACCTCAGCCCAATAGAGAGGAGATCAGTATTTCCGTCCCTACAATGCCTCGAACGGAGCTGCCTGAATACTGGAATAGTAATTGTTTTTGTAAGAAAACTCTACCAAGGCTAGGTGTCTTTCCCAACCCTTGCCAAAATCGATTACACATGCTCGCAGCATGTCTTCAAGTGTTTGGATGGTTCACTCGCTTTGACCATCCGTCTGAGGGTGATAAGCAGTGCTCATATCTAGACGTGAGCCGAAAGATTTGTGCATCGTCTGCCACAAATCGGATATAAAGCGTGGATCGCGATCAGAAATGATAGAGGTCGGCACCCTATGTCTAGAAACCACCTCTTTCAAGTAAATTCCGGCAAGCTGTGAAAACTTATCAGTTTCCTTGATCGCTAGGAAGTGTGCAGACTTCGTGAGACGGTCAACGATCATCCAAATGGTATCATTTCCGTTTTGAGTCCTAGGTAGGCCAGTAACGAAATCCATGGCAATTTGTTCCCATTTCCACATGGGTATTTCTGGTTGTTGAAGCAAACCAGACGGTTTTCGGTACTCTACCTTGACTTTCGCACAAGTCAAGCACTTGCTCACATGTGTCGCTATGTGGGCTTTCATGCTCGGTCACTCGTACAAGATCTTCAGATCCTAATACAACCTATCAAAGCCCGGATGAATAGGATATCGAGACTTTTGTGCTTCGTCCTACACAAGTTCCCTAAGGTGGCCGTATAGTGAGACCCATATTCGCTCCATGTAATAGCGAATACCGCCTGATTTTAGCTACAAGTTGTTTTTCCATGCCCCACATGGGTTCAGCTGGGAGGTTCTTGTCCTTCAACGTTTCGGTTTGGGCAGAACGAATCTGATCAGTTAGGTTAGAGTCGATATGGAGCTGCAAAGCTCGTACACGTTTAGGTTTCATAGTCGTAATCGCTCAAGAGTTCCATCCAGCGACGCCGTCACATGTTTAGCTGTTTCGGAACAAAATAATGCTAGAGGCCCTTGTGGTCGGTCTGAATAGTGCATTTGGTACCGTACAAGTAACACCCCCAGATATTATAAATCCAAAGGCCATGGCTTCCATCCCAGGTTGTGAGTCGTGCAATTCTTCTTGTAAATCTACAACTGCTGAGAAACGTAAACTATCACTTCTCGCGTTGCACCCGCACGCAACCGAGACCCTGAATCGAAACAACATGGTACACTACCAGATCACCTCTACCATCGGGTAAGGACAATATTCAGTACATTGTAGAGTTTGGTTTCAAAGCTGAAAAGACGTCCTCTTGTTTTGCCCTCCACGAATATACAGCACCCTGTTGTGTTAAAGCAATAAAGCTGTGCGATCTTCGATAATCCCTTGATGAATCTGCGATGGTACTTAGCGAGACCAAGAAATTGTCGCACCTCCGACGGATTCTTTGGTGCCGATCAATTTCCAATAGAATAGATCTTAGCGGGATCCACGTGTATTCCCAATTCGTTGACTATATGACCAAGAAAGTGTACTTCTCGAATTCAGAAGTCACACTTAGAAAGACTTCGCGTGGAGTTGCTCCTCCCTCAGGAGCTCTAAGATAAGATACAAGTGCCGCACATGGTGTTCCTTTCTCCTGGAAATGATTCAAAACGTCATCAATAAACACGGTTGACAAATTCGGCGAGATGAGTTTTACACATACGATTCATGTGATCCATAAAACCGTTGGTGTGTGGGGTGACTTGAGTGACATGAACAGAAAATTGTAATGGCTGTACCACGTTCGAAATGCCGTTTTAGGAACATCCTCCTCTCGGTCTTCCATCAGATGATAACCCGATCTGAAGTCGATTTCCGAATAGAAGCTTGACCCTTGCGGCTGGTCAAGCAGGTCGTCGATACGAGGTAAAGGGTGACGGTTTCCGACTGTCACCTTGCTTAGTTTACAATAGTCGATACACGTATGAAAACACCCGTCTTTCTTCTTCACAAATAGGACTGGGGCTCCCCATGGCGAAGAACTAGGCTGGATAAAACCTCTATCCAGCAGTTCTTGGAGTTGATTCGATAGCTCTTGCAACTCTCCCGGTGCAAGACGATAAGGGGCGCGAGCAATCGGAGCTGCTCCTGGTGTGAGTTCAATCTGAAATTCCACCTGACGGTGTGGAGGTAGTCCTGTAGGTTCTTCGGGAGACACGTCGGAAAAGTCACAAATAACTGGTAGATCTTCAATCTTCTTTTACTCAGGCTGAGTATCGATTACAAGCGCTAGAATAGCAGGATAGCCCTTTCGTAAGCACTTCTGGGCTTTCATAGCCGAAATGATGCCAACCGTAGCACCACTTTGATGGCCTTAAACTGACAGTGATTCTCCACTAAGGAGAGGTATACGACGATTTTCTCTTTACAGAGAATTCCCGCTTGGTGTTTGGACAACCAATCCATACCGATGACTACGTTAAAGCTACCAAGAATGATGGGGAGAAGGTCAATGTCAAATAGTTGACCTAGAAGGTCGAGTTCGCACCCTACGTGAACATGAGACGCTTCAGCTGGCTTACCATAAGCCAATTCTACGATATGCTTGGTTTCGAGAGGTGTTGTGGTCGAACCGAACAAAAGCGAAGAAATTGTTCACAGAAACGTACAGGTCACTACGTTGCTATCATTGCTGGCGTCACCTACGCCGATCGTGAATGCTCTTCCACGAGCACCATTTCTACTGTCGTGGTTACTGTTACAAGGATTTCCAGCGTTGTTGTTGTTCCTGTTGTTGGCATTTTGATCTAATTGCAACCAATCCTTACCGAAGTGATCCTCACTTCCGTACTGAAAGCAGCCCTTACGAGTATCTTACCACTGATGTGGCTGTTGCCTCTGATGTTGTTGCTTCGGAGCAGAACTCTGCGTCCTTTCGCCAAATGACCCACCTTCTCACACCTTTGACACATCCTAGGGCACTGCCCTTGGTGATAGTAGTTACACGTCTTATACTCTGGTTGTTTGCCAGCGTTTATGCCTCGATTTTGATTTGTATTGCAGTTGTTGTTGTTGTCAGTCCTTTTCTATTGCTGACTAGAGTTAGAGACTTGGTTGAAGTCACTCTACTTGCGTTCGTTGTCGGTAATCGGAGTCATCATGATACTATGTTCGGTAATGTACCACGTTCAACTTCTTGTTCATCGGTCTTGTGAGCCAAACGAATAATTCACGGTAAATTGTTCTAGATTTGCAGAGGTGACCATGCTCTTGATCTGAGGCGCCAATTCGTTGAGTTCAAGTAAACAAGGAAAGTGGGAAGAGTATAGACCAAACATTCGACGCTTCGATAACTACCTCGAAATCATCTAGGTTCATAATGATTCAGGAAAGAAAGGAAGATCAAGGTCGAGTAGGAGTCTATCATCGGTATGACTCCTATAGATTGTTTAATCCCCAATTATGTCGGATACTTGGTCAGAATCCTCTTACACTTGCTAAGCCTCACTAGGACTCACATGCACCCCAAATTATTATTACGTGTGCACCCATAATGATAATATGATTTGCATGTTCATCTCAGTGCCTCTTAACTTGTGTTAAAAGGTTCCCAAATTCGAGTGTCAAACGGAGGTTGTCAAAATGGCAAAGATCACAGAAATCTAAAGACTATGACATACTAACGATGCATCATAATGTAAATAAGTAATTCATGTAATCGTACTGTAGTGCTGAGTATGTAATTATATGCAATGCTTTACATAAGTGTATGCTAGACATGCAATGTATTCAGTAAATAAAAGACGAACCTTGCAATCTGGAGCTGAGTGTCATGGTCGATTTCGGAACTGTTCGGTTATAGTCTGGTTTTATGAAAACGTTTTAAAACCTAGTTCACTATAACCAGTGGCTCTGATACCAAACTGTCACACCCCCAAAACACCACATGCAGAAGCATCGCGGGACGTGTGCCGTACCAGGATCCAAGCCACCAATCACATTGAACTACGCATAATATTTAAATAAAACATTCCGTTATTTTCAAAACATAAATCCAAAACATAAGTTAAACCCATGTAGTTTGTTCAGCGGAAGCATAAAGTAAATTGTAAATCAATTGTTCTAAAACAAGTTTTCATAATCAACGAGCATATATCCAAGAGTCTCGACCCATGACCACTCCAGTACTCCCAGATAGCAAGTCCATATCACAAATCTAACGACCTGCAAGCATGCAGACAAGTGTGTCAGACGACGCTGGTGAGTTCAAAGTTTTGTTACCGAGTTTAGTTACCAGATATGCGTACAAAACAGTTTAACAAGTTGATTTGATTTGATGTTGTTATTACTCGATTACCGTATGTGGCGACTAGATGTGAATGCCCAACCCCAATGCCTCCATTTAGGCATTGGTCATGAGGTCAAGGTATCAAACAACCTTGAATAGATGTAAGGGGTCTTATATGTACACGATGTGAATGCCCAACCCCAATGCCTCTAACTAGGCATTGGTCATGAAGTCCAGGTAATTAGTTCACGCCCGTCCTTTCGGCCCGGTGTGAGGGTGCCAAACCTAATTGCGCTATCAACTAAATACCTCGTTGCTTCTTCAGCAACACGGTAGATGTAGGGGTCTTACATGATTTATACTGTGTTCAATAACCAACATCCCAATTAAACAGTTTACCCAATATTCCCTTCAGAAAAGTTTACCAGATGTCCCAAACCACCGGGACGCATGCTTAGAAAAGTGCAGTGAACTCACCTTAGTTTGCTCGGTTAAAAGACGGAAAGTAGGTGCGGAGTGGAACGGGTCACTCGCGTCCTAACATGATTACCGGTAAAGTTAGTGTGTGCACTCACACGTAGACGCGGATCCTACACGTATCTAACACGTAGCACGTAAAATATTATAATATATATGTACACATGCATGCAAACTGTCGCTATTCCAAATAGTGGCCACATTTTTGTCACAAATCACATAATAAATCTTGTCACAAAATTTCAGCTTTTAGGTGCATTTTCGGACAATTTGCGGTGCGTTAATCGGGACCGTTCGGGCACCGGATAATTCCCAAAAAATTACAGAACTTTTCAATCGAACCAGAGACCATTGTATTAAAATTTGGTGACCAAATTCCTTACGGATTTTTCGTGAAAAATCTTGCGCCAAACCATGATCAGATTTGACGTAATCTGATCAGGTTTGCCGAAAAATTTATTTAAAATATCTGTGTATCCGATTGGCGCGAAACCAAAAACAAAATCGTATGTCCGATCCCTAGAATCTACAGTAGCATTTTCACATTCAGAAAGTAAACACACACCGAGTTATAACACAAAACATTCGCTGCATTTTCTGCAGAAAATGGCAGCTCATAGCAGTTTTACAAACAATTCCGCTAAAAATACCTAGACCTGTCCGAAAAATACGAAACCACTTCTGTTTGAAAGCTATTTGCGGATACTTGGTTTTAGACTCTGAAAACGTAAGGTTTCGATAATTTAAAGTCCCGGAACAGGCTACGCAAGTCAGCGTATTTTCTGCAGAAAAAAACGCAGCTTTAGCTGCTCTACGAAACAGTTCGCTAAAATTAGTAAACGACGTCCAAAAATTGCGATTCCAGCGCCACTAGAAGCGTTTTTCAAAATTTTACGTTTTAGACTTCAGAAATTATGTTTTTCGACATGTTAAGACCTGTTTACAGCCAACTGAAGTTGGCTGTATACGCTAATCAGCTTTTTGTTTTTCACTTATATGATACTAGAACGTGTTAATCGATCATGAAACCTAGTAACACCAATTAATAACAAGTTAATATATCAAACACTTTCTTGCATACAGATATCACAACAAGCCCTAGGTATGTATCATCATTAACATCACAAAACGCAGCTTTAACATGAATTTTGCAACCGAAAATCATGAATGTAAACATCTAGAACTATAAACAATTAACAAGGTGCGATACCTTGAGATTGAAGGGGTTAGATTATAGTCTTGTAGCTGAGAGTTGCTTGGAGTCCTAGGCCCTCCTTACTTGCGTCGATGATAGAGAGGCAGAGAAGGAAAATAAAATTCGCAGGTAGGGTTAGCGGTTTATAAAATTCCTACACTACGTAACCTATTAAATCAAAAGGAGTGCAAGTGGGCCGATGACAAGAAAAATAAAAGAAGGGAGTAAGTGGACTAGGGTTGGGCCGCAACAATGGAATCAGAGAATTGTTATTATGTCATTTACGTTGGTTTGATGTAGTCACTATTATTATATATTATTTATTTTATTTTACCTTTTTATAAATGGAATTAACCGTTATAAATATCAATATACAATTAGTCAACTAATATACATGTATACTATTCATGCTATGGTTCGGGCCTCATAAATTCGAGGTACACGATTGGATAAGATCGACAAGAGAGACTTGAACCTTGGTTCAAACGGTTCGGGTCAGTTCAACACAATATGGATTTGGTTTCGACTACACGTTTGCACACTAAAAATTATATAAGTACAAATTTAATTCGTAGAATAAGATAAGCATATTATTTTTGTAAAAGCGAAATGAACGGTTTTTACCCCGAAGTTACGGGTTGTCACAGCAAATAGTCCTTGTGATCGAATAAACTTGTTTTTTCCATACCAAACCCTTCAGAACTTATTTCTAAGCTAAGTAAAGGATATTTAGAGTATGTTTAGCTTATGTCATTGTTCCGGAGTGTACGTCGCATTAAACTGATTACGTTTACGTAATAGTTTACGTATAACTTTCTAGAAAATGTTTTAAGAGTTCGAATTTGAACAAGGATTGATATTGTGTAATTATTATGGATAATTATACAATCCCGTAAATAAACACAAGGTTTCATTGATTATGATATTGTTTGGGATTGTATAACGGTAACTGAAGTCTCAGTTGTCACAAAAAATGTATGCGTGACAATTCCTATCATGAACAAAAGTTCCTATTTAGATTTGAGAGGTTTAGAAGAAAACGTTAAACTTAAAGTTTTATATTTCGATTTTTATTTTCCCCTCTTACTAATTAATTTTCAAGAGGAAAATTAATATCCTCTTTTGAAATCTTATCACCTCTTAATTTCCAACAACTTTATTCATCTATTTTAACTATCAAATCTTTAATCCGTTCATTCGCTTCCTTTAATCTCAAGAAAAATATATACAAACAACTTTGTTAACTCATAATAAGAGACAACGAAACAAAAACATATAGAAGAACATTAATTAGTGAATTGTTTCATTTGAGCACCAGTAATTGGCTATGTAGGTTGTTACTAAGTCATTAGTTATTTCTTATGTTCACAAATGAACTTTAAACGAGTCAACCTGACACACGACTCAAACACTACACACTTTAAGTGTGTAAGACACAACATAGATAAACATATGAGTCGCATTCAGGTTGAACAATTCAATGCATGAACACTGAAAGTCCCCCTAGGATCCAATATAAGAACAATCCAGGATAGATCACACAGAACAACATGCGGTATCCATTGAGGTGTGTGCAAGATTCAGTAATTGAACATTTGTGAAGTAATTAAATGATTTCTTATTGATTAGAACAAACTGCGATGCGCACACTCTATAATATGTGTTCAAGTATGCGCTTCGAAAAGGCTTAACAACCTTTATATGTAGCAACACCCAAAGCATGCGCTTCATACAATTATGTGCTTCCAAGCTCTTGAAGCGACTTAGGCCTGTAAATTAACCGAACGAACACGAAGAGAGGATAAACTATTTGTGTTCGTTCATTTAACTTTAACCGAACATGAATATATAATGGAACACATTTTTTGTTCATGTTCGTTTATTAATAAAATGGGCATGTTCGTGTTGGTTTATGTTGGTTCGTTTAAAACCTAAATGAATAAACAAACAAACTTAAACAAATATAATTTAACATGCAATAAAGACAGATGAACATAATGGAAGAAACATAAATGAACAAAAATGACAATAAATTACTAAACATAAACAGACATAAAGTAATTTTTTTAATCTAAATTAGTGATTTATTACAATGAATTCCATTGGAAAACCCATTTTTATTTTTAAAAAGCCCAATTACATTACCAATGAGTTATATTTATTTAAGTGGATAGAAAGTTCCTTTTATGCTTAATATTTATATACATATATAACTACTTATGTATTTAAAATGAAATGGACATAAATAAATGAAGATAAATAAACACAAATAAACAAACATAAACGGATGTTCACAAACATAATTGAGCAAACAAAACGTGTGTTCGTGCTCTTTCATTTAATTAAATGAACAAAAATTTGTGTCCATGTTTGTTCATTTATTAAATAAAAGAACATAAACGAACTTCATACGGCACAAGTTCACAAACAGTTCATGAACGTTTGGTGCGTTTACAGCCAGAAGCGTCTAATTTGGGTGTTGTTGCTAAAGCATGTGTTTCACAACATGAAGTCCCTACTTTAGACTTATTTACATACAAAATCCAAATACAAGTTATTGAGTATTTACACATCAACTTTCAGGTCCTAACAATTTACTCTAAAGTGTATGGCTGTCAATGTCCTAATCTTCTCAGCCAAAAAACATCGAACTCATCATTAACTTCATTGTGCTTCTTTCATCGGCATCTGGGCATCTTCAATTCTTTAATACTACTAGCGTGCACTCCCTATTTAACACATTGATCCATCATATTTTGTAGATACCTTGCAATATTAACATATTCGGAATGCCACAATATTAATATAATGTTAATTACCAAGAGATTTTGTGCATATGCAACAAAAGCTTATTCTAACAAACCAGATAACCAACAACATAGAAACATTCAACAACAATGGTCTCAGCACAACATCATAGACCAAAACAAACATTGTAAACAGTGTCGTACAAGTAAACAGTCATCCACAAACATTGAACACCCATCAATACACAATTATTAGGCAACAACCAACAAAAGACATCCAAAATTAAAGTACAAACAGTCTCGAACAACTAATACGTAATCCTCATCGACCAAACACAACTGAAAACACATGCATTGAAGATCAAACGTCTCGGCATCACATCATAGACAAAAAAAGTAAACTGCCAAAGATCTCTATTATTGATAACAAAACAGTCATCATTAGAAACCAGACCAAACTGAAAAAACTAAATCAAAGAACACTAAAAGACATGTAATTAACCAAAAACTATGTAAATGAATGTATAAACAATAACCGTAAACAACACAATATTCATCATCGATAAAGGCACAACACACAAAATCCAACAACTTTCAAACACGTGAAACTATGTAATCGAACGATAAGACGCAAAGAACAGACCAAATAAACATCAAAGCCAACATCAAATGTCATCAATAAACCCAAAACCCAACAGAGACAATTGTAGCCCAGAAAACAAACGTAACATACTGAACCATCAAACGCAATCTGTAAACACAAAACCTAGAAGAAACAATGGTGGTCTAAACACACCAACTAACAAATAACAATAACGTCAGACAAAATCGTCCATCAAAAGTAATTGGTAAACACAAAAAAAAAACAGAAACAGTCGTGGTCTAAAAACATTAAGTAAGAAAAAAGAGTAAACAAAGACAAAATTGTACAAATTTCTAAATCGTAAAACGAAATCATCAACGGAAACAAAGCCTTAACAACAAGAAATAAAAAAAAACGTAGATAAAATTAGGAATGCAATCGTAATAGCGTATTATACCTGAGGTTGCCAGAAAATCACCAGAGAATGCCCAACAAAGCTTATGTACTAAGAAAGAATGAGGAAAGCTGTCAGCAAAGGTGGACAAAAAACGTAGACAAAATAAGAAAGACAATCGTAATCGCGTATACCTGAGTCGCCTGAAAATGCCCAGCAAAGCTTATGTACTAAGAAAGAAAGAGGCAAACTGTTAGCAAGGGTAGGTAAAAAACGTAGACAAACTAAGGAAGACAATGGTAATCATATATACATGAGGTCGCCAGAGAATGCCCAACAAAACATCTGTAGTAAGAGAGTTTGGTAGGGGTCACCCTTTCAAGCCTTCCACCGACACAAAATGTTCAAACCAAAAAAGCAAAGGAACAGCCCAGGCAAATCAAAGAAAAACACTAAAGCACAAAGTACAACCTACAATCATTCATATTTCGTAAATTAACAATATATTAATTACAAATATACTATAAGGAGATGCTTTATAAGGTAATAGAGTTCGGATGTTATTATCATTACTATTCTAAAATGAACACGGTACCCGTTCGACACCGAAAAACGGGAAAGTGGGTACCGCTACCGGTACCCAAAAAGGGGAAAAGTGATATACATTTCTATTGATTAATACTTTTTAAAAGTACGAAACTGCGTTAATAAAAAAATACGTAACAAAAAGAGAATCACACCCATATTATTATAAATACTTATCCAAAATTAATAATAAAAAACTAATTAAATAAAAACGACAATTAAGTAATTAATAATTATATTAGATAATAAAAAACAAAAGCACTTAGATAATAGAAAATGGATTTTCCTTAAGTTTTATTAAATAAATATATTAAATCTTCTTGACATATAAAAATGTAGGGTGAGGTTCGGCTACAAAGTTCATTTTTCGTACAAAGTGTACAAAGTCATAAAACACCATAAATTCAGCCATAAAACACACTCAAAACCCAGAAATAACAGAGTGAAGATCACTAAAACACGATATCCAAACCTTAACAGTTTATAAAAACTTCAAACACACCGTCGTAGAACTATGAATATGAAACACAATATGATAATCAACATAATGAGGATTGAGGAACTGAGGATTGAGGAACTTGTCATCCGTCTTCGTATAGAAGAGGACAACAGGGCGGCCCAAAAAGGCACCATTTTGCAAGCTTCGGCTAAGGCAAACATGGTGGAAGTTGGGGAGTCCTCAAAGGGTAAGAAAGGCAAGGGTAAAAACAACAACAAAGGGAAAGCAAAGGTTAACAACCTTGGACCTAAAAAGGGGGGCTGTGAAAAAGAAGTCTGCGCCTTTCCAAGGTACTTGTTACAATTGTAACGAGACGGGGCATCGTGCTAACCAATGCAAGAAACCTAAGCGTGAGCGTGCGCACATGGTTGATGAGGATGGTATGCCTCTAATCGCAATGATAACCGAGGAAGTGGCTATGATTGAAGAAGTCAATGCGATGGGTGAAAACCCAAAAGGATGGTTCGTTGACACGGGTGCAACCCGCCATGTTTGTGGAGACAAGGCTCTTTTCTCTACATTCAAGGAAGCGTCGGGTGAAGAAAAGCTTTATATGGGAAATAAAGCTACCGCTAGCATCAAAGGGGAAGGCACAGTCATCCTGAAGATGACTTCTGGCAAGGAGTTGACCTTGACCAAAGTGCTTTATGTTCCAGAGATACAGAAGAATCTCGTATCAGGATGGATGCTCAACAAGTTTGGATTTCGTCTAGTGTTTGAATCGGACAATTTTGTCTTGTCTAGATGTGGAACTTTTATTGGAAAGGGCTATGCCCTAAATGGAATGTTTAAAATGAATGTTTCGGTTGTAAACGAAAACAAGAATATGAATGAAAATGTTTCTTCTACTTACATGATTGAGTCTTCTTATGTTTAGCATGGTAGACTAGGACATGTAAATTTTAATTCTTTACGCCGTTTAATTAAATTAAATTTAATACCAACATTCCATATTGAGTCCAATCACAAATGCGAGACATGTGTTGAATCCAAACTTACGAGATCATCGTTTAAATCGGTTGAACGAATAACCGAACCCCTTGATTTAATTCATACTGATGTGTGTGATTTAAAAGCGGTTCCCACGCGTGGAGGAAATAAGTACTTCATCACGTTTATTGATGATTGTACTAAATATTGATACGTGTATTTACTTAAGAGTAAAGACGAAGCAATAGAAAAGTTTATCTTGTACAAAAATGAAGTTGAGAATTAACTTAAAAAGAAGATAAAAGCTTTGAGAAGCGATCGAGGAGGTGAATATGTTGCACCTTTTGCGGATTTATGCGCAAAAAATGGCATTGTACATGAGTGTACACCTCCTTATTCTCCACAATCAAATGGCGTTGCGGAACGAAAGAACCGCACATTGAAAGAAATGATGAACGCCATGTTGATAAGCTCGGGAGTGAACCGAGAAATGTGGGGGGACGCCATTCTCTCAGCCAACTATCTTTTGAACAAGATACCTTTGAAAAATAGGGACGAAACTCCATATGAGTTATGGAGAAAAAGGAAGCCTTCGTACAAATACTTGAAAGTGTGGGGGGTGCCTAGCTAAGGTGATTGTACCACCTCCTAAGGCTCTTAGGATAGGACCCAAAACTGTTGATTGCATTTTCATTGGATATGCACATCAAAGTAGTGCGCATCGTTCTCTTGTACATGAGTCCAAGAATCCCGATGTACACAAACACACTATCATAGAGGCAAATCCTAACATCGTCTCATATTTTGAAAATGTGTTTCCTATGTTAGGTAAAACACAAGCGACTTCATCAAAAGCGGTTGATGAAGCGGGTCCAAGTTCGTCTACATGGTTAGATGGACCAGGTCCAAGCTCATCTACATGGGGCCATGTAGATGAGGCAGGTCCGAGCTCGTCTATGAGGTTAGATGAAACTCATGAACGACCTAAGGTCAAGGAGGGTGAGCTTAGACGAAGTAAACGACAAAGTGTTGAAAAATCCTTTGGTCCAGACTTCATGAGCTACATGGTTGAGGGTGAGCCCAATACCTACCGCGAGGCGGTTACCTCCGCGGAAGGACCTCAATGGCAAGAAGCAATTAAGAATGAAATTGATTCTATATTACAAAATCATACTTGGGAGTTAGTAGATCTTCCACCTGGTTGTAAACCACTTGGATATCGTTGGATATTCAAAAGGAAGATGAAAGCTGACGGAAGTATTGATAAATACAAGGCAAGGTTAGTGATCAAAGGATTTAGACAAAAGGAGGGTCTAGACTACTTTGATACTTACTCGCCGGTAACGCGAATAACCTCTATACGATTGGTTCTTGCAATTGCGGCTCAAAGAAATTTGGAAGTTCACCAAATGGATGTAAAGACCGCATTTCTAAATGGCGATTTAGAAGAAGAAATTTACATGGAACAACCTGAGGGTTTTTCCGACCCTGGAAACAAGGGTAAAGTATGTAAATTGGTCAAGTCTTTATATGGCTTGAAGCAAGCTCCAAAACAATGGCACCAAAAGTTTGATCATGTCATGATTGACAATGGTTTCAAAATAAACGAGTGCGACAAGTGTGTTTATTTTAAAGACACACCAAGAGGTTATGTGATTTTATGTCTTTATGTAGATGATATTATCATTGGGAGTAATGATAACATGGTCAACTCAACGAAAGACATGTTGAAAGCGAGGTTTGACATGAAAGACACGGGTCTCGCGGATGTGATTCTTGGAGTAAAAATCACTAGAACCCAAAATGGTCTTGTGTTGAGTCAATCTCACTACGTGGACAAGATCCTTGGGAAATTCAATTCGGACGATACAAGTATAGCTCGAAGTCCAATTGATAATACCCAACGCCTAAGGAAGAATAGAGGCGAGAGTGTTTCTCAGTTAGAGTACTCAAGGATCATTGGTAGTCTAATGTATCTAATGGCATGTACTAGACCCGACTTAGCGTATGCTGTGAGCAGGCTAAGTAGATACACCAGTAATCCGAGCGAGGATCATTGGAAAGCTATCACGAGGGTGCTCAGATACATAAGATACACGAGAGACTATGGATTGCATTATACCCGTGATCCAGCAGTGATCGAAGGATACACTGACGCGAACTGGATATCGGATATAAAAGATCATAGATCGACAAGTGGATATGTGTTTACACTTGCTGGCGCAGCTATAGCTTGGAAGTCTTCCAAGCAAACGATTATAGCTAGATCTACGATGGAATCCGAATTCGTCCGTTTAGATAAAAGCGGGGAAGAGGCGGAGTGGCTACGTCAATTTATGGAAGATATTCCAAGATGGCCAAAGCCGTTGACGGTGATCTGCATACATTGTGACAATCAGTCTGCTCTTGCTAGAGCACAAAGCATGATGTACAATGGCAGATCAAGGCACATTCGGCGTTGACACAACACGGTACGACAACTTATCTCAACAGTTGACTATGTTAGGTCAAATGAGAACATTGTGGACCCGTTAACAAAAGGCTTAAGCACAGATAAGGTGTATAGGTTGTCAAGAGGAATGGGACTAAAGCCCATACATGAAGGGAATATGAGGGAAACCTAACCTAGTTGACTGGATATCCCAAGATCTAGGTTCAATAGGCAAACTTAATCATAAACCCAAAGGGAGTCACTGTGGGGGGTGCCCCAAAATTCTTAAAGGGAGTTGTATACATCCTAGTCCATTCCAATCAGTGACATGAAGAAAGGTTAAACATGTTGAGGTTAAGGAGTTTGACGAAATCCAAATTAACCATGATGCTTTTAATGATTCAGAGGAATCACCTACGTTAGAGAGAAGTGGGGTCGCTTCGAATGGATTTGTGGGGAGGCGCAAATCCTAGAGCTCTTGCAGAACCAGGAACGTGTTCCATGACCATGAACGGACACAACCATGAGGTCTTGACTCGACTAGGGAGAGTATTGTGTGAATGTATATTGTCGCCTACATAAATGGGGGATTATTCAAGGACACCGCGTCTACAAGACCCTAGGAGGCTAAGTATGCTTCAGAAAAGAAGGTTCAAAGGTTACACCTACCTATCTTGCAATGCTCAACTGTTGAACGTGTATCGTTGAAACTTGATAGATCGATTTCTATTCAAGTAGGGGATTGTTGGAAATTTTGTGAAATAGCATTTTCACAAATATAGGAAAATGATTTTTTCCTATTTTGGACTAGAAATAAATATAATAAAATGAGCGGGTTTTATGTATTTATTTGTGGGTTTGTGTTCTATGTTGGAAGAGTTTCACAACGAACTAAACCACGTCCAAAACGGAGCTAAGATGAATGAGATATCGATGCTCAAAGTTTGGTGTTTGAAACTTGAATGCCGAAAATGTGGGAAAGTGGCACCTTGTCCCACATCGGATGAGAGATGAAACTTAAAGGGGTATTTAAGTGGGAACTCTCCATCCTTATTGTTTCATGGAAGCACTCACTAGTGTACTCGAGAAGGGTGCGGAGCACCCTAACTCGCACACGCACTCGCGCACGCGCGTTGCGTGGGCGATGAGGCGCAATGTGGCGCTTTGATGGCGCACTTTGCACTTCGCTCGCATCACCGCGGGTCGCTTGAGAGCCGCCTTTGTATTTTTGACCGCGCGCACGTGGTGGAGCACAAGGGTTGCAAGGACCAAGTGGTAGGTGATGTGGCACATGACGTGGCAGTCATGCGCATACGTGCGCGAGCGAGTACACGTGAGCGCGTGGTTGCGAGCATGGTGCGTGGGCCTTATGTGACATGCGCGGCGCACCAAAGTGAGCCAAAACGGCGCGACTGTGTGGCGTGCTCGTAGAGGCTCACAGGTGACGTGGCGCAGGCGCGCATGGACCTGAGTGAGTATGGCGCACGCGCGCTTGGCAGTGAGCCAAGTGGACGCACCGCGCATGAGGGTGCAAACCTGCACGCGCACCAGTGTGTCTTGCGCGCGCGAAAGCTTTCTACTGCAGTTAATGCCTGTGCAGTTACATTCAGCATTTGAAACTGACGAAGTTAATGCGTTTGACTGAGAATTAAGTTACGAATTAAAGTGCATTAAAGACGTTTAATGCAGTTTAATTCACCCATTTAATTCATTTTTCAGTTTCTTCAAGACCTGCAACTATAAATAGGAGCATCCTATTGCAGAACAAAGACACCGGAAAACTTACATCTCTACAATCTTTCTCTTCAGCTATCTTCATCTTTCAAGTAGCAAGGTACACCTTCGGGTTGGAGTCAAGACCGGCAGTGCAACTGCTTGCGCCCGTTGTATCCTGGAAACAAACGTGTTCTCCTGGGAGACATGAAATTTGTTTTAAGGGACCCGTGTCTAACACGATCCTTAGCGAAGAACAGTTTTTCTGTTCGAGTTTGTTGTTCTTATTTTCCATCTTTCAGTTGTATTAGTACTGTTTTTATTTTTCTTTCTGTAATTGTTTCAGTAATTCAAGTTAATAAAGATTTTATTTATTTTTGCACGAACAGATCCTCAACCACACCCCGGTTTTAATCCAGCTATTACCTCAACGAGGCATCTCGTATGGAGGCAGTACAGTTTCCGGAGGAACGCCGTAACCAAGTCTGAACAAACCAATGCGGGCCCAGTTAAGAAAACGTAGTCTAGTTAAGAAAACGTAGTCTAGGCAGATCTTGGCTGGGGCCGCCGTTTAGGCGGTTTGACATTGGATCACTCAAAAAAAGAAAGTCACCGTTCAAAAAAAAGTGATCTTCACAATAATAATTTAAAAAATAATCATATATCTACATACATTTTAACACGTTTCATGAAACCAAACCACAAGTTCACAAGTCACTCTCAATTCTCTCTAACACTGTTTAAAAATAGTCTTCACAATCCGACTCTTTGAACTCCCGGTCTTCGCACTCTGATCCAGGCTTGATTGATGAGATCATTATTATTCCGGCTCAGGAGGCAGTCAAACTTTTAGTCTAAGAAGTCGAATCCTCACAACGGTCCAACTTATAGTCCAGGAGGTCGAATCCTCACAACCATGTAATAGGCAACCGACGCTTGAAAGGGGTCGCAAGGAAGGTCATTAACGTATGGAGAATGCATATTTTTCTATTAAAACCCTTTGTATAATGACGCTCAGGTTTGGCACCGGTACCGGTACCAATTTCCCACGTTTTTTGGTATCGGTACGGTACCACCGAACAAGTATCGTGCTCTTCCCTAGTTGAAAGTGTCTTAATTAGGGTAAACTTTTTTTATATTTGATTAAATCAAGTAATTTGATACATTTAAAAGATATCTTATCGTTTTTTTTTTATTTTTAAAAAATTAACATAAAGTAAATGATTTCTAGTAATCATTAAAAATGTTAAATAGATGCCAATTTTATGTTAGAATTGATTATGGAATTTCATTCTTTTTTGTTATGAATTTATACAAAAGTAATACTCATGTTAATTAGGTTTTGGGAGGGAAGAAATTTTTAGTATTGGAGGGAATTAGTTTTAGTTGGAGGGAAATGACTTAGAAGGAAATTTTATTAAACAGTATTAAGGATGGAAAGACAAAAATATCTATAACAAGTGCTTGAAATTTTTAGTGGCAATCATCGGAGTTATGGAAATGAATCCACAAATTAATTGATTTTGGAAGGAGAATTTTCATAAGAATTTTGGTGAAACGTGATTCAAAAATTAATGTTGGAGGGAGATGTAAAGAGGGAAAATTAATATTAGGAGATAAAATATTTCAAGAGTCATTTTATTAAAGTGTTTCAATGATGGATATAGAAGATTTTAGAATTTAGAAGCACTTAGAAAATAGTGGCACACGTAAAGTACCATTAAAAGTTATCAAATATTTTAGTGGCATATGGAAAGTATCACTAAAAAACTAAATTAGTGGCATAAGGACTAAATGCCACTAAAAATGTGTGCTAAGCAAATGTGGCACACGTAAAGTGCCACCAAAACCTAAATAAGTGGCACAAAAGCTAAATGCCACTAGAAGTGTGTGCCACTAAATGGACTTTTTTTGTAGTGTTTTCTAGGTGATAGTTTAAGTGCTGGAAAGTACCAAAAACTCACCCAAAGTGCTGAATTCAGCAAAACTCAGCATAAATCAGCATTTAAACACACTAATATTATGCAGAAACATGGTTAAATGGTCCTGAATGCTTTCCTAAGTGTCGGTAATCAAAAGTGTCACAAAAGGGTACATAAAGCACACTAAACTGCAAGTTTAGCACCTTAACAAACCAGTATCCAACCGAACAACCGGACACTACCCGAAACATCAAATTTACACTAGAAGCACTGTTTTAATGTTTCCAAGCTAGTTATGATCCTCGAACATCATAAAACCTCCCAAAAATATCTAATAACTAAAACACGTAACCGATACTTGAATTTAAACTAGTGTGTAACTAAATGGTTAAAACCTAAGCTAGACACCCCGCCTATCTTACGGCCATACATGGCCCCCACCAAGGGGATTTTATTACTTTTTTTAATGGATCTTGTTTGTGCTTTTTATAACACATTACCCAAGAGTTTAAGTGAGAACATGGTTATAAGAAGAAGTTGAAGGATTAGAGTTCATTTTCTCACACACACTAACACACACTTGATCTTCTTCTTCTCCCCTTGGGAGCTATCGGCCGAACACCCACACTTACACCACCACCGTCATTCATCCAATCTCATCCATTCTAAGCACATACAAGGGTGTTAAAGTTCATACAAAGGAGCTTGGTGGCTTTGGATCTTGAAGGACCTCTCTTGTTAGCTCTTATCCACTTCATTTCTACACTTGAATCATCCCTAGCCTTGAGCTAGTGGTAAGATCCTTGTACACTCCATTTTTCTTCTATTTTAGTAGGTTAAAAGATGTTACAAGTAACTAACCACATGCCCGAAATACTCTAACCTTGAAACAGACGAAAAAGAACCTCCGTAAATTGAAGAACACTAAAGATCATGAGAAGTAAATATGAACATAAGCTTAAAATATGAAGTAATCTTGATGAATATGAGTTGTTATGCTTGTTGATTATTGATTGATTGTAGAAATGATGTTGATCATCATATGATCTTGCTAGATCATGATTGAAGACAAAATCTAGTAAGATGTGAGAATAGAAATTGTTGTAGGATGATGGATCATCCACACATAAAGCATGAACTTGAAAGAAACATAATGTTTTCTTGTAAAGTAATGAGCAAAGTATATTGTTAATCTTGTAGATCTAAATATTTCATGGATTATTCTAAAGAAACCAAGTTAAAATATAAGTTTTGTTAAAACTTGGTTCTTACATAAACAAACACTATTTTTAGTGGTTAAACAAGTGTAGAAACACTTGCGTAACAAGAATATTTCATAAAGATACATTTTTATAAAACATGATTACAAGTTGTAAACATCTAAATCCTTCAAGAATGATGTTTTTAAATAAACAACCACACTTTAAAGGGTAACTAAACTTACTAAACACACTACCAAGTTACTACAATTTTTCACAAACTTTCAAGTTCATGAAGTGGTAGATTAAGCATGATTTTGGCAAAATTGGTAAGAGTAAGTCGTTTAGAGTTGATTGTAAATTGATTGTGATGATTTTTAAAAAAGAAAATGATATGCTTGAAAGCATGGAAACCTCCATTTTTAGGGGAAACTATGGAAAAATTTTCTAAAAATATAAACACTTAGAAAAATATTTATAAACATGCACTTACAAGTGTATTTTCAACAACAAGTTGTTAGATAAATCTTGCCATAATTTTTGTTACAAAAATACAAATATTGGAGGTTGGTTTTTATAAATAAAAAGTAACTAAACATGTATTTAGAACATATATATTTAGAAGACACATGTGTGTGATTATTTGTATACTTTGTGTAATAGTTATATTATTTTAGGACTTGAAATAATATAACACATCAAAACACCAAGGATTACAATCCAAAATATTACCAAAATTTCAAGGAATAAATATACATACTCACACAAAATATTGGCGAAACCGAACAAGAAATGGAACTTACAAAATATTCCGGAAAATATGTTCATAATGTATATTTTGGTAAATAATATTTTCGACACAAAGAAATGAAAATATGATTTTTACAATTACTACAAGCGTATATCATATTTTGACAAGGGAAAAACATAGCATTTTTGACAAGTATAAATATATATATATTTTCCTTGGAATTATTAGAAGATATATTATTTTTGGGAAAAATATATATTTTCTTGAGTAAACTTGAAATACATTATTTTTGGATAAAAATAAGTTTATAAATATTTTCTAAGTTAGACTTGAAAATATTTATTTTGGAATTACAAATGTTTTCGCCAAAAGAAAAAATTATAAATAATTTTTCTAAGTAATATTCCTTAAAATATATATTTTGGAAATATATATTGGATATTTATTAAAGATAATATTCCGGAATAATTAATGTGAAATTAAGTATGAGGATACCTAATAAATACAATAAAAATACGTATTGTCATACGTATAAATACACACCGGAATACAACCCCACAACATCGTAAAAATACGCATGTATAATATACCCCCATCCTTGAGAAGGAAATACGAGTATAAATACTTGGGAAGTATTAATACAAAAATATTGTTTAACAATTATTCCAAAATTTATAAAGATAATTTAAGTTGAAATATTAATTATTTTAACAAATAATTATGTGACTTGGAATAATGTCGGAGACACAAAAGAAATGTAACTCAGAAACGTTAATACTAAGTCAAGGCACGGCCCGTTCGTCTAATAGACATTAGTACGTTGTAGGTAGTCGTGTTCACCGGAGAAGTTCGAGTTACGATTGTTGAAGACGCAAGACTGTGAGTTTCGTGTTCCCCCTTTCCTTCTAACTGTTTTCAGTTTTATAACTTCAGGGGTGAAATACATGTTACAACTGTTTACAAACACTATTAGTTGGTATGGTTAGCTAAGGAAGGGTACTTCTAGATCATGTGAGTGGTGGGTATAACGCTTAAGGCCATCAATCCTCGTTGAAGGACCGAGGGACATGAGTGATAGATCTATTTGGGTGTAGCGAGCCCCGCCCATGTTGGACCAGGGTTGGCCCATGGGTAGACTATGTCTTACAGCCGGAAGGCCGGTGCAAATCTGCTAGGTTTGAGCCTTCCTGCATCACGTCACACATATCAATGGCCTTGCAAACAATTGGTGATCTGTTTTTCCTTGTTGCTTTCATACCGGGACTTACAAACTTACATACATACTTTCAATGGTTTCAAAGGTTTATTCATACACACAAACAAACACATGAACTCGCTCAACTTTTGTTGATGTTTTCAAAATACATGTATTTCAGGGAATTAAGAATCTGGATCTGGCGGGCGTTCGGAAGTTACCAGTGTTGTTGAAAATAAAGATGTCATCCATTGTTTTGAGGTTTGGTGTGGGTGTCTTAATCCTGGACGAGACACGTCTTCCAAACCTTGGCTTTATTTAATATCTTTTGATGAGTCCTTAGTGAACTCATAAACAATTCGTATGGTTTGTAAAACTTGAATTTGAAGTCTATATTTAAACAATGATGTTGTGATGTTTTTCAAACTTATTTAACGGATGACAAATCTATGGTTTTATCATATAGTTGCTGTTATGATTGAATGCAATGGTATTAAGAAAGTCACACCATAATCACACTTCCGCAAAAGTCAGGGTGTGACAATACCGATGGTCACAATACAGCCATGAGGATAAACAATTAAGTAGATCATATAACAAACCATTTCATCTTTAAAAGTCTTGAACACAAATCTACCATGTTAGAAACTTCAGACCAAAACTACTAAACAAGGATCATAAACCGCGTTCAAGAACATGTAATCAACACCATATAATTCGTTAGAACCCTTACGTGCAAGAAAGCATTCCTAATCAAAATAAGATATATCTTGTATAAAACCAATACCCTGGTCCGGTTTCATGGAGTAAACAAAGTCTACAAACAAGTGATTAATCAAGAAATAGTTACCATCCCACTAACCACAGATTCATTATCCAAGATAATCAAACATAATCATGAACTCAACATCAATGAAACATTCATTATATAATCATGAAGATTCAACATGAAAAAGTACTAAAGATTCATACAAACAAGATTACCACATAAATATTATTCAAGAAACAAGTTTATAACTACTATTACATAACTAACATTAGCTCAATACTTGAATAATGATCAGAATACATGTATAAGAACAAGGAATCGAACCATAAACAAGCAAGAAATTGATGGGTTGGATCAGTTATGCTTCCACTCAATCTTGGTGCTTTAAATGGGTCTGATCAGGACTGCTTCTGAACCCAGAAATCGCCCAGAAAAACATCGAGAAAAACCCAACATTTGAACCAGTAGCGAATGGCTCTATTTATAGGACATTTTAGGATCGGCACGGTCGTGCGACAGGTGTTGTCGAGTGACGTCATTTCTCCGATCCCGGGTCAGACAAGTGGACTAGTGGACAAGTTGTCCGAGTCATCAGATTGGCACGGTCATGCCATGGATTGTCACACCCCGACCCACAGCGGAAAAGGTGATCGGGGCATGAATGGGTTGATCCGAGAGCTTATGACTTGCTATTGTGTGTTTTAAATAATCATTAATTCATAACAAATGTTTCACGAAACAAATAATTCAAATACACAATTACAAACACAAGACATTTTTTCATAACTAATAAACTACACTAGGCTAATCCGTTTCTTGTTAACTAAGGTCCATCCTATGTCCAATCTTCTGTTCGTACCTGTTCACCTGTATCATGTGTAAAAATGGTTTTTGGGTCAACAAAAGGTGGCAAGTGAACCTTATTATTATTTGAAAAATCATTATGATTAAATTTGATTTATTGTGAAAACGTGTGTTAACCAATGTAAGTAAACATGTGGTATGTTGTATAACAACTCATAACACAACCTCAAACAATAAACAAATCAACTGAAACGATTCAATAAATGTATGCATGTTGCACGGTATTATGGTGTGCCAATGAATGAATGTATGTTGCACGGTATTATGGTGTGCTGCAAGGTCTAAGCTCAATCAAACGGAGCTGACCTCGTATGGGTGGCAACGTCAAGTTCCGCCCATAAGTAATGGGGAACCGACGAGCCTATGATAATGTGATATCCAAAATGCATGAATTGCACCAACTGATTAACAACCAAACAACACGTAACACATCCTCAAACAATAAACAAACCAAATATAATGATTCATATGAATGTATGCATGTTGCACGTTATTGTGGTGTGCTGCAAGGTCTAAGCTCAATCAAACGGAGCTGACCTCGTATAGGTGGCAACATCAAGTTCCGCCCATAGGTAATGGGGAATCGACGAGCCTATGATGATGTGATGTCCAAAATGAATGAAATGCACCAACATGATAAACAATCAAACAACACATAACATAGATACTCCACATAATGGTAATTGCACGGAATTGAACTTGAAAAATGCGATAAAAACATTGCGACACATGGTACACCTCAAAACGTATAAATAAAATGGAAAAAGGAGAGTTGTAAGATTCACTCATAGTGATTGCGTTTGCAATTAAATCTAAGCGTACGCATGGGATTTGGAAGGCTTGGAGCAACAAGAGTTTTCCTAAAAGATGGATGTACTTAAGTAAAAAAAAGGCATTTAAAAAAAATAAAATTGAGTTTATTTTATATTTATTCGCAAAGTACGCTCCGTGTGTAAAACACGGTAATTGTGTGAATTATTCCAAGTTATTAATAACAAAAGTTGATTTTTTTAATAAATTATTTGTTTTATTTTCTTATCATACATAACATGGATTATCCATTTTGATAAATAGGTTGTCTTTATATCTTATAAAGTACAAAATCTGTTAAATAATTCGGATTGGTTTTAATTAGGATATATGAACAGTTTATTAGCAAAAATAGAAAATTCTTTTAGAATGTTAGCATATAAACAGTTTATAAAACTTTTTAATAGCAAAACTACTTCAGTCTTAGAACTGTGTTTAAATGAGATTACTAAACAAATGTAAGAAAGTATAAACAGCTTCTAAATTTCATTTTTTTTTTTGTAAAGTCCTCTCAGAACTAGTGTTTCGATAGCCAAAATAAAACGACCGAAAGAATTAAAAAGTATGGGAGCCCGGTCGAACCCGAGACCCAGTGTTTGTCGGAATTGTTTTGGACCACTAGACTGGTATGATTTCATGTGTTGGATTTCATTCCGTAATGTACTTGAACACATGACTGGTGATCATCTTCTAAATTTTATTACCCAGCCCATTTTCTTATATTTAATTCCCAGCACTATTCTCAGTTTAACATCGATTAGCATTCCATACAAAGCTTAATGATTTGCTACAGAGGAATAGACTTGAAAGAAAATTATACCGAAACAAGCTTGCGGGTTTCCGACTTGTTCTCCGATCTCCGGTAAGTTACGCTAAATCCCGACGACATCTGGATTTCTCCGGCGGGTTCAGCAAGACGTCGTTCTTCACGGTATTGATTAGAGAGAGAGGTGGGGAGTGGTGAAAAATAAATAGAGCCTGTGTGCTCTCGAACTTATAGCGCTCGGGTTTGAAGAACACGCTAGGATTTATGTGATTGAAACTCTTGATTTTTTTGCCTATTATAAAACTTGGTTGATTGAAGAAAACGCGTGGGATTGGTGCACACTATCACGGCCAGATACAAGATTGCCGAGGAAAAAGGAAACGCGGAATCAATCACTGATTTAAACTTTCCCTAATCGTCGTTGAAGGTTTGGGCGGCAAGCAATATTTGAAACTCGATTTCAGTTTTATTATATAAGGAAAATTGAAGATGTGATGAAAAGAAAACAAGAAGCGGTGGAGTGGTTTACCCGGGTTCGAGTTCCGGTTCACCCGTTTTCTTTTTTATTCAGTTTTATATTTTTTTTTTATAATTGCACAAACAACCCCTGTTATATTTTTTTTGATAAATACACAAACAGTCCCTCATGTTTAACTTTTATAAAACGCAGTTTGTACCCTTGAGGTCTCAACTTTCAATAATTACATTACAAATCCTCCACTTTGTTTTTAATTACCGAGTTACCAAGACTTCTTGTATAATCGCATATAAGTATATACATACACTACATCTATATATTCGTATTTATGAATGTAAAAATACAATATTTATATATTCATATATAACATATATATATTTATGGATTTGGTATAGAGTACATATATATATATATATATATAGGGTAGGGTTCATGCGAGAACCACCTTTATTGCGAGAACCGCGAGAACCAATGTGAACAGGGGGCAATACTGTAAATACATAATAAAATTGAGATTAAGCGTCTCCTCCTAAACATCTCCTCCTAAACACCTGGCATCCTCCTCATAAACACCCACGTCTGACACTCCTGGACTTCAAAATTCGTCATCTCAGTTCACTTCCGTCACTCCAGATTCTCCAAAATTCATCATCTGGTATCTCGATTTTACCATTCATCCTTTATTCGTAGTATGTTCGAAATTAGGGCACAAATAAAAGAATCATCGATCATATATGCGAAATTAGGGCAATAAGAATAAAATCATTGAAGATTGTGGCATAATTACGGAGAATTTGAAGAACAAACGTCCAATGAACTCGCTTGTTGTCAGAATATCCAGCGTCATTACACCATTCTGTGAATTTGTAAGTTTATACACTCTGTTTTGCACGTTTATATGTTAAAATGACGCTTAATGGTCAATTCAGATCTTTTATATGTGAATATGAGGCTTAAATTTTAGTTTCATATATGCATTAGTGAAAATGATGTGATGTATATAATTTTTGAGGGATTAGGGGCGATTCTTGTGATAGCACGATCTGTAATGTGGTATTTATGTGTTTTTTGTATGTAGTTTTGTTACTGATTAACGTTAAATATGATTGGTGGTAATATGAAATTCAATTTGTCAAGGGTTAGGGTTTTTTTATTGAAGCAAACCTATAGATAAGGTCAGTCATGTTAATGCAAATGTGCATAGTTATGCACATATGCATATTTTGCCATATTAGTTTAACAAGGTCAGTCATATTGATGAAAATGATTATAATTATGCACATGTGCATAATTTGATAGAATAGGTTAATAAGGTCAATTATGGACAAAACCCGTTTCCCATATATATTTAGAATGGAACAAGATAAACGATGCCTGGTGCCGGACCGGTACAATCAGGATAATAGAAACTTTATGTGGGTTTGGAATTGGTCGAGAAGCCCAAGCTCGGCCGAAGAATGAATTACTGGAAAGGGCACGAGTTGATCGGGCTCCTCGATAATGTCACTTTGTCCGATAGCAAAGATGGTTGGGAATGGTTGGGAGGTAATGACTCTGATTTCTCGGTCAAGACTGTCAAAAACTTCCTGTATAGCGGCTCCAATTTCAGCAGCAAGCATGTTGTGAAATGGTCGAAATGGGTCCCAAAAAATGCAATATTTCTGTTTGGAGGGCGGTTTTAGATCGTATTCCCACGCTGACTGCACTTCGGGATCCGAACTGTTGGGGCGGATACGTGAAATGTTGTCTGTGTGAAGATGGCGATGAAACAGCTGAACACATTCTTTGTTCGTGCAGGGTAGCGTCGACTGTCTGGTATCACATCAGTCAATGGTGCAAGGTGAGTCCTTTTATTCTGTTTTTGGCTAAAGATATCGTAATTGCCTCTGTGTTTTGCAATCTGGATAGAGAAGTGAAAGAAGCTTTACATGGCATTATGTTCGTGACAAGTTGGTGTATATGGTTAGCCAGGTTCAATAAAAGGTTTTTGGAAGCTCAAGTTAAACCCAGAGAGATTATCCGTAATACTAAGCCCATCGGTTTTTTATGGTATAAGAATCAGTCCAAAAATAGGTCCGTAAGTTGGGAAAAATGGTGTAGTTTCGATATAAGGTAGCTGCTAGTTTCCGGTCTTTAGGTTCTTGTGTTGAGTTGTGTTTCGTTTTGATGTAGTGGTTTGTTGGGCAGCCTCTGTTTTGGAGGTTGGCTTCTGTGAATAACATTTACATTTAAAAAAAAACTTATGCACATGTGCATAGTTTGTCATAATGGTTTTGTTGCTAATTAATGTTAAATATGATTGGTGGTATTATGAAATTTGATTGGTAAGGGTTAAGTTTTGTTATTGAAATAAACCTGTTGATAAGGTCAGTCATGTTAATGCACATATGCCTAGTTATGCACATATGCATATTTTGTCAGATTATGTTAATATGAATGTATTACGGCACATGCACATTTGCATTATTACCTTAAAACAAAAACATTGTACATATTGTATGTAATATGTTTATTTCACAAAGACGTATTTGATTAATAGGTTAACGGATGAAAAATACCAGGGAAAATGATGGACGAAGAGGCGCTGAAACATGAGGAGTGTTGGAAGATAGTTATGAAATGGAAAGAAGATCAGAAGGTGTGAGGTTGTGAACTAATGCGAATGTTATGTAGGTAGTTTGTGGATATGCAATTTATAAAGACATTTTTTTTTTGTTTTCTTGATGTCTTTTGATTGTAATATGTGGGTAGTTTTTTACGATAACGGTTGATAAAAGAAGTTTGACGTATACTGGTATGTTTGTTATATGGTGGTTGATGGGTTAAAACTCTATTTGATTGTTCAGGTATATTGGTATGTTTGTTAATATTCGATGTATTATGTTGTTTGGTATAGAAAATGTTGGTATTGCACATGTGCAAAGTTTGATATAGCATATCATATTACGTATGTGGTACCCTATTACGTATGGGGTACCACATTGCATGATGTATATGTAAAGGAAAACGGATTACATGTAGTTAAGATATTCATGTATGCACATGTGCATTGGTCGAAACAATAACAATATGTAGTGAAACATTAAACATGTATGCACATGTGCATTGTTTGAAACAATTACCATGTGGGGAGAAACAGTAAACACGTATGCACATGTGCATTTTTCAAAACAGTAACCATGTTGGTAATATTTGTTAGGTGGTCAATAATGAAATTACATACGCTTATGTATAATAAGTAATTGATATCAATGTATCAGGATCACAATCATAACCTATGAATACGTATACAGACAGTGCAAAATGATTGTAAACAAAAAGAATAATGCTTAGAAACTATTTGTCATTAGATATAGGATAATCAAGAATCGTTGAATGTTTTATGACGCCTGGATGAATGTCTACGAGGTTACTCAGGTTGATATATATATGCAGGGTCTTTAGTATCTTCATCAACATCTTCATCAGTATCATTGGAATCAACGTACTCCAAACTGTTAAACGTACTGTTTATAATAGGGATGTATTCAACATCAACATCGGGTATCCAATATGGTGTGCCATTAGGTGTAGAAGTCGTAATTGTTCCTGTATAAAGAAAAAAGAAAAAAACATATAAGATTGTGATTAATATGGTATATGGTAGATGGTGTGTATACGCACGATGTATAAATGTTTAACATTTTTTTGGTGATGAGTATGGGGTGTTGGTAATGTGATGCACATGTGCATAATTATGTACTGATGGTTAACAGTTTATATGTGATGATTATGGATTGTTGGCACATGTGCATGTTCATGTTAATGATGGTTAACAGTTTACGGATGACGAGTATGGGTGTTATCAACATAATGCACATGTGCATGATCAGTGACGAGTATGGGTGTTATCAACATAACACCTTTAGTCACAAATCGAATGAATTGCAACTCTTGATGTTTTGTATTTGTAGGTGTATTGTGACTGTCAACTGTATTATCAGTAGATGGACCAACCACCACGGTAACCACCATCGTTCCCAAGCCCGATAATGGCGGTATTCAGCTCTCCTCTAACATCAGCAGGAACTGTCACAGTAGCTCTGCGCACTAAGAGTGAATTTGGTGATGCTGCATGGCATTTGTAGAACGGTTAAATCCCACGGGTTGGTTTCCTGGGCGAGACATTACCATAGGGCCCGCTCGGGTGCCATTTGTGGCTGAGAGTTGCGGACCAGGAGACGCAGCCGAATTGTTCGAATTAGTTGGTCCGGCTGATGGTTGACCACCAGCGAAATTCGGGTCTAAACCGTTCAACTCCTGAGCAACATGTTCCATGATGAAGGGCCGAAACTGTGGACAGGGTAACGAACCTCCAACTGTAGGACCGCCTTTCGGTGGCGTTGCAGGTTGCAACGAAACTTGATCACCCGCAAAGCACCTCATGTTAACCGCAAAATATTTCCGGTATATTATCCGAATCCAATACAGGCCACGAAGAACAAACGACACATAATTGGTAACAGAGAACTAGGAACGATTCCCAGGCCACCTCGGCTAGCCACAGTATCAGCAGTTAACATGGCAGATGCACCAGGGTTTCCACCAGGACGCGTACCGAGTCCAGAGACATGACCAACATTTGGGTTTGTACCATTTGGTATCTGCCCATTAACATTTGCTCTTGATAGTGTCGGGACAGTTGAAGCCGCACCAGAAACTGCAGAAATCGGAGCAGCCCATGAAGGACGTGTTGCAGCAGCAAGAGCATGCAAAGGTCCTGCTGTCAAACGAATGCAGTCCAAAAGAGATGAAACTTCCTTCCCGTTGATAAAATCCTCGAGAAACTGAAAAAAAAAACTTTAATCAATCAATCAATCACAGTTTAATACTTGATAAAAGGGATAAAACCATCTGAGTTTTCGCAGATTAGTACCGAAACATTCTTTTGCATGATTAGAGGCTTACACTTATTAAAATTTACCAAGTAGACTTTTAATCTAATTTGCAACATAATGCACATGTGCATATGATTTAATATAATATCATTTACAATCAACATAATTCACATGTGCATATAATTTAATACAACATCATTACAGTAAGTATAATGCACATGTGCATATCATTTAATACAATATCATTTACAAAGTATATAGATTAGTCAACATAATACCTTTAGTCACAAATTGAATGAATTGCAACTCTTGATGTCCTGTATTTGTAAATGTATTGTGACTGTCAACTGTATTATCAGCAGATGGACCAACAATGTCACCAACAATGTCCGCATCATATGTATGAGGAGGATTATCAGAGAATGTATGAGGAGGAACATCAGATGTAAATGGTGATGTAGAGGATGCCGTAAACAGAGGATCATCAGAGAATGTGAGAATGTATGAGGAGGAACATCAGATGTAAATGTAAATGGTGATGTAGAGGATGCCATAAACACCGTTTCCGGCTGCCGCCGCTGTGAAATCTGGTGAGTTACGTGATCGCCGTCGGCCGCCGTTATAAGCACCGTGCCAACTGTAACCACCGTGAAATACGTGAACACCGGCTATCCATATGCGGTGAAAACCACCGTGCACGACTCTCCGCCACCGTGAAATCGCCGTGAATGCCTCTCAGCCGAGTGTGGAGACCATAAACTAGTGAACTACTGAAACACTAAAAATTGGAGACAACAGGAACGCTGGAAAAAAAGGAACGCTAGAAAAAAAAGGAACGCGTGTTTTTTTTTTGTATAAACATAACATAATTACAAAAATGCCATGTGTTCACACTGGTTCTCGCGGTTCTCGCAATAAAGGGTGGTTCCTAATGGATCCTTATCCTATATGTGTATATATATATACACACACACATGCGTATATCCATTTGAGTATCTATACTTATAAAATTTTCAAAACGGGTCGGATTTTGTGAGCCCATTTTGTCGGATGTTACATGGTTCGCACGGTAGTGCGTCCCGGGAACAGATTGGCACCATCAGTTGCACTGGCAGTGCTTCCGAGATCGAGCGATCTGCACGGTAGTGCCGTCAGGTCGCACGGTCGTGCGATACCTGGCAGTTATCAGAATTTTGTCCGTTTTATCAGATTTGCATCAGAATTTCCTTGTTTTCATTAGATTTTTCTTTTGTGCTTCGTTTAAGACCTGAAAATATAAAAGTACCGGATTTGGTACCTAAACGTCGTGGTTTCGGTCAAAAATGCTTAAAACAGAAGTGTTTTGGGGGGTTAAAAACATGTATAATTTAACATATATCATCCACCATCCTATTGGTGGAAAAGGGCGGTTGCCCCCACCACCTTTTTTACTTTTTACATTTTTAAGCTTTGTATAATCATAACTGAGCATTATCAAAAGTACACGTGGTTGAGTGGTTTTGATGTATGTATATGACCAAACAAATTCAATATACAATCCATTGGTTCAACCAATTTACGAATTTATCCCCGGTTTAAAATTATGATCTTGCCCAAGTTCAAAACTACGGTTTTGCCCACAGTTCGAAAATATGATTTTCCCCCTCTTCAAAAATTACGATTTCATCCTAAGTTCAAAATTACGATTTTGCCCTCATTTTTCAATATAAAATTATGTTTTTGCCGCCAGCTCAAAATTATGATTTTGCCTTTAGTTCAAAACTATGATTTTGCCCCAGTTCAAAATAAAATTATGGTTTTGCCCAGCTTAAAATTACGAATTTGCCCTTAGTTTAAAGTTATGAGTTTGCTCTCATTTAAAAAATAACTATTTTACCCCAGTTAAATTTGTAGCCTTGCCATCGTTTTAGTTTTTTTCCTTAGCTCAAAATTACGATTTTGCCCTCAACTCAAAAATATGATTTTGCCCCCTTTTCAAAAATTACAATTTCTCCCTAAGTTCAAAATTACGCATCTGCCCTCAATTCAAAATAAAATTATGTTTTTGCCCCCAGCTAATTATGATTTTGCCCTTAGTTCAAAACTATGGTTTTGCCACTGTTCAAAATAAAATTATGGTTTTGCCCCAGCTTAAAATTATGAATTTGCACTCAGTTTTAAATGATAAGTTTGCCGTCATTTAAAAAATTACGATTTTGCCCCGGTTAAAATTTGTAGTTTTGCAATCGTTTTAGTTTTTTTCTTTTTTTTTTTCAAAACTATAGTAGTTTTTATTTTACTTGTTAACTCAATTTAACTTTTGTGTCAAGTAGGTGTCTAGCAATTGCTCATTGGTTCTAACAAATTACTTTTTTGCCCCCAGCTCAAAATTACAGGATTGCCATCGTTTTAGTTTTTTTAGCAAAACTATGATAGTGTTTTAGTTTAATTGGTTGCCTCGATATATATTTTGTTGAGATTATGTTATAAATAGTATTTATTTACATGTAACTAAAATACATACGTATATGTTATAAAACTAAGAAATATTCAAATTAGTGTACCGTAATGCAGACGGTACATCCTACTATGACGGTTAGTAATATTTGATCACACTTTTCTACCGTGGCTAGTGATTGCCATATTTTATATTGAAAGTGTGACTAAAAGTTTCAAAAAATGTGTTTCCGTCACATTAATTAAAAATTTTAAACAAATATCATGGCAGTAGGTAATATTTGGCCACACTTTTTAAGATGTGGCTAGACATGCTAGTAAATGTCACATTTTTTTCTGAAAAGTGTGGCAAAAGGTTTCGAACTGGTATACAATTGTTTCATTAATAATAAATGGTGTGGCTAAAAGTATTTTAAGATATTATAAATGACCATTAGTCACACATTTTCTCAAATGTGTGGCAGGGTGGTTTTGGAAAAAATATGGCTAAAGCCCAGTTTTGACGTAGCCGATCGGCAAAGAAGAAAGGGAGGAGATTTCGACGAATGCTTGCTGCTTGAGGCAAAGAAGAGGGAAGGGTTAAGGGTTAAGGGTGGGGCCCATAGTTATATCAACCAATCATCTCCTTTTTTTTTAATGGTTTGCCTAATCTCAATTTAGGCATGCACCTCATGTGTTTTTTGGGTAATGGGCAAAATATATATGAAGCAACGGTGTTAAAAAATATTAAGAGACCAAAAAAATGAAGAGCATGTTTACCTTATTAAAAATATTAAAAAATCCACATGAAAAGGTACTTGGGAGGGCCTGCCCTTCTGTTCTGAAGGTTTGTAAAATCCCTATTAAGAGAGAAATGCTAAAATTATTTATGTACAAAAAGCTTATATATTTGTGACATAAAATTTATGATTTGACCAACACACCTAGACTGGCGAGCCTTGTAACTCTTCAAGGCTGGTAACAAAAGCAACCATTCAAGAATCATATGAGGAGAGGAAAAAAAGAGAAGCAAAAAAGGTCTGGTACAAACTTGATACCTACTTTGATAACTAAATATCTAGATGGCAACAACCATCACAAATACTTCTCCCCTGAAAAGGAATTATAAGTATTGAATTGCATTATTAATTCAAGATCAACCAGATGACAAATAAAAGAATACCTGATGAGAATTTCTTGCAGCCACAACACTTTGGCGTAACTGAAATTGAATTAGTGCTTGAAAACCTACAAAGTTCAAAACATAAAAAGGAACCTACTAGATGTGGCGATTAAAATAGAAAATAAAAAAGAATTGAAATTGTAAATTTGCTGTTGAAAGTCGCTAGATATATATTCAACCTACTGGATGTTGCGATTAACTAACAGAACAAATAACCTGATTTATAGCAAGAGTAAACAATGACTTAAGAAATTGTTGGCCCGAACTTGGATCTTGATCTCTAACGAGCGTGATAACAAACTTGAATAACAACAACTTGATAATAATCGAATAAGTGTAATACATACAAATCGAATGAGAGTAGTGAATACAAATGAAATCAAACTATCTCTATTTATAGTTTCTAAAAGGTACGAATGAAAAGACGTGACTCTTCGTGAAAGGGTATGTCTCTTGGATTTGTGTGGTTGAGATTGATCTTGAAAGGGTATGTCGATTCTCAGCCATTCAACCGAACCGTCGTGTCCCTTCCTTCTTTTGCCTTGCGTCGATCCGAAAGGATGTGTTGTGGAGACACACCTCTTCGCTAAGTGAGGGTGGTTATGAAGTTCCATCTTGTCAATTTCGGTCCCTATACTTTGTAACCGCTAATTAACTAACTATCTATCTTAACTAATCATGGTGTTAAGAGATTAACTTGGTTTCATTCACCCCCTTAATCTCGAACATCCATGAGTTGCTTTAAATCTTGAATTCCGAGCAGTTCCCTCATTGTAGCAAACTTGATCCTTGCTAGTGCCTTTGTTAGTATATCTGCCCGTTGTAGTTCTCCACTTATGTGCTCCACAGTGATATCTTCTTTTTCCACGCATTCTCTTATGAAGTGATAGCGTGTGTCAATGTGCTTGCTTCTTCCATGAAAGACTGGATTTCTCATGAGTGCTATTGATGAAACGTTGTCTACTCTGAGTGTTATCTTTTCTTCCTTCCAGCCTCTGATTTCACTTAACAGTCGTTTAAGCCATAGTGCTTGACATGCTGCTGCAGTGGCTGCCATGAATTCTGATTCGCATGATGATAGTGCCACTGTTTGTTGCTTCTGTGTACACCAGGTTATAGGTGATTCTCCAAAGTAAAATACCAGACCAGTTGTTCCTTTTCCTTTGTCTGTATTAATTCCAAAACTACTATCGCTATAACCTGTGATCTTACATCCTCCTTGTCTTTTGTAAATGATTCCATGCTCTTTAGTTCCTTTGATGTAACGTAGTATTTGCTTTACTGCCTTCAGGTGTTGCTCTGTTGGTGCACTTGTGTCTGTACTTTGTCTGTATTCGGTCTGATATAAACGATGTCCTGATTTGTATTGTAAGTTGACCAAGTCAACCATCCTCCGGTTTGACTTGGACAACATTTGAAAGATGTTCTGATCGAAGGATAGCCTCGAAGGATACACCTGATCCTTCGAGGTGATCGAAAGATATGGTTCGTTCATGGTTCGACCATTAGACCTCGAAGGATGATCCTTCGAGGTCCATGCTGATCTTTCGTATGAACTGTGATCGATAGATGATCCTTCGGACCATCTATCAGATCCTTCGATCCAGACCTGCTGAGCTGGGTATATATACCCATGCATGTGTTGAGTTTCGGTAGACAGACACACAGACAGAAAGAGAGAGTATTCTTTGAAAGCATTCTGTCCAAACTCACACACACATCTTAGAGAGTTTATAGAACACTTCTGTAAACATTGAGCTTGTAACCGAACCCTCATTGCATTAATACAGGTTGTGTTAATCGGTGAACTTGTGTGTTTGTTTCTCTACTTGCTACTAACTCGGTTTGCTTGCTAGCTTGGATTCCGCACTCGCTAGTAGGTTTGTATAACAAGGTTTAGGTTCGTAATCCTCCGCGAAACAGGGACCTACAAGTGGTATCAGAGCTTGGCTCTTTACCTTGTTTAAAACCGGGTTTTTACAAGTTGTGGTGTGTTGAAACACTTGGTGTTTGCACCTGTTTTTACTTAATTTCTTGCATTTTCTTTGAGTAAAAACGTGTCTAAACTAACCGGGAGTGTTTAAAGTGGGGTTGGGTAACTTGAAAAATTGTTTTAAGTGATTTTGTATTTTCCGGTTAAGTCTCCGGTTAACATTCCGGTGACTGGTGTTGAAGATAAGGATTTCATTTTTGGCAAAATTTTCAAAGTTGGTGGGAAAGTACGTCTGACCATACCTTTTGCCGAAAGTTGACCTTACCAACCTGTCACCTTTTCACCAACCCATCACTTTGTGTCAGTGTGTCAGAACATATCGAAAGATATCCTTCGACATCGAAAGACCATCCTTCGATCAGTGACAGCTCGATAGATAAACATCTTTCGAGTAGTCCCTCGAAGTTCGAAATATATCTTTCGATCAGGGAATCTTTTCGAAAGATAGTTGTTTTATCTCGAAAGATAAGGACCTTTCAAGTGTGAATCTTTCGAGATTTTGAGTCTTTCGAAGCCAGTGCTCGAAAGTCAACAGTGATCCTTCGAACACTGTTGATCATTCGAACAAGTGTGATCCTTCGGAAGTTAGCTATTCGAAAGATAAGTGTCCGAAAGATAGGGATTTGACTCGAAAGATAAGGATCTTTCAAAAGGGAATCCTTCGAGTTCTTGAATCTTTCGAGATCATTGTTCGAGAGTCAACAGTAATCCTTCGAGTACTGCTGATCCTTCGAACAAGATTATATCTTTCGATTGTGATCTGTTTATTGTTAACAACTTTCTGTGATTGCAGATCTTTCGACCAGGAACCTTCGGTTGTGTGATCTCTCGGATTATTCACTTAGAATTTATTTTTCTTGTCAAAGATGAATCCGAGTTGGTGGAATCCTGCTCCAGATAGTGGTAAATATACAAGTTCAGGAGTTACTCCTTCATGGTGGGGTACACCGGCTCCTGATAGTGGAAAATACACGTGTACAAGTCTATCTCCATTATGGGCCGAACCTCCCACACCACCTCGAATTACTGCAGAAATGTGGGCATCAGTTATCAATCAAGGGCAAAGTGAACCGAAAATAACCACAACAGATTGTTTTGGCAATCCAATACAAGTTCCTGTAAAGCCGCCTCCCACCACAGACATTAGTCAGACAAAAACGGCGTTGTATGCTGAAATTGTTAAAGATGTCAGCAAGGGTGGATCCTCGGAGAATGATGACAGTTCTGAACATGTTAGAAGTTCAGGTGAAGATGTTTCAACTTCAGTGGAAGGTGATACAACTTCAAGTTCAAGCGAGGATGGATCTGAATGTGAATCATCAAGAGAGATTGTTGATTCTGATGCAGAAAGGCCAACACCTGAGAGTAATTCCAGTCAGGTATGTGTTGATGAACCAACTGCTGTAGATTGTGATAATTGTGCTAGATTAAAGGCAAACATGTCTGAGTTGCAAGGCAAACATGATGCTTTACAAGCTAGTTTGTTTGACTTGCAAGACAAACATGTTTCATTGAATGCCAAGTGGTGTGAATTGCAAAGCAAACACGAAGCTTTGCAAGAGAAATATGATGTGACATTTATCCACAACCAGAAGTTGACCGTGGATCTTTCAAAATGCACAGAAGCCAATATGTTTTATGAAAACCATGAAAAAGAATTTAAGTCAATGATTGAGACGTTAAAGAAAGATAAAACTGAATTGACTAAAATGGTTTCCAGAAAACAAACGGAAATTAATTTGTATATCTCACGTCTTGAGACAATGCAAAAAGAAATGGCTTGTGTGAAAACCGAAAGTGATGCGATCCAACTTAAGCTAGATAGTTATTTGAGCTCTAGCTATGTGTTGGATCACATCATTGACGTTCAGAAAGAAAAACGGGATGTCACATGCATAGGATATAAGAAATGTCCACCACCTGTGAGACACAATTATGATGCGATGCCTGACGAGGAGGATAGAGTGTTCTTCGAACAATCTGTTCCTCTTGATGTGAAGGAGTTTGCAGCAGGACTCGGATACCAAAAGGAAGTATCCTCAGATTCAGATGGGTCAGCAGATACATTTGTGAGTGCTGAACAGAATCAAGATCCTCCAGTTGTGATTGAGGATGCTGATTCGTCTGATGATGAATCTGATGATACTGTCCCAGCAAAGTCTGATGCGGTAGTCAAAAATGAGGACATACCTCTTGAGAATCACATTCTATGTGACCCCCCTGTTCAATCCGCTAAGACTGTTGCAACTGAGTCCTCGTCTGAGAAGAAGTCGGAGAGTGTGAATTTGCTGTACACTCTAGTTGGTGATGATAAAATTTACTCAGACAAAGATTTTCCCATTAAGAATGTTAATCAATCCTTAATCTGCAAAGTCTTTGAGAATTCGACGAGTAAGTTCTTGGGAAAGGCAGGACCTAAAGTTACAGTTACACAGTGTCCTCCTATTCCAAAAGCTGAAATTCGAAAGCAATTTGGTAACAAGAAACTGCCAACAGTACCAACACAGCAAAATCACACCAAACCCAAAGGTAAAACACCGGCTCAAGCTAACAAGAAGCCGAACCAAAAGAAGAAGAAAAATGTTAACTTTGTGAAATCGACGGGAACAGACAAAATTGAAAAGTTTGAAAATCAATCTAACTTAGATTTTGTCAAGAAAACAATTGTCGAGAAAAGAAATGAACCAAGCAGTTCAAAGCCTAGTACCTCGGGTTCACAAAGTTTAACATCATCGGCTAAGCGATCACATGATTCTTCGGGGTTTGTAGAACGAAGATCATGTTTTGAATGTGGAACCATTGGACATATTATTCGTAATTGTCCATATCTTCATAAACTGAAAGAGAAAGTTGATGCTCCCCGTGACCACAATGACCGTAGGCGATCTGTTTCTGTAAAACAAGATCCCCGCCTTGAAAAAGAAAGGGAAAAGAAACAGAAACGCCAACAGGTCAAAAGAATTGAAAAAGCGATTAAAACCGATGTGGTTCAAAAACAACCTGTTTGTGTAAAACCAGATAATTCAAAAACTTCTAACAACAAAGAAGTTAAAATTTTAAAGAAAAATACTGATGAAACAAAACAGAGCTGGAAACCAAAAACGGTTGTCAAATCAGGGGGACCATCACAATTCACCAACCATCAAAGACAAGAAGTTATTGTCATTGATGAAAATGGAAGACCCAAGACCACAATGGCTTGGGTCCCCATCTCCAACTAATTCATTTGAGTTCATGTGCAGGGTGCTTCAGGAGGAACTATCAGTAGTCACTGGATTGTTGATAGTGGGGCATCCAGGCACATGACGGGCGACATGAAGCTTCTCTACGACGTTAAATCTATTAGAGGAGGTTATGTTGCTTTTGCTGGAGATAAAGGTGGATACATAACGGGAGAAGGAATGATATCTAACGGGTTTGTCAGCTTTGACAAGATCAATTTTGTGCAACAACTTGATCACAATCTTCTCAGTGTTTCTCAAATTTGTGACAAGAAATTTTCAGTACACTTTGATGCTAATGGATGTTATGTGCTGAAACCCGGCTTCAAAATTCCAAAAGAATGGATTCTCTTGTCGGCTCCAAGGATAAATGATCTGTACGTCCTTGACATGAGCCAGGCTATTACTACGTCTGCACAAGCAACTTGTTTCGTTTCCAAAGCCACAGAAAAAGACACTATCTCTTGGCACAGACGAATGGGTCACATTCACTTACGCAAAATGAATCATTTGGTTTCAAATGAATTGGTGAATGGTGTTCCCCTCAAAAATTTCCATCTTCAAGACATCTGTGTATCGTGCCAGAAAGGAAAGCAAACAAAGAAGAAGCACCCTACAAAGAAGATCAACACGGTGGCAGTTCCTCTTGAGCGGTTGCACATGGATTTGTTCGGTCCTGTCAAGCACAAGAGTATTCGGGGTGATCAATACTGCCTCGTGGTTACTGATGATTATTCAAGATTTTCTTGGGTTGCGTTCATGGCACACAAGAGTGAAACCTTTGGCATTATTAAAAACTTGATCATTCAGATTGAGAATTTGTATAAGTTGAAGGTTAGGCGGATACGTAGCGACAATGGTACTGAATTTAAAAATCATTCCATGACGGAGTTCTGCACTTCAAAAGGTATTCTTCATGAGTTTAGTGCAGCTTATACTCCTCAACAGAATGGTGTCGCTGAACGTAAGAACCGCACATTGATCGAGACTGCTAGGACAATGTTGGTAGAGTCACAGCTACCCATTCCATTCTGGACTGAAGCTGTGGCCTCTGCATGTTACACATTGAACAGAGTCCTTACAGTCAAAAGACACAACAAGACCTGCTTTGAGCTTCTTCAGAAACGGAAACCAGATTTGTCTTATCTAGAACCGTTTGGAGCTCCATGCACAATCATCGATCCTAATGGAAAGTTTGGGGCAAGAGCAATTGATGGATACTTTCTTGGGTATGCCACCCCTAACTTACGAGTCTGGAATCTAGAGACTAAAAGGGTCGAGGAATGGTCTGAGGTCAGAGTACAAAGGCACACCTTGCCAGTCAAAAATCCGGGTCAACCTTGGATGTTTGAGTACGATGACTTTTTCAATTCGATCAATGTTGAAGTCGTTGAAGAAAATGCTGCGACTAGGATGTTTTTCGAGAGTGACAATGCAACAGTTTCACCGGTGGTTCGTCCGATTCTTGTTAATCAAGAACCATCTTCTTCGGTGAACAATAATACTCTCAACAATGAGGATTTTCATGATGCAAACGAATTGAACGAATCTTCAGAGGATGATGAATTTCTAGATGCAGATCAGGAAGCTCCTACAACAGCAGTTCATGGTACTTCAGAGGGTACTCCTCCAGTGGATGCCCACAGAACAGCTGAGGCTACTGCATCATCCTCTTCGTCAATTCCGGGTCTTGAATTGGTTGTTGATCTTAACCTCAACAATCTGGGTATAAATGTTCCAGTTCCAGATAATCCAGAAACAAGGATTCATAATACCCATCCTCAACAAAACATCATTGGAAATGTGCAAAGTGGCGTACAAACAAGAAACATGTTGCGAAACAACAACAATGCAGGCTTGTATGCAGCTATTCGAGAATCCGGGCAACAAAACGACTGGTCCTTCGCGTGTTATGTCTCACAGGAAGAACCAAGAACGTGGAAAGAAGCCTTGAAAGATAATGCTTGGGTTGAAGCAATGCAGGAAGAACTGCAACAATTCCAGAAGCTGGGTGTCTGGAAACTCGTAGAGAAACCTGCTGGATACAAGAAGATTGGTACCCGTTGGGTTTTCAAATGCAAAAAGGATGACCGCGGAGTTGTTATCCGAAACAAAGCACGTTTAGTCGTTCAAGGTTTTCGTCAGATTGAAGGGATCGACTACAACGAAGTCTATGCACCAGTGGCACGTCTCGAAGCAATTCGAATCTTTCTAGCCTATGCGTCCTTCAAAGGATTCAAGGTTTATCAGATGGACGTGAAAAGTGCATTTTTACATGGTGTGGTTGAAGAAGAGGTGTACGTCGAACAGCCTCCAGGTTTTGAAGATCCTATCCATCCCGATCGGGTTTGGTTGCTCAACAAAGCTCTCTATGGTCTTCATCAAGCACCACGAGCTTGGTATGCAACCTTATCACACTATCTGCTGGAGAACGGTTTTCGTAGAGGTCTTATCGACTGTACTCTTTTCATCAAAGAACAAGATGGAGATCTTCTTTTGGTACAGGTATACGTTGATGACATTATTTTTGGTTCTACTAATGATGTTTTGTGTAGGGAATTCGAGCGCATTATGCAGGATAAATTCGAGATGAGTGCTATGGGGGAAATGACCTTCTTCTTGGGCCTTCAAGTACAACAAACGGAGTCTGGGATATTCATCCATCAGACTAAATATGTTGGTGACATCTTGAGCCGGTTCCAGATGTCTGATGCAACGCCCATTGGTACCCCATTGCCAACTAATCACGGAATTACTCCAGACTTGAAGGGAGAAGCTGTTAGCCCTTCTATTTATCGCGCTATGATCGGATCTCTTATGTACCTCACAGCATCAAGGCCAGACATAATGTATCCAACGTGCCTGCTTGCCAGATATCAAGTTAACCCGAAGGCCTCACATCTTGCTGCTGTTAAAAGGATTTTTCGTTATTTGAAGGCGTACCCTGACACCGGTCTGTGGTACCCTAGGGATAATAACTTTGAATTGGTAGCTTTCAGTGATTCTGATTTTGGCGGATGTAAAATCGACGGCAAGTCCACAACGGCTGGATGTCAGTTTTTAGGAAATCGCCTAGTTACATGGCAGTGCAAGAAGCAGACGTGTGTCGCTACATCAACATGCGAAGCTGAATACATTGCTGCCTCAAGTTGTTGCTCCCAAGTTCTTTGGATCCAACAACAGATGCGGGACTACGGTTTTGAATTCCTAACTACTCCTATTTACGTTGATAATTCTGCTGCTTTAGATATCACTAGAAATCCTGTGCAGCATTCAAAGACCAAACACATCGAAATCAAATATCACTTCATACGTGATTGCTTTGAGAAAAGGCTAATCGATGTTGTTAAGGTCCACACCGATGACCAACGTGCCGACTTATTTACCAAAGCTTTTGACAAATCAAGATTTGACTTTTTATTATTGGTAAACGGCATTAAGGTCAAGCAAGAGTAAAACCAACATCGGAAAATCATTTTTGTAAATACCTTTGTGTTTTTAAATTTATCTTAGTTTGTTGATTTTAGGGGGAGTATATCCAAAAATCGGAAAATCCAAAAACATCGAAAAATTCAAAAACACAAAAACAATAGAAAAACAAAAATGAGTTTCCTGGCGAGCAAAAGAGAAAATGATAGTACATCAGTGGTCTATCCAAACCTCTTTAAACCTTAAATGCAAAACGATAAGCAGCTCTATATAAGATGTATCGGTAGGCTCACAATCATTTTAAAGTGTGCAGGGTGATATAAATCTTAATCGACTGAAGATCAGGTGGGAACCATTCATTGGCATATGGTCTTAGTACCGAAATTTCGTTTGATAGATTGCCGAGGTTCTGAGATATTCGGTCTTTATGCTGCTTATCATCTGGGTATCATGGTTGTATCTTTTACCGAAAAATAACGGGGACGCAAGTCTAGATCTTCCATGATACTATACATACGTGTACATATTACATACTGCATTCGACCTCAATAAGTGATAAACAATCACATGTCCAAATCAAATAAGTGATAAAATATCACATTTATCCGGGTGTCAAGTTCGTCTCTCTGCTGTACGGAAGTACTGACCTGTTCACGGACTTGCACCTGTGCCCTCATGCATACGAAAATCAAGTTCCTCATCAATAAGTGATTATATCACAAAGGACTTGTTTTCAAATCAAAATAAGTGAGTATCTCACAATTTTATACGGTCAAACAGATGATAATCGGTATACTCACCGGTAAGATGAACACTCGTGCATACCTTGATACGGGAATGTGTCGTGATGTGGATGAACACCGGTCGGTAAGTATAAATCATACCTTAACGTATCCCCTCGCCATGATTACATCTGATAAGTTGAGCTTAAGTGGACAACAATACCGATAATTGTTATAGGATGCTTATCTTAATATTAACTAACTGAACAACAAGAGTGTTTTGGCATGACCGTACACTGATATGATTCTCTTACCCTCGAAACTCGCAAAAAGAATGTTTGTATATATTTATTTATTTACTGCTTAACTTTTATTGTTTTTCTTTTAAACAGTTTCGTCGTTTGGTGCATATCAGCACGACATTAGCGGTGATGTCGTTTGATAACACTCAAAGGATTTTAAATTGTTGTCTTTTAATTTCAAAAATACCAAAAAGATTTTAGGCTTGTTTTAATATAAATTTTATAAAAGCCAAAAAGATTTTATTTCTGCTTTATTTTCGATCGTACGATGTTGGAGCTCAAGTCTTCGTTACCTGAAACCTGACTGAAAACCGAACTGACTAAATCTTCATAAACGGTCAAAATTTGCAGATTTTGAAAGTTAGAATTTAAAATTGATAAATTTATTAAACTTTCAAACTGTCGGACGGTGTTTGATTTTGACATGGTCACTCGTGTGTCATTTGTTTATACTATTCCAAGCAGTTGTTCTCATTACGCGTTTAGATTTCTTGCATGTGCAGATTCTAAAGGCTAGGAGAACATGGTCGATGACAAGCCTTGGAATGAAGACACGACGAGAAGGCGCTCAAAAGATGAAGATGATCGAGTTGCCGCTGGCCATCATCAACACCACAAGGATCTCACTTCATAAAGATAAAGTCTTTTCACGAGCATAACTCAAGGGGGAGCTTATGTTAAGGGGGAGTTTGTCAACACACTTCCTACATGATACGGGTAGTTTGTTGATACACTCTCTACTTTCAAGACGTGAAGACTTTGAAGATCCTCCGACATTGAAGACATGATAGGACATCAGAGTCTTGAAGACCTGAAGACCAAAGACTGTCGAAGTTCCAGACAAGTCTACACTTTTAGAAGAACAAGACAAAGATTAGAGATCAAAGACAAAGCTACAGCCAAGGGGGAGTTTGTTGGTGCACTTGTGTCTGTACTTTGTCTGTATTCGGTCTGATATAAACGATGTCCTGATTTGTATTGTAAGTTGACCAAGTCAACCATCCTCCGGTTTGACTTGGACAACATTTGAAAGATGTTCTGATCGAAGGATAGCCTCGAAGGATACACCTGATCCTTCGAGGTGATCGAAAGATATGGTTCGTTCATGGTTCGACCATTAGACCTCGAAGGATGATCCTTCGAGGTCCATGCTGATCTTTCGTATGAACTGTGATCGATAGATGATCCTTCGGACCATCTATCAGATCCTTCGATCCAGACCTGCTGAGCTGGGTATATATACCCATGCATGTGTTGAGTTTCGGTAGACAGACACACAGACAGAAAGAGAGAGTATTCTTTGAGAGCATTCTGTCCAAACTCACACACACATCTTAGAGAGTTTATAGAACACTTCTGTAAACATTGAGCTTGTAACCGAACCCTCATTGCATTAATACAGGTTGTGTTAATCGGTGAACTTGTGTGTTTGTTTCTCTACTTGCTACTAACTCGGTTTGCTTGCTAGCTTGGATTCCGCACTCGCTAGTAGGTTTGTATAACAAGGTTTAGGTTCGTAATCCTCCGCGAAACAGGGACCTACATGCTCCTTTGGTTCTTGCATGAATCTACTAAGTAGACTGACTGGGTAACATAGATCTGGTCTTGTATGCAATAAGTACCTGAGAGATCCTATCAGGCTTCTGTAGTGTGTTGCATCTACTAGATCTCCTTCTTCAGTCTTTGTTAATTGAGTTCCTGGAGTCATGGGTGTCTTTGTGTCATTGCAGGATAACATATCTGCGTCTTTGAGTATCTTGTTGATGTATCCTGTCTGCTTGATGCCTATCTCACCCCCTGCTTGAATTACTTCGATTCCCAGATAGTATGCTAGTAATCCTAGATCGCTCATATCAAACTTGTTCTTCATCTGAGACTTGAAGATGTCTATTTCCTTCTTTGATGTTCCAGTGACTATCAAGTCATCAACGTAGACTCCAACTATTAGTGTAGAGGCTTCACTTGTTCTTGTATAGATTGCGCTTTCTAAAGTACACTTCTTGAAGTTAAGTGACTTTAGGGTTTGATCTAACTTCGTATTCCAAGCTCTTGGTGCTTGTCTTAATCCATACAGTGCTTTCGATAGTCTGTAAACCTTTCCTTCATTTCCTGGCTTTATAAATCCTTCTGGTTGTGATACATAAACTTCTTCCTTGAGGTCTCCGTGTAAGAATACTGATTTCACATCTAGATGATGTACCTCCCAACCTTGATATGCTGCTAAAGCCAACATTAGTCGTACTGTTTCCATACGTGCTACTGGTGCAAAGACTTCGTCAAAGTCTATTCCATGTTGCGGAACATATCCCTTTGCAACTAGCCTTGCTTTGTGTCTGACAATATTTCCATTTGCATCTTTCTTAGTCTTGAATACCCACTTTAAGCCTATTGCCTTGTGATCTCTTGGCAATTCCGTCAAGCTCCAAGTGTTATTCTTGTTTATCGAGTCTAACTCAGCCTTCATTGCTTCAATCCACTTTCTGTCACTAGATGCTTCCTTGTAATTCCTTGGTTCTTCTTCAGCGAGCAATAATTCATGTGGATCTAACTGAATTTCTTCTGTTTCGTCATACAGTTCTTCGAGACTTCTTAGTCTTACTGGAGTATTGCTGATATTTCCTGTTGTACTTTCAGAAGTGGATGGACCTCCATTTTGTATGTTGCTTGAATTTCCTGCTGAGTTCTGATTGTATGAATATGCTGGCGGGGTTACATAGGAGTTTTGTTCTTCTGTCTGATCTACTCCTGAATCGTCATGATGTGGCCCGCTACTGCCTGGTCCGCTACTACCTGGACTACTTGGCTCATTTTCCTCTAACTCTGGTGGTATGTCATCTTCATGAATGACAAAGTTCGTCCATTCGGGATTCCCTGAATCTACCGTTTCCATATAACTATCCCAGTTCCATGGTTGACCTTCCATGAACTTTACATCTCTACTGACACATATCTTGTTCTTTGCTGGATCATATAATCTATACGCCTTTGATCCTTCTTCTATTCCAAGATAAACCATAGGTGCGCTTCTATCATCTAACTTCTTTTGTTGAAGTGGTAGTACCTTAGCGTAAGCAGTGCAGCCAAAGACTTTCAAATGTTCTAGATTTGGCTTCCTTCCTTTCAGTGCTTCATATGGTGTCTTATTCACCAGGGCTTTTGTCGGAACCCTGTTTAGTACGTATATCGCGTGTCGTACTGCTTCACCCCAAAAGTTCTGTGGCATGTTCATTGCCTTTAACATACTGCGAGTAGTGGATAACATCGTCCTGTTTCTTCTTTCCACTACTCCATTTTGCTGTGGGGAATATGGTGCTGTAAGCTGTCTTGCTATGCCGTTGGTTTTGCAATACTTGTTGAATTCAGCCGATGTGAATTCACCTCCTCTATCCGTCCTTAGCATTTTTAACTTGGTCTGCGCTTCCTTTTCTACCTTTTCTTTGAACTCCTTAAATGTTTCGAATGCTTGATCCTTGGAAGTTAGTAAATATGCCCACATGTAGCGAGTACAGTCGTCTACAAGTAAGAATATATACTTCTTCCCAGCATGTGTTGGTGGAGTTATAGGACCACACAAATCTCCATAGACTAAGTCCAGAGGTTTTAAGGATCTGAACTTTGCCTGATTTGGAAATGGTGCCCTACTATGCTTTCCTAATAAGCATGCGTCACAAACTTGACTAGCATGACTTATTTGGGGAACTCCATGTACCAAGTTCTTACGAGTCATTTCTTTAATAGCGTCGAAGTGTAAATGGCCTAACCTCGCGTGCCATAACCATGCTATGTCTTCCGTCTTTGATAGTAAGCAGATTGGTTTTCCTGTCTTCAGTTTGACCTTGTACAGCCTGTTCTTCAATCTTTTGACTCGCATTAGTAGCTTTCTGTTTCGGTCTCGGATAGTCAGTAAGTCTCCGTCCATAACCACTTTGCAACCAGTTTCTGTAAGTTGTCCGAGGCTCAATATATTGGTCTTCAGACTTGGAATGTAGTATACTTGTGAAACAATCTTTTGTTCTTGATTCATACATTCCAGTAGTATTGAACCTTTGCCTTTAATTTCTACGTGTGACCCATCACCAAAACGTACTTGCCCTGTCACCGTTTCATCTAATTCCTTGAAGTGACTTCGCACTCCTGTCATGTGGTTGCTGGCCCCGTTGTCTAAGTACCATAGATTTTCATTTTCTGAGGCGTAACTTGTTGGTTTTATATGTTCCTCGTTTAGCAGAGCCCTTTCTTGAACATTTTCTTCTTGTATTGTCATTAACAATACGGGTGCTTCGTCTTCCTCGACGAGGTTTGAATGTTCTTGCACATCGTCTTTCTCAGAACAGTCCTTCTTGTAGTGTCCAACCTTTTGACACTTAAAGCATTGGATCTTACTTAGGTCGGTTCTCGCAAACTTCCTCCAATTTCTAGAATTTCCATTTCTAGGCCTTGATGTAGATCCTTCGTTTCTGGGACTTTGCCTATTTCCGTTGTTTCGCCAATTTCCACGCGTCTGGTTAAACCTACCACGACCGCGGTTTCCAAATTGCCTTCCTCTGTTGTTATCCTGATGTGTAAACATAAGCCTATCTTGGCTTTCCCCTTGATTTCCTTTCTTTAACTTGAGACGTTCTTCATACGTCTTTAACCTTCCGATTGCTTCTTGTAGCGTCATGGTTTCTATATCGGAGTATTGTTCCATAGAGGCAACGATTTGAGTAAACCTATCCGGTACGCCATTTAGGAGTTTGCGTACTAGAGTCGGTTGACTCATAGTCGATCCTACTTCTGTTGCTCGGGTAACGATACTATTGATCTTTGCGGTGAATGAATCAATAGTGTCGTCATCCTTCATTTGCAACATCTCAAATTCTGACATTAGCGTGTGCATACGCGCCTTTTGTACCCGATCTACGCCAACGTGTCTAATCCTTAGATTTTCCCAAATCTCCTTTGCAGTCTTACAACTTGCAACTTGCAATACAACGTCCTCTGGTATTGCTTGAAACAGATATGCAATGGCAGACTTATCTTTCTTCGTGTCTACCGTTGCATTTTCTGCCGGTTCAATTGTTTCCCACAAACCATTCGCTTCAAGAATCGTCTTGATACGAATAGCCCAAACCGTATAGTTTGTTGGTTTCAGAATCGGACACTGAAACTGGGAAAGAGAATTTCCATTTATCGTACTTTGCCCAGTCGCTCCTGACATATCTTCCTGCCGAATAATCTTCACTTTCTAATAAACTTTCTTTTGGTTTCAATATATTCTTAACAACCCCGATTCCCCGAATCGTGTAATAACCAAAACAACCAAATCAAACTAATTCGCACTATAACCCCGGAATCAAAACAAACGAACCCTAGATTCCTAACCGTTCGGTTCGACCGACTTTCTAGAACCGAAAATAAATTCTGAATTTGAAACTTTGCGAATTTAAAACGAAACTGAAACCTGATCGCGAATTCCCTGCGATGCCTTGCGATTCCCACGCCTAGAGCCTGATGCTCTGATACCACTTTGTTGGCCCGAACTTGGATCTTGATCTCTAACGAGCGTGATAACAAACTTGAATAACAACAACTTGATAATAATCGAATAAGTGTAATACATACAAATCGAATGAGAGTAGTGAATACAAATGAAATCAAACTATCTCTATTTATAGTTTCTAAAAGGTACGAATGAAAAGACGTGACTCTTCGTGAAAGGGTATGTCTCTTGGATTTGTGTGGTTGAGATTGATCTTGAAAGGGTATGTCGATTCTCAGCCATTCAACCGAACCGTCGTGTCCCTTCCTTCTTTTGCCTTGCGTCGATCCGAAAGGATGTGTTGTGGAGACACACCTCTTCGCTAAGTGAGGGTGGTTATGAAGTTCCATCTTGTCAATTTCGGTCCCTATACTTTGTAACCGCTAATTAACTAACTATCTATCTTAACTAATCATGGTGTTAAGAGATTAACTTGGTTTCAGAAATGAGATTCAAAAGACTCACGCAAAGTCACTCAACTTTTAACAACCAATCCTGCAACCCTCAATTTATATCAATCATGGTTAGAGCATCTAGCCAACCAGATGTCTACCTCTAAAGATTAATAAATCACAAAGGCATAGTCACTAACCATAAGATGAATACTACCGAAGCATTTGAATTTATTTTTAAGTTAGCAATTTTATTCACAGGGCGCGAGCATGAACAACCATCCATGGGTCAATTGGTTAAGACATTGAAATTTTGAATAAACCAATGATTCTGTAGTTGATGAAACATCAAACTTCTGGTAAGAATATGCACATATATTGCAGCAGCTGAGAAAGAAGTACATCCTAACAGAAGTCTTATATACCATCAATCACAATGGCACAATGTGTAAAAACTGAAGGTGGGGGTTGGCTGGGTTGAAGGTGACGGTGGAGGTGGAGGTGGAGGTGGAGGTGGAGGTGGTGGTGATGGATTGAAGGTGGAGATGGTGGCCTGGTGGGTTTTAAAGAGAGGGGGAAGAACAGGGGATGGGAGGTTGAAGAAGATGAGTCTTCTTTATTGGTTTTTTATTTTTTTTAATTGTTCAAGGGTAATATAGTCATTTCACATATAGTAGTTAACTGAGAAATTTAACAGAGGTTAGGTTAGGGGACCAACCGAGTTCATTTCTGACAACTTTTGGGACCACGCGTGCAACTAGTAAACTACTAGGACCATGTTTGAAATTTTTGCAAACCACAGGGACCAACAAAGCATTTAACTCTAATATAAATACGACTTATTATGTTGTTATTTTACATTTGCTACATTTTTTAGGTTATGTGATGGCTAAGTTCAAAAAACAAAATGAACACTTAACACTTTTGTATCACATATTTGACATTTGATTTCGATTTGGTTTTATCTTTCCTTCAACAAAGCCGTAAATCGTTCAACTTAAAAAAAAGGCGATAATCGTTTTCATGGGTTATGCATTGATTATGGTTAGATTTCAAAAAATAGAAACCCGCAGGATTTTCATTATGCATTTATAAGTACGTTTGACGTACTTTTGTGTATAATATAAAATTTAGTTTGATTATTTTTTATATGACACGACCCGACCCGAACTGGACCGAAAAAAAATTTATCATATAACATTAGACAAATGAACCCTAAAAATTTACGCACCCCTTGAAAAAGATTCCTAGGTCCGCCAGTATACCAAAAGTTTCACATGATTCGGATGCATGCAACAACCTCCCTAAGTATATCACATCAGCCTGCTCCAGTGTTACACACAATCATTCGGTTGGTGGTTTGCATGAGCAATTAAATATTCAAAAGTTACATCTTAACAACTAGGTGTTGGTGCATCTAGTGTCTGTTAACTTCGTCTTAATCGAGTCTTATGTCTAGATAGGATAGATCAGGACATGGAAATCTAGAAAGTGGTATTTAGAGGTAATTCCGCTTGAAATGACACTAGGTCATTTCAAGCGAAATCAGAAATGTTTGTAATTCCGTTTGAACCATTACATTGTGATTTCTCTTGAGAGTGTTTGGAGCGAAATCAGGTTCCGCTTGGGACAGTTTCAAGCGGAATCAGGATTATTATAAATAGGTGATAGGTTGTGTCATTTGGGGCGGAATCTGGTCATTAGTTCTGAGTCGAGGTGCTGTCCGTTTGTCATTTGAACGTGTAAAAGCTCAAGAAATCAGTAATAGAAAAGAATTAAAAAGGAACAAGCTGTTTGACATTGTTTGCATTGATTCCGTGTCACACCCCGGCCACGTTAAAAGAATTAAAAAGGAACAAGCTGTTGGATGATCATTTCCAAGTTCAGGAGGTAGCTCAAGTCTGTAGGCTACTTTTCCGACTCTTTCAACGATCTTAAATGGTCCAACATAGCATGGTGCAAGTTTTCCTTTCTTTCCAAATCTAATCACGCCTTTCCAAGGAGATACCTTGAGTAGGACGTGATCACTGACTCGAAATTCTAAGGGCTTGCGTCGTCGATCCGCGTAACACTTCTGACGGCTTCTAGCTGTCTGTAGGTTATCACGAATCTTCTTGACCTTATCTGTAGTCTCTAGAATGAGTTCAGGTCCAGTAAGCTGAGCTTCACCTATCTCATTCCAGCAGACCGGTGAACGGCATTTTCGACCGTATAATGCTTCGAAAGGAGCCATATTGATGCTAGAGTGATAACTATTATTGTAGGAGAATTCGATTAATGGTAGATGCGAATCCCAACTACCACCAAAATCGATCACACAAGCTCTAAGCATATCCTCCAGTGTCTAGATTGTTCTCTCAGATTGACCATCTGTCTGCGGATGGTACGCTGAGCTCAAATGAAGTTGGGTACCCATGGCAGATTGCATGGTTCTCCAAAAGGGAGACGAGAATCTAGCATCTCTGTCAGATATAATGTTCAAAGGAACACCATGTCGAGATACAATCTCATCAACATATATCTTGGCAAGCTGGTCAGCAGATAGATCCTCACGGATCGGCAAGAAATGTGCTGACTTTGTAAGACGATCAACAACAACCTAAATGGCGTCATGACCTTTTTTAGTGTGCGGTAACTTGGTAATGAGATCCATAGAAACGTTTTCCCATTTCCAAACCAGAATGTCTGGTTGCTCCAATAATCCAGAGGGATGTTGGTGTTCTGCCTTAACCTTAAGACAAGTAAGGCAGTTGGAAACATATAAGGCAATGTCTTTCTTCATACCCGGCCACCAATACTGGGTTCGAAGATCCTTATACATTCCGTGTCACACCCCGACCACGTTAAAACAACAAAACCGCAGCGGAAACGCCGGGGAGTGAGTTGCGACAGAATTATTGTTTCAACAACCATGGTATTTAAAGTTATGCATTATTAAGATTAAAGTTTACATTGTCTTTGAGTTCAAACTAAAACAACATAATAACTGTCTTTTTAAGTCACTAAGGCCCGAGTCCGCCTAAGTGAAGCATAATCAACATCATGCATTAGCACCTGAAACACATGTAAAAATAGGTACGTCAGCATAAAAATGCCTGTGAGATACATAGGTTTTGTTTATGCGGGATTCATGACCTGTGGTTTAAAAAGTGTTTAAAAAAATGTAGTCATGAACCTTGTAAAATGTTTTCCCTTATGAAATCATATGAAAATCAGTATGAAAATCAATGATGATGAAAGGACAAAGCATGGTTAAATGAATAACCAAGTAAAAGTGAATTTGTAAAAAAATGTGAAATTTGTAAAATAATGTCATGTATTTGTATAAAATGGTTCATGTCTATGTCAAGTGGTTTACATAATGCAACAATGCATAATACAATAAAAGCACTTATATATAGGAAGTACCATTGGCGTATCCACCATGCTTTTATCATATAACACACAGCCCCGTCACATAAATCACTTATCAACAACCAACCAAAAATGTCATGTTTAATGTCATAAATGTTCATATATAAACCATGTTAAATGTTGTGTGTAACATGTATCATGTATAACCAATGTAATGCATAGCAAGTAGGAAATCATCTACTTAAACTATGTGATGATGCCAATGTGAAACAGATGTCATGTATGGTGAATAACAATTAATTACTCGACCATAGGAAAAATGTACAAAACAAGGTTTTTGAATAAACATAAGTTTAAATCAAATGTTATGCTTTGCAGAAAAACAATGCTTTATGATTACAAACATTTATGCAGTGATGTTTATCGCATACATTCAAGCCTTGCGACTGTGGCGACAAACCTTTAAACAAATTAAAGGTTTATCTAAATTATGTAGTCGGATTCTGTCATTCCCAACTTCCAAACAAACCTAGGAAGTCGGAAGCGAGAGTTGTCAATTCCTATGGTACCATTACATACTACCGAGCGGCGTGATCAATGTTAATGAATGTATTATTGTCCCGATTAAACACACCAAATGTCATAACCAATATAAGCATGCTATGAAAACCATGTACTAGGAATGCTAAATAAACATGCCTAGTAGAAATGTTCATGTAAAACATGCCTAGTGGAACTATGTACTCACTTGGGATTGCTAATTAGTCTTGAGAATAAGACCAATTTAAGCTCCAAGTATCACAGAATCAAACGGCACCTAGTATAGGTAACTACGTTAATAAACAGATCCTAAATCGAGAGATAGGATAGAATGAGGTTCTATAAATCAAATGAGTATTTGAACTCATATGGTATGATTTAATAGGCCTTACATTCTGATTGGAAAGTTTACCTAAGTGCTTTTGACCCGTTTCGACACATTATGGTAACATAAGCTACTATAAGGCGTCGTTAGCGTAAAACTATGTTCGGATGGTTAACTATGTGCTATGCCAAGTCTTACATGCCCAATTATCCGTAAACATGTTACTAAATCAGTTTACATGTCAAAAATATGTTCACATAGTCAAAAATACGGATTTGTGCTTCAAAAGGGCGTTTTAGTCATTTCCTATGGGCATACAAGCTAACTAGCAAATGACTAACCAATCCTATGTGATCATAAGGTATAACCTCAGTGGTTATTCCCTATGCAACTATGATCACTAACTAAGCTTGGTCGGATCCTAATGATCGACCAAACGGGTCGGGTTCGAAAGCGTAATCGATTGTTTAAACCGCTTAACTTACGACCCTAAACAAGCATTAACTAATAGTGACGAGTTAAACATGTCAAAACATGTTTAACCTACTGATTTGGTATCAAAACAAAGTGTTTTGATATCTATAAGTAGTTCCGTTTCAAAATGCGTGATAAAACGCATTTTGACTGAAACTTTGACTCGTCACTACACCTAGTTAACGTGGTAATCAACGGGTATAATCACTAAGGATTATAACCAACGTGATTACAATCACATTGCAAAGTTCACCCGAACTTTGCGTTGACCATTGACTGGTCAAACTGAAAGTCAAACACTCTTTTACTTTTTAAACTAGTAAGCAATAAAAAGAATGAAAGAATGCTTACTAAAGTCCTTGCTATCTTTTCTACAAAGAAAACAATTCCCAAATCAGATTAGGAAGCTCCAAAGCAGATGTAGAGAAGAGAAGGGATGAAATGAGCAAGTGAACAAGTGAAAATGGATGGCTATATATAGTTGTTGATGGTAAACAAGATCACTCCACTTGTTTGTGTGGCCAACAAGCATAAGATCATAGCCATCCATGTGTTAGGAGATGATTAGAGGCCTTGGTTAACACTTAAACTTGCCCATCACACAAAGAATTTACCATAACAGCCCCTGAAGTTCAAACAGAATGCTGAAAATGGAAATCTGGTCGCTGGGCACTTCTGGCGGTCCGCGTAAGAAATGGAGAGGGGGTTACGTGCCCCCCTGGGCTCCCCAGTTCAGCACAAGTTTGAGATAATTACAGCTTTGGTCCCTGCATGCTTTTGAGTCCATTTTAGGCACTTTTGACACCCGTTAAGCCATTTTCAAGGCTCTACAAGGTCAATAAAGTTTAGAGGACTCAAAATATGCTTGGAAAAGTCTCGGATGTCGGCTCGTTTGGTCGTACGGTCGCGTTGTTTGCTAAATTACGATGAAACTCAAACGGACGCGAAAACGAACCAAATTAAGCGACGAATGGTATTTTTGCATATCGATCACTAAAATAAAAATATTTTAGTATGTACAAAAACTTTGGATGTCCAGATGTGGCCAGAACGTATGATATCCGCGAAAATGCAAACTTACGCCGTTTTTGACAATTTTAGTCCCTGTAAGATCATATAAGCATGTTTTCGCACACCGAACCTATCAAAGCTTATTTCTAAGCCATGTTTAGGTTATATATGGTATGTTTAACTTATGATCAAGTTTCGGACTGTACGTTGCCTTACGAAACGGTAGACTTTTGCAAGTTGACGCAAATAGTCCTTGAAAGCGAATAAACTTGTTTTTGCCATACCGAAGCCTTTAAAACTTATTTCTAAGTTATGTAAAGGTTATTTAAGGAATGTTAAGCTTATGTTGCTGTCCTGGAGTGTTTGTCGCGTTAAACTGACCGCGTTTACGCATCAGTTTGCGTATAACTTTCCAGAAAGCGATATAGACTTCAAAATCGATCAAAAATCAACATGTGCATAAAATCAAACATAAATGACAAACGTTGTGATCAAAACACATTGTTTTATTAATATTTTATTGTTCAAAGTTTGTACAATGGTGTCACAAACACAGATGTCACATTCCGCCTTTGTAAATGATGATGAACTACTCAACTTGACTGTTTAGGGTAACACGAACGATCCAACAAGTGGTATCAGAGCTCAGGACGAGGAGTTCATACCAACTCAGCTTGATTTCATCGGATTCTCATACTTCTACACCTTCTTTTCTGATTTGAACAAAATTCAGCAGTTGAAATGGCCTGATTTTGACATATATCAAGCGAAACATAGTGTTAACTAATCCCTGAGAGTTTTGGACCTTAATTCGAACAAATTTAGATAAAATTAACTAATTCCGCTTGAAAATCAGTTCGAACGTGCTGACATCATCTTATTCCGCTTGAAATACTTGTGTAATTTCAAGCGAAATCAACTTAAAATCATATTCCGCTTAAAAATACTTGTGTAATTTCAAGCGAAACCAGCTTGAAATCAGATTTCGCTTGAAAAAAAAATTTATCTGGATTCCGCTTGAAAGTTCAAGCGAAATATGTGATTTCGATTGAAAACTCTTATTCCACTTGAGCAGTATTTCACTTGAAAAAGTGATCTCGCTTGAAATTGTTGTTTTTAAAATTTCAAAAATTTTCTAAGTGTTTGTTGATCGTTTCAGGTACTTGGAAATGGATGATTTGTTCATGAATTCGTTCTGTGATGTGTTTGCTTATACCGGTGGTTCGGGAGATGGCACAACGAACAACACGAATGAAACTACACCAACACCTAGTGCAAAGAAGATTTTTTCCGATGCAATGAGCGTAGAAAGTGCTTACGGTACATACAACAAACCTCCTAAACTGATGGCGATCGAAGATTATAATCGGTGGGCTACGAGATTTGAGGAGTGGCTTAAAGCATTTGCATATCCAAGCTGGAAAAGTCTAAAGAATGGTTACACCTCAGGAGATCGAAGTGGTCAATGTTTAGTAGAACCTGATGATATTGAAAGATATGTTGCTGAACAAAAATGCATAGCGTTGATTCATCAGTCAGAGATGATATAATTTCGTTAATCGAGTATACAAATTCGACAGATCTTTGGGAGAAACTGAGGGTTAAGTGTGTAGGTAGTGCTGAGATTGTTAAAAAAAAAGAAACTATTACGTAAAGAGTTTGATTTATTTTGTTGTATGAAGAATGAATCTGTTTGTAAAATGATCGAGAGATTTGGGCATCTGAAGATGGAGCTGGCAAGACACAAAATCACATATACTCAAGAGGAGCTGGTCGACAAATTGTTTGATTCGTTGCCGAATGATCAAGATTGGCAATACTTTGCCTTGATGTTGAAGAACACAATCATGTCTGAAGATTTAACTGTGGATTTGCTGATCGAAAGACTAGAAAGCCATGAGTTGGAGATAAAGAAATCTAAATTCAACCACCCAGCTCATCAACAGAATGTGGAGCTGTACTACAGAGGAAATCTACCGAAGACTAGGTCTCCAAGAACAGCGTTTTCTGCCGAAAGCTCAAATACTGTGAATCATGAAACTCCTCATAGTGGTTTTCACAGTGGATCTTCTTCAACAACTTCAAGCCAATCTGCATCAAAGAACTTATTTCAATGCAATATTGCTGTGGATTTAAAGAACACTTAAAACTTCAACGAGGAATCTGCAAAACAACATATGGTGTTCTTAGCTTCTGTGCTTGAATCGTATGAGAGCCTTGTGGCAGGCAAGATAGGCAACACCAACCTAACAAAGGAAGACTACGATCAAATAGATCCTGAAGAGATGGAATTGATCGACATAAGGTGGTGTATAGCCAGTGCAGTGAGAAGGGCACAACGTTTCACGGAGATTACGGGAAGACAGTCTATTGGTGGACCTTCTACCAAGCTAGGCTTTGACAAATCAAAAGTGACATGTTTCAAATGTAAATAGAAAGGTCACTTTAAGCGAGAGTGTAGAAATGCTTACACTGATGATACTGCAAATCCTTTTCGAAAGGATTATTACAAGAAGGCAATTTATCATCAGAACAAGGCTGAACCTCCCAGGATGAAGCAGATTGAAGGCAAAGAAAAATCCAGAGCTCTTGCCGTCGTTCATGACGATGAAGGTTTTGACTGGAGTGAGCTGCTACCTGAGGAAGACGCAGTAGGTTATGCGTTTGTGGCAACAACAGAAATTAAACCTTTCAAAGACACCAGAACAGCAGCAGAAAAAGCAAATGATAGACAACAGAGAGCTCAATACAAAATGATCAGAATTTCTCGTGTATACAGTGAAGCTAAAAAGGCAAAAAGATGGGATGCGGATAGAGAGTGTTACCTTGATCCTGAAGGAAATATTGCTATTGATCCAAAGACTCTTAGTCTTGAAGCTTTCGCTGAGGAATTTGCTGAACTAGAAGAGTCTCAACAGAGAGAATGGTGGGGAGGTGGTGAAGAGAAAGAGAAAGGAAAAGAAAAAGAGCAGGAGCTGAAGCCAAAGAAGATCGATGAAGGGATCATTGATACGTCACAGGAGTTGAAAACCGAAAACTTTGGAAAGATGGCTGACAAGGTGCTGGCTGTTAAGGAACTTGAGGTAGACTCTAAGTCTGTATCTGAGTCTAAAAGCCAGGTCAGTTCAAATGCGTCGTCAAGTGAGTCAGGTAAGAAAGTCAAAGGTGACAGTGACTGCAAACATTGCATGAAAAACTGCAAAGTTTGTAGTACACAAGCTTACCTCAATGATAAGAAGGTTAATGATCTGACAAAAAGAGTCAGAAAGGTTGAAGATCAGATTCTTAACCGTGACAGAATGCTAAAATTTTCAAATGATAAAGTTAAAAAGTTAACTGAGAAAATTGACAATGATAAAATTGAAGTAGAAAGAATTAGAAAAGAAAATGAAAAAACTAATTCATGAAAATCGTCAACTCTCAGAAAATTTTAACAAGTTAAAACAAACGATAAAGGATTCTGATGAACGAAACAGTAAAACCAGAAAAGAAAATGATCATTTAACTGGAGTTCTTAGACACAAAGAAGAACAAATCAACAAGCAACTGGATGAGATTTCTAAGTTGAAGCTTCAATTTGAAGAAGCTAAGATTGAAAATGAGCGCATCAATCTGAAATTAACCAGTTACAACTCCGCAAGCTTTGTTTTACAACACATTGTTCCCAAACCTATCGGGAAAAACAAAGCAGGCGAAGATGTATTCTCTGATGGAACAGGGGTGGGGTATCATCAAGTTCCACCACCAGTTTTAAACATTTTTTCTAAGAAACAATCAGGGCTGGTTAATGACGATGAGGATGTTAATGAGATAAAACTTCCAAAGTCAATTGATGTTACATTTTCTTCACTGATGATAATGTTCAATCTGAGATTGTGAAAGGCATGGCTGAAAATGTTTTAAAGCCTGAAAATGATTCAGTTGAAGATGAAGAGTGTTTTCTGAACAATTACATTCCAAAACCAAAATCCAAACACAACTTAAATGAAGAACCTACTCTTGTCGTGTACAAGATGTCGGGATCGGATAAGTTGTATTCGGATTGTGAGTTTCCTCTGGAGAATGTTAATGTGAACAAATTGACAAATGTTTTCAAATTGATTGAAGTTGATTTGTCTGAAATGAAAAGCTTAAATCAATCAAAGAGGCAAATGAATTTCGAAAAAGATAAAGCTTACTATAGAAAACCTGTTGTTCCACCACGTTTTTATAACAACAATAGAAATAGATGGTCGGGTGGTTATCAGGGTGGTAAGAATTATCAAAGAAAGAATGTTCAAAAGAGAAGGTTTGCTAAGAAGAAAGTGTTTGTGTCAAGTTCAAGTTCACTTTCTGATGAAGAATCAAAGATTTTTTCGAAATCAAATGAAGAGTTCTTTGAGAAGAAAGTTTCACAACCTCAGTCCGAAAGCACAAGTCGGGTAGTTGACACCCGAACTTGCTTCAAATGCAATCAAGTTGGACATATTGCACGAAAGTGTACCAACTTGAAGCCTAAGACTGAAGTTGTGATGAATCCAAGAAAGAAAGATGATGTTAAGGGCAAAAGACCATTGATTGTTGAGAAAAAGATTTTGAAAAATGAAAATATCAAAGTTAAAACTGAACCTGTTAAAAATGTGGTAACTAAAAATGACAAGTTTTACAAACGGGTTGCAACACCTCAACAAACATGGAAGTCGAAAGTGGTTGAAAACAAAACAATTTCTCCAAAACCAAAGGTTTCTGAGATTGAAAAACAATCATCTTCTACCACACTGGTAAAGACGAATATTCCTTTGGATTACTATGTGAAACTTGAGAAAGAAAAGCAAAATTCTGAAAGACCAACCATCTGGTCAACATCAAAAAGATGAGTTTTTCCTATATAAAAATGTTGAGGTTGGTTCCTATATAAAAATGTTTAGGTTGGGTCTGAAGAAAGCCTAAAAATGAATGACAAAAATTTTCCGCCAATTTACACTACAAAATCTCACATCAAAATTGAACTACGTGAGTAAAAAGAGGCTTGGGTAGCATCCAAATCTAACTAAAGTGTTTGTGGTTTGTGCAGGAGCTTCCGAGATCCGTGTCGCGATGGATTATGGATAGTGGAGCTTCTCGACACATGACAGGAAAGACAGCACTGTTGTACGATGTTAGGAATTTCAATGGAGGTTTTGTAGGAATCGCAGGCAATCAAGGTAGTAGAATTATTGGTGAAGGAACGTTATCCAATGGGATTGTTACGTTTGAAAGAGTGAATTACATTGCCGAGCTGGAGAATAATTTGCTGAGTATCTCGCAGATATGTGACAGGATGTATACCACTCACTTTACTGACAAAGAATGTTTGATCTTGAAGGCAGGATTTGTTATCCCTGAAGAATGGATTATCATGAGGGCACCAAGAGTCAATGATCTGTACGTGTTGGACATGAGCGTAGCTACTACAACCACGGGTCAGGCTCATTGTCTTGTGTCAAAAGCAACGGAGAAAGAATCGAAGTTATGGCATAGGAAAATGGGTCATATACATCTGAGGAAAATGAATCACCTGGTGCACAATGACTTAGTTACGGGTGTTCATGTGAAAGGGTTTCATCTCGAAATTAGCTGTGTCAAAAGCAAGCAGAAGAAAAATTCACACCCTAAAAAGCAAGTCAATTCAGTTTCAAGACCTCTGGAGAGACTTCACATGGATTTGTTTGGTCCTGTGAATGTCAAAAGTATTACAGGAGATTATTACTGTCTTGTGGTTACTGATGATTATTCAAGATTTTCGTGGGTGTCATTCTTGAAGTCGAAAGATGAAACATTTGACAGTTTGATGGCGTTGTTCAAGCAAGTTGAAAATCCGTACCAAAGGCGTATCAAAAGAATCAGAAGTGATAATGGTACTGAATTCAAGAACAACAAGATGGAAGAATTTTGTGAAGAAAGAGGTATATTGCATGAGTTTAGTGCTCCATACACTCCACAGCAGAATGGAGTCGCAGAACGCAAAAACAGGACACTAATCGAAACGGCTAGAACTATGCTTACTGATTCAAAGCTTCCGATAAATTTTTGGGCAGAAGCTGTTTCCGCCGTATGTTATATGCTCAACAGAGTTCTCACTGTCAAGAAATTCAACAAAACATGCTTTGAGTTGCTCAATAACCGCAAATCTATCTGAAGTATCTAGAACCGTTTGGGTCACCGTGTACTGTTCAAGAGCCTTTTGGAAAGTTTGGTCCGAAGAGTGTTGAGGGAATATTCATTGGTTATGCAAGTCCTTTACGACGTGTCTTCGTTCCAAGTGAGAAGCGGATTATTGAAGCTCCTAATGTTGAATGTCAAAGTCAAACAATGCCGCCGCAGAATCCTGGAGATTCATGGCGTTATCATTACGACACTTTGTGGGATTCGTTTGACGTGATGGAAGAACCAAAAGAAGAAGAAGAAAATTTCTTTGATGAGTTGGATATTTTGAGAGAGTATGAGTCATCGCAAGAGAGGTTTCCAGCTGAGTATTCTACACGACCACGGTAAACTTCGAATGATGATGAAGTCGGTCCAAGCAATGCTGGTGAACATGATGATATACAACAATCCTCAGAAGTTGCTCCTGATAATCAGACGGGAGTCAATGATAATCAAGAATCTGAGAATATGCAAGTATTTGATCGTGGTGATTCAGATTCTGATGGGGAGCAAATTCAGATTTCAGGTCAAACAAACCCAGTCAGTGAACAAGGTGCAAATCAGAATATTACTAATCTGGAGGGCGAGGTAGATATTCCAAGCGAAGTGATGCCAAGAACTCTTTCATACCATCCAGAAGAGCTGATCATTGGAGAGCTGCAATCAGGCGTCCGCACTAGATGTCAAATTGACCAAGGCCTTATTTGTTTTTATTCTACAGTGGCACCTTTACAAACTGAATTTTCATTAAGTTGTTTTATTTCGCAAGAAGAGTTAAGTCAGTTCGAGAAGTTAGGAGTGTGGAAGTTGGTAGATTTTCCGGACGGTCATAGGAAAATTAACACAAAATGGTTATTTAAATGCAAGAGAGATGATCGAGGAGTTGTTGTTCGAAACAAAGCTCGACTCGTAGTTCAGGGCTTTAGTAAACAGGAGGGTATTGATTTTACTGAAGTTTATGCTCCTGTGGCTCGACTAGAAGCAATTAGGATCTTTCTAGCATTTGCATCGTGGAAAAACTTCAAAGTATATCAGTGAGATGTGAAATCGGCGTTTCTCTATGGGAAGGTAAAAGAGGAGGTATATGCCGGACAGCCACCGTGCTTTACTAATCCAATCCACAAAAACAAGGTTTACTTGCTAGATAAAGCGCTGTATGGTTTACACCAGGCCCCGAGAGCTTGGTACGTGACATTGTCTCAACACCTACTAGCCAACAGTTTCATTCGTGGAAAAGTGGATGCCACTCTCTTCACCAAAGAGGTCGACGGACATCTTCTGATAGTTTAAATATGCATGGACGACATAATATTTGGGTCAACAAATGAAAATTTGTGCAAAGATTTTGAACAAGTGATGAAGCAAAAATTCAAAATGTCATCGATGGGGGAGATGAAATTTTTCTTGGGACTTCAAGTTGATCAACTACCTGAGGGAATTTTCCTACACCAGACAAAGTACGTTCATGATATTCTAGAGAAATTTGGGATGTCAGGTTCTACTCCAGCGTCAACCCGTTAGCAACGAATCATGGGATAAACCCAGATCTCACCAGAGACAGGGTAGATGAGACGCTTTATCGTTCCATGATTGGTTCGTTGATGTACTTAACTGCTTCAAGACCCGATATCATGTATCCAACGTGCCTCGCAGCAAGATTTCAATCTAACCCGAGAGCTTCGCATATGGTTATTGTGAAGAGGATATTACGCTACCTGAAGGGAACTCCATCATTGGGGTTGTGGTATCCTAGAAAAGGCGATTTCACGCTCGAAGGGTATTCCGACTCAGATTTTGGATGCTGCAAAGTCAATGCAAAATCAACAACAGAGGGATGCCAGTTCTTTGGACCTCGTTTGGTCACCTGGCAGTGTAAGAAGCAAACTTCTGTGGCTCTATCCACATGTGAAGTAGAGTATGTATCTGCTAGCAGTTGCTGTTCTCAGATCTTGTGGATCCAGCAACAGATGCGCGACTATGGTTTGCAATTTCTTAACACCCCTATCTTTGTTGATAATGAGGCCGCAATAAGTATCACGAAAAATCCAGTACATCACGCTGAAACGAAACACATAGAAATTTGTCATCACTTCATCCGAGATTGCTTCGAGAAGAAGTTGATACGAATTGAGAAAATCCACACTGACAAACAGAAAGCTGATTTACATACCAAAGCTTTTGATAAAACTCGGTTTAAATATCTATTAATACTGAATGGTATGATGCTTTTCTCGGTGTCGGATGGAATTATTGGCGTTGATGAGGATAACATTGTAGATGATGATGTTGAGAAACAATTTGCAATGGTTTGTCGATTTTTTACTTGTTTTGGTATTTAGGGGGAGTAAATTTTTCAGAAAATACAAAAACAGTAAAAAATTCAAAAATCCAAAAACATGAGAAAATTTAAAAAATCCAAAAACAATAGAAAACTGAAAAAGAGCTTGTGTAAAAAGGGAAAATGATAGTACATCGGCTTGACAGTTACGGTACGCTAAATATTTGTATAGTTTAAAAGCGTTAAACAGTCTAGCTGATGATGAGTCAATAGGTTTTTACACATTTAGTAGGTTTGTTCGGGATATAAACATAAAATTCAAACTTGCTTATTTCGTGGGGAACACTACTTGGATATATAGGTAACCCCTGAAATCTCGTTTGAAAGGTCCCTCTTTCTGAAATACTAGGTCTTTATACTCAGTGACTGGGGTATTACTCCGGGACTTCGGCTGAATGGAAGTTCTGACCTAGTCCCCGAATAATACTTTCTGCATTGCTTACAGCACCGCCCTGAGCATAAAAACGATGAAACATTGCAAAATGATAATCGTGTGCTATTGAAACAAAAGATCCTCTAAAGGGGACACACCTAAAGTCGAACCGTCATCTCTCTGCTGAACGGAAGTTCTGACCTGAGCTCTCACGGTTTCGCATCTAACCCCTTACAGATATCATCTATGGTATACTCACCTGTAAGATTGAATATTGGGATCTGGATACGGGAGTATATTCAAGAGGTGGGACACATGAATGAGTTTAAGTTCTTAATACACCTAATGCGTATCCTGAACTGATTGAAAATTGTGTAAGAATTTAAGTGGATCAGTATATCGACAATCTAAGTGCATTGTTTAATTCTGAGTATGAGATTAAAGCTTAAGGGTACTAGTGATTTGTCTGATAGTTGATATGATTCCCTAACACGCTCACCAAAAATATGTTCGTAAATAGTTTACTTTTATTACATTCTACATTTAAGTTTCTGTAATTTATTTTTGTTAGTTTAGAAATTTTATTGAAAATCCAAAAATATTTTTCATTTCTGCTTTATTTTCTGACAAACCAAAGTGGAGAGTTGATCTTCAGATTCAGAATGTTGGAGCAGATGCAGAAAGATTCTAGCTGGATGATGAGTTGGGAGCTTCATATTTTAATCTTGAGAAATTGGAAAGTCAAAACAAGTTTATTAACTGGAAACTTGTAATTTTCAGAAAATGTGTGAAAATACTTGAACAAAAAATCAGTTTGTTTTGTCACAGATCAACCAAGGTCATTAAATTGGACTTGGTAGATGAAGATTAAACTTGTAATTTTCAGAAAATGTGTGAAAGGGGGAGTCAGAATTCTGGATCAACATTCAAAGGGGAGATTGAAGATTAAAGTTTGAAGATTTAAAGAAAGCTTTTACAATGTCAAGACAATTTGGAAAGAGACAAAGACTGAAGACTCGACGCCGAAGACTTCGTCAACATCCAAGGGGAGTCTGTTGGTGCATCTAGTGTCTGTTAACTTCGTCTTAATCGAGTCTTATGTCTAGATAGGATAGATCAGGACATGGAAATATAGAAAGTGGTATTTAGAGGTAATTCCGCTTGAAATGACAGGTCATTTCAAGCGAAATCCGAAATGTTTGTAATTCCGCTTGAACCATTACATGGTGATATTCGCTTGAGAGTGTTTGGAGCGAAGTCAGGTTCCGCTTGGGACAGTTTCAAGCGGAATCAGGAGTATTATAAATAGGTGATAGGTGGTCATTAGTTCTGAGTCGAGGTGCGGTCCGTTTGTCATTTAAACGTGTAAAAGCTTAGGAAATCAGTAATAGAAAAGAATTAAAAAGGAACAAGCTGTTTGACATTGTTTGCATTGATTCCTCCTTTGTAAATGATGATGAACTACTCAACTTGATTGTTTAGGGTCACACGAACGATCCAACACTAGGGGTGTTCAAAACTATCCGTATCCGAAAATCCGATCCGAAATATCTGATATCCGAATCCAAAATATCCGAAAAAATTGGATATATCCAAAATTTCGGATATCCAATTTTTCGGATTCGGATAGTGATTTTCAAAATTTTCGGATATCCGAAATATCCGAAAATTTAATTTTCAATTTTTTTCGGATATCCGAATATCTGAAAATATCCGAAGTATCTGAAAATATCCGAAATATCCGAAAAATATCCGAAAAGTATCCGCAAATATCCGAAAAATATCCGAAATATCCGAAATATCCGAAAACTTATGTTCGGTTATCTGAAACTATCCAAAATATCCGTTTCCGAATATGAGAAAAATAATAAAAAAATAAAAATTTGGATTTTCGGATATCCGATTCACTATCCGAATCCGTATCCAAAATTTCGGATATCCGAACAAATAAGTGTGATGACTTGTAGTAGTGTAACTTCTTGATGGAACGTAAACAAATAAGTGCTAGTTCGTTAAATGTTGCTTTAGCTTTATTCTATTGTCATGACATGTCACATGTAAGTGTATTGTGTCGTCACGTGTTATCAATCACAATTTGTCCTTGGAATAGACACGGACAATTCTCCAATCTAATTAAGAAAACTTAACTATTATCCTAAAACATAATTATTTAAACAAAAACTTAATTGAATAATGGGTTCTCAGTTCTAATAAACTTAAAGCCCCTGTGATGATCACTCATTTTTTAACTTAGATTTATTTTAACATTATATAAAAAAAACATAAGTTTTAAAACAATAATTAAGATAAAACATAAAAATTTCCATTAAACTAGGATAATAAAAGAGTACAAATTAACCAACTAATTAAAAACAATACACAAAAAGTTATGTAATTAAAATAATTGACTTAATTAAAATGGCCAAACAAAAGTTCTCAAAGCCATAAGATGACGAAACTAGTGTTTTGAAGTTGTTGGAACTCACACAGGCCACTTCAGTTGCTTGATCTTCAATTAAGTTCTCTTCGCCGTTCATGGCATTGATAAAGAGCCTCTCAAATTCCTCGCACATTTTTCGTATCAATAAAAAATGTACCAGTAACTAGTAACTAAATGAACGATAGTGTCCCATTAGCGGCCCTGCAGCTGTGTTGGAGAAGCTAGTGCCTAGGTAGCGGAGGATGTGAGTCCTCACCGATTAGTCTAACAACAAATTTTACCACCTAAAACATTGAAACTATACATCCTAATAAATATGGTTTGTTGAAACTTGGTGAAGAGTTGAATAATTAGTATTAACCTCATCAATTCGCTCATATGAACCTTTTTATTTTTCATTTCAACACATTTCATATAGCTAAATCATATGTAAATTAGAAATGATTGTCATGTCATGCCATGTGATATATATCATAGTGAACCATATCATATTACTTGTGAGGAACTCATGCGTTGCGGCGAAGTGAACAATACGGGGCGATAACAAAATTCAAACGTTAGAAGTTATAACGATAAATTTTTTTGTTTGGTGTTCGAAGTCACTCTCATTGTATTAGGTAGTCTAATATTCCAATTGAGTGATAACCATATCAAATCCGTTAATATAAAATCTAAGTAAAAACATAAAATTATTTTTTTAATATTTTACCTCTTTTGTCATTTTAAAGAAGCATTTGAATATTGAATAACAGCTCGTATGTTTTGAAGATTTTTTTTTGTCTAGATTTGAATATTGAAATACTTTTCATTTTTTTGAAGCCCAAATATTGATTGAGGTAAAGAAAATTACCCAGTCTATTCTTGTAGACATGTCCATGCAAATTATTCATCTATATATGCACACATGTCCATGGAATTTCCTTGCTATTCTCAATGGCAGTATTGTAAATAACATGAAAACTTAGTCCAATCAATCTACTGTTGATCCTACCTAAATTGTTATATAAGACCAACCACTGAAAAACAAAGTTTCAACACAAAACAAATGGTCATACAAAAATATTGAGCGGCGGGAGAAGTTGAGGAGACTAAGCAGCGTTTTGTTCACAGGTGGCCATTTTCCGGCACATTCCATCCGGCTACCGGCAATAGTTACTTCCTCATTCCAGTTCAGTTCACTGTAAGTTTTCGAGGTATCCTTTTTGATTTTCTGGTCTATATTATTACCCCTTTCTGTTTGATATAATAAAGTTCAAGTTTTGGAACCCTTGTCATATCAACGGTTATGTGCCTTCCTTCTTTCTAGTTTTCTGATTCATTGCATTTGGGTCTCGGTCAGGGGCGGACCTAGACTATGAGTTGGGGTGGTGGGCGCTTCCCTTGAAAAAAAAATTAATGTAATTTTTAGACAAAATCTCTTTCGCACCCCTTAAGATTTTGTAGTCGCACCCATTGAACTTTGATTGTTAAGATGAAGAAAAATAAAGGCAATTTTCCAGCAGCCGGACATGGCTGTCTAAACTCTCTCCGACAAAAGAAAAGAAAGAAAATGAGAAGTATTTAAACAAAAGTAATATGGGTTAGTATCACAGCCCAATACCCAACCCTAGTAGGCTACGTACTGTGTGTCTGCCTATGATGTCTGAGTTCCTGTACAAATGTTTTTTTCACATCTAACAATAAAGTAAATCGAGTGATAAGTTGTTTAATGTGTATTTCTTGAGTTATTATTTATTTATTATATATCAGTTAAATTGATCAGACATAGAGTTTTGATTTTCGTGTTTACTTTATATTAATATAAAGAGTTAAATGCTTGGTTGGTCCCTGTGGTTTGCAAAAATTTCAAACTTGGTCCTAGTGGTTTACTAATTACACGCATGGTCCCAAAAGTTGTCAAAAATGAACTCGGTTGGTCCCCTGACCTTACCTCTGTTAAATTTCTCTGTTAAATTTTTGTAAACCACAGGGACCAAACCAAGCATGAAAAAGATTCCTAGGTCCGCCACTAAAAGTTTCACAGGATTCGGATGCATGCAACAACCTCCCTAAGTAGATCACATCAGCTTGCTCCAGTGTTACACACAATCATTCAGTTGGTGGTTTGCATGAGCAATTAAATATTCAAAAGTTACATCTTAACAACATCCAAATGTGCGATATATTTCAAGAAATTAGGTAATGAACTTGTATCTTAATTTTATTACAAACAGTGACTATGGTTTTCCAAACCCCTGTCAAATCATTACGGACCGGAGCCACCTACGACTCGACCCAGGAAGAGAATCCACAACCTTTCTCCATAACGAATGATTTTCCATGAAGTACCTCCACAACCATTTTATCAGCAACGCCTCATTATCTACTTTCTGACAAACCCAGCCCACCTTCTTTAATTGGTTTCGTGACAATCTCCCAAGAGACCCAACTCATTTTTTTCACCTTATCCGAGCCTCCCCAAAGAAAACGCCTCATTATCCCTTCCAAGATGTCGATGACTCTAACTCGAGCCTTAAATAAGGAAAAATAATAAGTCGGCAAGCTTTCTAAAACGGACTTGATCAAAGTAACTCTACCTGCTATAGACAAAGTTTGACGCTTTCCACTTCGACATCATGCGCCTAAAAATATCAACCACAGGCTCCTAGTTTGCCACCCTATTTATATTAGCCCCCACCTTAATTCCTAAATACAAAAACGGAAGACCACCCGATTTGCACCCCAAAGTATCAGCTTTCGAACTCACCTCCTCGCTGTTGACTCCGACCCCGTACACAACCGACTTATGCAGGTTGATTACACATAAAAAAACACCCAGAGAATCCTCTTCATATTTTTAAAATTGAAAGCTGACCAATCACCTATCAGCATGGCGTCATCCGCATAAAGCAAATGAGAAAGACCCATCTCTGGGTAACCGAACCCCGTGGAAAGCCCCTAAGAGTCCCGCCTTATTCATTAAACCTGAGAACACCTCCATAACCAAGATAAACAAGAAAGGAGATATAGGGTCACCTTGACGAATCCCTTTTTCACAATCGAACTCAAAAGTTGGAGACCCATTGACCAAAACTGAGGATCTAGCCGACATCAAAACACCTCGAATCCAATTACACCACACTGCAGGAAACCCCATCTGATCCATGATCGCTAACAAAAACTCCCAATTAACATTATCATAGGCTTTATCAAAATCTATTTTAAACAAAAACATCTCTTTTCCGCTTTTTCTCGCCCAAGACAAAATCTCATTAACCATTAGAGGACCATCCAATATATACCTGCCTGATAGGAAAGCCGTCTGCGACTCTGAAACTAACTTCCCGATGACCATCTTTAATCTGTTCACAAAGACCTTCGATACTACCTTACTTATGATCCCAATTAAATTAATTGGTCTAAAATCACCTAAAACCGAAGGATCCCCTTTTTTCGGAATCAGTGTAATGTAAGACGAAGATAACGTGTTGTCGTCAACTTTTATTTTGCGTGTTCTCAAATGAATCTTCATAATAATTTCCGTTTGGTTCGATTGCAATTGTGTGGTTAATGATTATACTATATGTAGTGTTGCTCAAGCTAATCTTGAAATAGGCGAATCTTTGAAATTTTTACATCACTAGATTGGCACAACTCCTTGTTAAAGAAAAGAAGATTGGAATTAAATTCACCAATTAACAACTTTCTTTTATTAGAATCTTTGAAATTTGTTGTGAAATGGGCAAATCTCATTTGGAAACAATTGAACATGGCCTTTGGATGACCTTACAAGCCATTTCCCTTAAAAAAACACACATACACATATATAGCCATGTGAATGAATATATCCATTTTAATTTTACAATTGCAAAAACATTAATCCAAGTTTAAAGTAATGACATATTTAAGTATTCTTGATAAATATAATTTCTATATAATTTGTAATTTATTGCGTTGGGTTTATTTGTCTAAGAAGGATAGTTGGAGACTTGGAGGCATGAAGATAATCAAGAAAAAAAGTACAAGTTCAAGGATGAACAACAGGTTATTTTTGACATGTTGAAAAATATATAAAAAATTCACATTAGAAAAAAAAATTGTATTCATCTTTAGGTGTGCTGTCTCAAAAAATATTTGTGTGTAATTCTTAATCATATATGTTCATTAAAAATCTCAATAAATGAAAAATTGTTTTAAAAATGGCGAAAATTGGCAGTGCAAAAAAAATTAAGTATGTTTTTTTTGGCTTTTTTTAATTAGTTTTCGAGTTTTCACAATAACTAGTGGTTTTCATTTGAACCTTCAATTAATTAAATCATGTTGGTGGGGTATTATTTTTCCGTTTTTAGAAAAAAATAATATTAAAAGAATTAATTTAAGAACTTAGATACGTTAACAAAACTGCCTAAAATACTATATGAGTTTGAAGCTATAATGCATTATACATAAATGAAGCTGTACGGTAAAATGAATTCGATCCACCACTCTCCAACTATATAAACAGATGAAACCCTAATTGTTGTGCCATCTAACTTTCAAGACTTCATATCTGTTCAGCAGCAAGCAGTTGTGCTTGTCATCATTTTCATTGCCGGTACTTTTTATTAGAACACATTCGGTCAAAACCGAATCTCCTACCAAAGAAGTTTCAAATTCAAATTAATTCTATTGTTGTAACTTACCAATTAATTGGTCAAGATCCTAGCTTTAATTCTATAATTGTAAGTTACCAATTAATTGGTCAATATCCTAGCTTGTTTAGTTCCCTAATTTTAGCTCATTAGTTCCTAGTCTATAGCTACAAACTTGTATATATGTAATCCTTTTAGTCATTGAGAAATAACAAGTGTTGATACTTTTATATGGTATCAGCCAGGTTTTGCAAAACCTAAACACAACCACCCTCTCTTCTATGGCCGATAATGCTGTTACCACCTTCCCTTCATCTCTAAAACTCACTTATACCAACACCCCTGGCCTCCTTCCCACACCCACTTCCGCCTCTACCCAACGACCCTTCCTTGGTAAATGCCAATGGTGTTTTACCAAAGGACATTCATTAACCTCATGTCCGTTATTTAAGAAAGCTCATCCCTCAATCACACCTCCAACCTACAACCGATCCAATAACCAACCAAAACTCCAAGCACATATGATGGCAACACACCCCATCGTGGACTCCGATTTATCTTGGTTGAAAGATAGTGGTGCTTCTCATCACATTACCAATGATCTTAGTGCACTCTCTAAGCATAGCCCATACAATGGTACCGAGGAACTTACAATCGGTGATGGTTCGTCTCTTAAAATTACTCATATTGGCACCATGACTCTTTATTTTTCTAATGTTCCTATTGTTCTTAAAAATGTTCTTTGTGTTCCTTCTATCTCCTGTAACATCATATCTATCTCTCGTTTATGCCTTGATAACAACATACTAATCTTATTTTTCTCTTCTTATTTTGTCATCAAAGACTTTCCCACTCGCCGAACCATTCTTCGGGGAATCACTAGTCATGGTCTCTACGAGCTCTCATCAACCAAGTCTCCTCAAGCTTTTCACTTGCAAACCACCAAGAAGTCTTCATGGCATCACCGCCTAAGACATCCACATTTGCGTGTTTTACAACATTTAGCTTCCTTTGTTCCCTTTATTTCTAGCAAGCATGAATCATGCAATTCTTGATGCATTAATAAAAGTCACAAACTCCCCTTTTATTCATCTTCTTTAACTTCTAATACACCTCTAGAATTAATATTTTCCGATGTTTGGTCATCTCCAATTACATCTTATGATGGCTACAAATATTACATAATTTTTGTTGACCATTTCACAAAATACACTTGGATTTATCCATTAAAACATAAATCGGACTCTCTTAATACTTTCATTCGATTTCAAAAACTTGTTGAGAACTTTTTCAAAACCAAAATTAAGCAATTATTTTCAGACAATGGTGGAGAACACAATGGCTATGCCGAACGTCGTCATCGCCACATTGTCGAAACCGGCCTATCACTACTTTCTCATGCTAAAATGCCTCTCAAATTTTGGCCTTTTTCTTTAACCACCGCCACTTATCTCATAAATAGATTACCCACCCCTACCTTGCATAATGATTCTCCTTATTTTCGCCTTTTCCACATCTATCCAAACTCTGAAAAACTTCATAGTTTCGGTTGCTTATCATACCCTTGGTTGCGACCCTACTCAAAACATAAACTCGAGTCTCAGTCAAAACCGTGCATCTTCATCGGCTACTCATCCTTTCAAAGTGTTTTCCATCTCCTTGATCCCCTCACTCATCGAATCTACACTTCCCGGCATGTCCACTTTTTGACCACATCTTTCACTATGAATCCCTTTCTCAAACCTCTACCCCCATCTCACCCTCACCCGATACTTGGTTACCCCTCACCACACAATCAATTTCCCTTTCTACACCTTCTTCCACTCCTCCTCAAAATCCCACTACCACTGCTTCTACATCATCTACATCAAATCCACTGATGCGTGTGTAGTGTAATATATTTTAGATATATATTTTAAGCCCTTTTTACACTTTTAGCCAAGTTTTAAATTTATAAAACACGATATTTACTAACACTAAACACACATATGGGCAACTGCACCCATCGTGGACGTAGTATAGTGTTGGTAAGATACCGAGGTCGTCCAAGGACACAAGAGCTTTTAGTACCGGTTTATCCTCAACGTCTAACCAAATCAAAATGTTAGAAAAGATTTTTAAACTAAGAAAATAAAAACTAACTAATGCTGAAAATAAAATAAAAAGTAAAAAAAGATAGACAAGATGAATCACTTGGATCCGACTCGTGTATTAGTATAACCTTTGATTATTTTCGCACTTTTGCACTTGTTTAAGAGATTATCTTAGTTATTGTAGTAGATCCCTCTTTTGAAGGCGACGTTACCCTCAACACAGGTGTTTGAGTCAGCAAGGATACAATCCTAAAGGGTCGGATTATTGAAAGATAATGAATTAAGTTATTAATGCAAATTATGGTAGGCCCCTCTTTTGGAGGTGACGTTACCCTCGACTGAGTAGTCTGAGTCAGCAGGGATACAGTCCTAAAAAGCCGGGTTATAGTATTAATAGTAGTTAACTTATGAGGGCGTCAAAGAGTTTGGATCCCCGCCATCCAATACCTATGGGCATTGAAGGAGATCCTACTAAATTTGACCCAGGTCCCTTGCAGGACCTCTAAACGCTGAACAAGGGCAAGACCCTTACCAAACCGTTCCCTTAACCCCCGACCAGGTAGCCAACATACCTCCATATAGACCGTGGAGATATGAATGGTGAAAATCTTTTATTTTATATAGACAGTAAAATAATGCCAAGACACCACGGACAAACGATAAGGAAAGATCACATTCAACATAAGCAACTAGTTATTAAAGTCATTAATACAAAACCAAATAAAAAGTGTAAAAGATTAAAAATAAAAAGTATTATACTGAGCACTTGTCTTCACCAAGTGATGTAAGAGACTTAGGCAAACATGGCCTTGATTGTCAAGAACTCTTACGATCAATCTTGGATCCCGAGATGACTCACACACTCTATGATGGACAATGGATGATGGTGTTATGGTGGTGGTGGGTGGTGGATGAAGTGTGAGAGAGGCAGTGTGCCAAGGGATGAGTTGCAATGAAACCAAGCACTCCTATTTATAGGCTGAAGAGAAGGCTGGGCACGGCCCCGTGTCCGCTGGGCACGGCCCCGTGCCTCTCTGACACTCTCTCTCTTCATTAATTGTAATTCGCAATTACAATTAATGCGCCTGCAGTACTTTCGCCACGCCCCCGTGTTCACTGGGCACGGCCCCGTGGTGGGCAATAGAAGCTTCTACTGGTTTGTCTTTTCTGCTGCTTCTTGGGCACGGCCCCGTGCTGGCTGAGCACGGGGCGTGTTCAGTCTTCTGCCTTCTCTATTTTGCTTGGGAGGATGCTGTCGAGGGGTCGGGCAATCCACTTATGTTCCTTTTCTTGTATTTATGTTAGATTTAGCTGTCTTTTTGCTTCTTTTGTTAATTTGAGCTCATTTAATCCTGAAAATACAAAAGGAAGAAAAGAACACTCTTTTTCCAACATTAGTACTAAAAAAGGGTTAGTTTTATGCCTCATTTGATGTAATTTATATATTGCATTTTACACACATCAAATACCCCCACACTTGAATCTTTGCTTGTCCTCAAGCAAAACTCTTTAATATGTGGCTTTCACTCCCAAATGGAATGGGTAGAAGAGAAGGTTTTGGCTTGTCATAGAGGTGTCGGGAATCCAAGGTCTTTATTGGGTTTTATTTTTATTTATTTACAATCCTATTCGTTATGATTTATTTAGAACGTTTCATAAGATAAATTACTTATTTGGGCATAGCATGCCTTTTTAAAATTCCATTTATATACAAGTTCACATACCTCACGGGAGAAATCACTCACACTCGGCCGAAGGTGTATTTTTTTTAGTGAATCACTCGAGAGTGCCATGGAACTTATTCCTACCATAGGCTTGCCAAGCAATCAATCATTCTCCTTTTTAACTTTTTACCTTTGTAAATATCAAGAGGACTTTTTGGGTAAAGGCTTGGGCTAAAGGTGGGTAGTTGGGTTAGTGGTTAGTAGAAAAAGGCGAAAAGCGTAGAAGCGTTGGTTTTCGTAAAACATTTTGTTTTGGTGACTTTTTATTCTTAATGAAGTGTTTCTTCAAACAAGCTTTTGTTTTAAGAGCTTTGTTTGTTTATTTCTAACTTCATTCATTTTTATTTTTTTATTTTTTATTTTTTTTCGAAGTGACACGAAAACCGAGCTTGTTACTAAAATAAAGGGTAAAAATAAAAAAGGGTTTTTGGTGGGTAAAAGGGTTTTTAGGGTAAAGAAATGAAAGGTTTAGGATCAAAGGGATTAACTAGGGGGAGTTTTTGGGTAGGTGAAAAGAAAAAATAAAATAATGGTTTTGAAAGAAAAAGGGTTAGTCCTAATGCCTCCATCATTTACTTACTTGGGTTTAAGTTGGTAAGGACCGGGAATGAATCGTCGTGGCAAGTTATAGAGTCGTAAGAACCAAGCGGCTATTCACACAAGAAACGAAAAATGAGCATTTAGCGTAAAGATGTATATTCGTATGCTCAATAAAGGCTCAAAACTCACTTTTTGTGGGAATGGGTTTTTCTTATGTGATCAAGTATATATAATCGAATTTTAACTAAGGTTGTCATGCCGTTTCATAATTTTCTTATGTTAGTTCTTTTTATCACGACGCTATCGGTTGTAAACTTGTAAAAATATAACCTTGTTAGTCTTAGAATTCCCAACTTAAACTTTGGACAAGTAAAAAAAATGAAATTTTTTGAAAAAAAAAATTTGGGGTGATTAGCGGTTCCAATAGAGTTTTGTGTAAGGCTTGTTATTAGGACTTGCAAAATTTCAAGGTTTTAGCATCCCCCACACTTAAATTACACATTGTCCTCAATGTGTCCCAAAAATAAATTTTTAGGTTGATTAGATGTGTAACATTGTGCTAAAAGCAAAAAATTATGTTACTGGTAGTCTGGACACGGCCCCGTGGTGACCGGGCACGGCCCCGTGTTCAGGTGCCAGTAACGATAATTAAAAAAAAAGAAACAGAAGCCTGGACATGGGGGCGTGTCTGGTGAACACGACCCGTGTCCAGTTACCTGAACTGGGCATTTTTCTGCAGGGTGTTCAGCACGGGGTCGTGTTGGTTGGGCACGACCCGTGCTGAACCTACTGTAACGGAGAAATTGTTGACGTGTGGCCTTGTTCTTGTGCATGGGGTCATGTTTCTCATTTCCCTTATCATCCTTTACCACCATGAGTGTGTTTTATTCCTGCAAATTAAAACTAAAAGATTAAACTAAACTAAGGATAGTTCCGCAGAATGCCTCCGTGGTGCGCCACATTTATAAGGGTCCTTGGCTAGACCTAAGGTGTGGTTATATATTTTCTGAGTGGGATGTTTTACATCCCATGTTGCACCATCAGTGAGCAGCATCCAAACTCGAATCAATAACCTTCATGTAGTTGACCGGGTCATCGTCCTCTATTCTCTTCCCAACCCCGAACTTTACTTCCTCATCCCCGTACCTTAAGGTGAGCGTCCCGTCATTCATGTCCACCACTGCCTGTGCGGTGGCGAGAAATGGTCTCCCTAGTATGAGGGGGACTTCGGTGTCTTCTTCCATATCAAGTATGACAAAGTCGGCCGGGTAGACAAATTTGTTTACCTTTACTAGGATATTTTCGATGACACCTTGCGGGAATTTGACGGATCGATCAGCAAGTTGTATGCTCATTTTTGTAGGACTCATTGTTCCTAGGCCGAGTCTTTTGAACATTGATGAGGGCATGAGGTTAATGCTAGCCCCAAGGTCGGCTAGTGCATTATGAACGGGGGAGTCCCCGATCGAGCAAGGAATCGTGAAGCTTCCGGGATCGATTTTCTTTTGGGGGAGTTTGTTGAGTACGAGGGCAGAGCATTCTTCGCCTAAGTTAACTAATTGCAACGTTTCAATTTCCTTTTATGAGTGAGGAAGTCCCTCATGAACTTAGAATATTTAGGCAATTGGGTTAAGACATCAATAAAAGGAATGTTGACATGCAATTGTTTTAGTAGACTTTCGAATTTTGCGAATTGCTCATTGGTCTTTTGACGAATTAACCTACCGGGGTACGGAACTCGAGGAGCCTTGGTAGGCTCTGATGATGGAGGGGAATCCTTCTCTTGTAGAGGCGGTGGTATAGTCTCCTCTGTTGGCGGTGGCGCTTCCGTAGGCCCCACGGTGCGGTTTCGTAATGTGATGAGATGGACTTGCGCTTTTGGGTTTGTTTCGGTACTGCTTGGTAATGCGCCTTGTGGTCTCTCGGAAAAATTTTGGGCTAGTTGACTTAATTGTTTTTCTATGTTTTGAATACTAGCTTGTTGATTTCTAAAATTTGATTCTAATTGTAGAAACCTTTCCGAGTTTTTCTTTTCAGTGTCGGAGATGAGGCGAGATATAGTATCTTCAAGCCTCTCTCGTCCACCTTGTTGTTGAGAGAAATTTTGTGACTCATCTCTTGGTTGTTGAAAGTTTGTTCGTTGGTTTTGTTGGTTACTACTATTGCCGGGTTCTCTCCAACCAAGGTTAGGATGATTTCGCCATCCTTGGTTGTAGGTGCCCGTTGGAGGACCCGACGGCCTAGGTCTATTATCAATGTAGTTTACCGACTCTTGTTGATCGTCTGTTTCTTTCATACAACTCCAATTTTCATGTGGCCCACCACACCCTTCACAAGCCATAACCGAGACTGTTTTTGTCATTTCCATTTTTTTTTATTTTCGAAGAAAGGGCCTCGATTTGGGCTTGTAAAGAAGTGCTTTCATCAACCTTATGGGCGCCCGGAGCAATAGATTTATTGCCTCGGGGAGTGTGCCACTGAAAATTGGTTTGAGCAATTTCTTCAATTTGATTATATATTTCATGCGGGCGGCGATTACCTAAAAGTCCCCCGGAGCTAGAGTCAAGTGTCTGCCTTGTGTGTGGCAACAACCCATTTTAGAAAGTGGATACTTGTTGCCATATCGCAAGGCCGTGATGTGGACACTTTCGCAATAGCTCCTTGAACCTTTCCCAAGTTTCATATAAGGATTCCCCGTCCTCTTGTGAATATGTATTAATTTCAGTCATTAATTTAGCCGTTTTAGCGGGAGCGAAATACTTATATAGAAATTTTTGGGCTAGTTCATCCCAGGTGTTTACCGATCCAGCTGGGAGGGCGTTAAGCCATGCTTTTGCTCGGTCTTTTAGTGAGAAAGGAAACATTCGAAGGCGGATGGCATCATTTGATGCTCTATTGATCCGAAAAGTATCACATATTTCTAAGAAATTAGTAATATGTAGATGGGGATCCTCGTCCGCAAGCCCATGGAAGGTTGCGGAGTTTTGAAGCATCTGTATCAAATGCAGCCGAAGTTCGAAGTTATTGGCTTCTACATTCGGTGCGTTGATAGCGGCACCGAGATTACCTACGGTGGATCGTAGATAATCCATGAGGGTACGTTGGTCCGCCATTGGAAGTGGATTCCCCGAAACTTTCTCTTGGTTTTTGGCTTTTAGTCTTTTTCTGAGAAAGCGTTCGGGTTCTTCTAGAGGTTCTTTTATGTCCTTATTAGAACTGGAGCTCATACACTACGTAGGGGTGGCGTCTGGTTCCGAGTCCTGCAATAAAAACAGAAAAGAATGCTGGTCAGAAGGTTCACCACAGCCCCGTCCTCAATGAACACGGCCCATGGTCGGAGTTACAGTGATTGTTTTCCAAATCCCAGTTACTGGAGAGTTGGACACGGCCCCGTGTTGCACCGACACGGCCCCGTGCTCAACCTTCTGTAATTTGGAAAACTAAAAACTGCCAGTAACAATGCTGGGCACGGCCCGTGTCCGACCAGGCACGGCTCATGCTGAGCTCTGCAGAAGCTGAAAAACTAAGAAAATCATAAAGAATTAAAAAGAAAAATAAAAATATGATTAGGCCGTTGATTCCTAACTATCTTAAAATCCTTGTGTCCCCGGCAACGATGTCAAAAACTTGATGCGTGTATAGTGTAACATATTTTAGATATATATTTTAAGCCCTTTTTACACTTTTAGCCAAGTTTTAAATTTATAAAACACCATATTTACTAACACTAAACACACATATGGGCAAGTGCACCCATCGTGGACGTAGTATAGTGTTGGTAAGATACCGAGGTCGTCCAAGGACAAAAGAGCTTTTAGTACCGGTTTATCCTCAACGTCTAACCAAATCAAAATGTTAGAAAAGATTTTTAAACTAAGAAAATAAAAACTAACTAATGCTGAAAATAAAATAAAAAGTAAAAACAGATAGACAAGATGAATCACTTGGATCCGACTCGTGTATTAGTATAACCTTTGATTATTTTCGCACTTTTGCACTTCTTTAAGAGATTATCTTAGTTATTGTAGTAGGCCCCTCTTTTGAAGGCGACGTTACCCTCAACCCAGTAGTTTGAGTCAGCAAGGATACAATCCTAAAGGGTCGGATTATTGAAAGATAATGAATTAAGTTATTAATGCAAATTATGGTAGGCCCCTCTTTTGGAGGTGACGTTACCCTCGACTAAGTAGTCTGAGTCAGCAGGGATACAGTCCTAAATAGCCGGGTTATAGTATTAATAGTAGTTAACTTATGAGGGGATCAAAGAGTTTGGATCCCCGCCATCCAATACCTATGGGCATTGAAGGAGATCCTACTAAATTTGACCCAGGTCCCTTGCAGGACCTCTAAACGCTGAACAAGGGCAAGACTCTTACCAAACCATTCCCTTAACCCCCGACCAGGTAGCCAACATACCTCCATATAGACCATGGAGATATGAATGGTGAAAATCTTTTATTTTATATAGACAGTAAAATAATGCCAAGACACCACGGACAAACGATAAGGAAAGATCACCTTCAACATAAGCAACTAGTTATTAAAGTTATTAATACAAAACCAAATAAGAAGTGCAAAAGATTAAAAATAAAAAGTATTATACTAAACACTTGTCTTCACCAAGTGATGTAAGAGACTTAGGCAAACATGGCCTTGATTGTCAAGAACTCTTACGATCAATCTTGGATCCCGATACGACTCACACACTCTATGATGGACAATGGATTATGGTGGTGGATGATGGTGTTATGGTGGTGGTGGGTGGTGGATGAAGTGTGAGAGAGGCGGTGTGCCAAGGGATGAGTTGCAACGAAACAAAGCACTCCTATTTATAGGCTGAACAGAAGGCTGGGCACGGCCCCGTGTCCGTTGGGCACGGCCCCGTGCCTGTCTGACACTCTCTCTCTTCATTAATTGTAATTCGCAATTACAATTAATGCACATGCAGTACTTTCGCCACGCCCCCGTGTTCACTGGGCACGGCCCCGTGGTGGGCAATAGAAGCTTCTACTGGTTTGTCTTTTCTGCTGCTTCTTGGGCACGGCCCCGTGCTGGCTGAGCACGGGGTGTGTTCAGTCTTCTGCCTTCTCTATTTTGCTTGGGAGGATGCTGTCGAGGGGTCGGGCAATCCACTTATGTTCCTTTTCTTGTATTTATGTTAGATTTAGCTGTCTTTTTGATTTTTTTGTTAATTTGAGCTCATTTAATCCTGAAAATACAAAAGGAAGAAAAGAACACTTTTTTTCCAACATTAGTACTAAAAAAGGGTTAGTTTTATGCCTCATTTGATGTAATTTCTATGTTGCATTTTACACACATCACCACCCATCATCACCTATCAAAGGCGTCCACCTCCCAATCAAACCCACCCCACCGAACCCCCTCAACCACCCACCGAACCTCCCACCAATACCAACCCGACACCTCCATCCCCTACACACATCCCCTCAGACTCGTCCTCCTCTTCACAACCCACTGAACCCATTCCCTCCCCTACACCCGAATCCACTACTTCTTATCGAACCCGACCCACCCGTAAACCGAACCCAAAGTATCACAACTCCGACTTCGTCTTATACCACTCTACCACTCATACCCTTCCCGAACCCACTACCATTACCCAAGCCCTCTAACAACCATTATGGCGAGAAGCCTTGCAATCCAAGTTTGACGCTCTCACACGTAATCAAACTTGGACACTCGTTCCTCCCTATAATGCTCCTAACCTTGTTGGATGCAAATGGGTCAACCGCACTAAATTCAAACCTGATGGTTCGGTGGACCGCCTAAAAGCATGACTTGTTGCTAAAGGCTTTCATCAACGTCCCGGTTTAGATTATGTTGAAACCTTTAGTCCCGTGGTTAAACCCGCCACCTTACGCCTCATCCTTGCCATAGCCACTTCTTTCAATTGGCCTCTACGCCAACTTGACATTACAACGCCTTCTTACAAGGCACTCTAACTGAATCGGTTTACATGTCTCAACCACCCGGGTTCGTGGTTCCTTCCTACCCTACACATGTTTGCAAACTTAACAAGGCTATCTATGGTCTTCGTCAAGCCTCCCGTGCTTGGTGTAACGAACTCAAAGACTATCTTCTGTCGGTTCACTTTAAACCCTCTATCTCCGATCCCTCTCTCTTCATCGACAAAGTCACATCTTCTCCTATCTTCCTTCTAGTTTATGTTGATGATATAATCATCACCGGTGCAAATCCATCTCACATTAACTCTTTGATCCAAACACTTGCCACTAGATTTTCTCTAAAAGATCTTGGCGACCTCTTTTACTTCCTTGGTATCGAGGTCATTCCTCACAACCATGGTCTATTCCTATCTCAATCCAAATACATCCTTGACATTCTCACAAAAGCCAACATGAGTAATTGCAAACCGTCGCCCACACCGATGTCTAGTTCCCCTACTATCACCGTATTGGATGGTGGCCCCTTACCATCCCCGACCGAATACCGTGCCTTTGTTGGAGCATTACAATATTTATCTTTAACCCGTCCTGATATCTCTTTTACAATTAATATATCTCTTTTACAATTAATAAGCTTTCACAGTTCATGCATAAGCCAATTACTACACGTTGGGAAGCTTTGAAGAGGTTGTTCCGATATTTACATGGCACTCTAAATCATGGAATATTTTTCAGACGTCACTCACCTCTACATCTCCATGCCTTCACTGATGTAGATTGGGCCGGCGATCGACCATCTTACCGAAGCACAACCGGCTATATTGTTTACCTTGGTCAAAACCCAATCTCATGGAGTTCTAAACGCCAACCGACACTGGCCCGTTCTTCAACCGAAGCTGAATTTTGAGCTGTAGCTTCCACGACAACCGAAGTGCAATGGCTAATCTCTTTGATGGTCGAACTCGGCTTCAAATCAATCGTTACTCCTACCATTTATTGTGACAATCTAAGTGCAACACACTATTCAGCAAATCCGGTTTTCCACTCATGTATGAAGCACCTTGCCTTAGATTTTCATTTCGTTCATGAAAAGGTTCAAGAAGGTACTATCCGCGTCACTCACATCTCCGGAGACGATCAACTTGTGGATGCTTTAACCAAACCTCTACTACGACAACGGTTTCAGCTTCTCACCTCCAAGATTGGTCTCCTCTCACGATCGTCAATCTTGCGGGGGCATATTAGAACACATTCGGTCAAAACCGAATATCCTACCAAAGAAGTTTCAAATTCAAACTAATTCTATTGTTGTAACTTACCAATTAATTGGTCAAGATCCTAGCTTTAATTCTATTATGGTAACTTACCAATTAATTGGTCAATATCCTAGCTTGTTTAGTTCCCTAATTTTAGCTCATTAGTCCTAGTCTATAGCTACAAACTTGTATATATGTAATCCTTTAGTCATTGAGAAATAACAAGTGTTGATACTTTTATACTTTTCACTAAATCAGAAAGCTTAATTTCTTTACTTGTTGCCTTTGCTTTATTATATAAAACCTTATAAGAATTCTTGCTAGATTTATGTTAAAGTGTTACCTTACTTTAAATACAATGAATATACTGTTTAAAATATTTTTTCATTACACTTAAAATGAACTCTGTATTAACTTACTATTACCATTTAACTTCTGTATATAAATCTATGGAAAATGTCACAGAATAGAAGTACTTGATAAATTATCATGTTTTATACGTGCAAATATGCGTTCTATTATAAACTTTATAAATACTCCTGACCTTCTTTCTTTATTTCTTGGTTACATGTTTCTGGGTCTGCTTCAGCCTTCGAGTTCCTCTGCTTTCCTCTGACGCCTGTTCCCTTTTCGTTTTAGGTATGGTTTCCGCTTTGTCTAATCACTGTTTGTTGGTTTCGTTTGCCCCGATATGAAGTACTGTTATCGGAAGTCGCATACTGAAAAGCTAGCAACAAAACGGATTTAAAAAAATTAGGCCAATATATCAGATTAAATCTTAATAAAAAATGGAAAACAAATGATGTTAGTTACTTTTGTTGATTTTTATTTTCTCATTGACCTGAATTTCGGTTCTCACTTTGAAAATTTGGTTTTATTGGGTTATGTTATATGGAACCTGCAGTATCATTAGTTGGCTATGTACTTTTCTAGGAAACAAGTAGATCGAATACACTTTAGCTAAAGAAACAAAATCTCATGAAAATTTAAATACGTACTGATGATGATATGGGTTTTTATCCGCTGGTTATGGATAAACAAAAGACATAACAAAGGACTTACGATTCGCTTGCTTTCTTTTGGTGTTTTGAGGATAATAAGGTTGTTTTTGCAACAACCTCCCTAAGTAGATCACATCAGCCTGCTCCGGTGTTAGACACAATCATTCAGTTGGTGGTTTGCATGAGCAATTAAATATTCAAAAGTTACATCTTAACAACATCCAAATGTGCGATATATTTCAAGAAATTAGATAATGAACTTGTACACAAACACAATGGTGGCTGTCATCGTCGACTTTGAACTCCCTGCTGCAACTGTCTTACCACATTCTTGATCAGATCAAAGCCCTAAATCATATAGCTAGATAGGCATAAAGTTTTCAACTAAAATTTTTTAATGTAGTTTTTGTATTGTAGGCCATGGCGAGCGTCTTCGTTGAAAATCTTGCAAATCTAATGGAGGTGGTTCGAGTATTGGCGAACCACCACAACATTGTAAGTTATTCCTTAACTTAATTACAAATTATATGTTTAATGTTTTGTATAATAAATGTCAAAGGTCACTGTAAAGTTCACTAAAGATGCAGGGTGCTATGTGAAACTTTGAAAATAAAGTGTTTGTACAATGAATTCCTTTCTCCTAAGTATATAAACCGATTAAACTCTAATGCTCACATTTAGGGGTGTTCAAATCCGGATATCCGAAAATTCGGATATTCGAAATTTTCGGATACCAGATTTCACTAACTGAATCCGTATCCGAAATTTCGGATACCGATTCGGATAATGAATAGGATATCCGAAAATCCAACTTTTTTTTAATTTTTAATTTTTTATTATTTTTTTCATATTCGGAAACGATATCTTGAATAGTTTCGGATATCCGAATATAAGTTTTCGGATATTTTTCGGATATTTCGGATATTTCGAATATTCAAGTTATTTCGGATATTTTCGGATACTTTGGATATTTTCGGATATTCGGATATCCGAAAAAAATGATAATTAAGTTTTCGGATATTTCGGATATCCGAAATATACGAAAATTTTGAAAAGAGTTAATTACAAAGTTAGTCCCTGTAGTTTGCACAAAATAACATACTTAGGTACTAATAATTTAAAATCACATTCTAGGGTATTAACTTTTCATTTTGTAACGTTTGGAGGTATTAACGTTATTTGTAGGTTTAAAATCACATTCTATTAGTACCTAACTATGTTATTTTGTGTAAACCACATGGACTAACTATGTTAATACCTTGGAAGTTAATACATCCAAACGTTACAAAATGAAAAGTTAATACCCTAGAAGGTGATTTTAAACTATTAGTACCTAAGTATGCTATTTTGTGCAAACCACAGGGACTAATTATATAATTAACTCTTTTGAAAATCACTATCCGAATTCGAATCCGAAAAATTCGGACACCCGAATTTAGGATATCCGAAATTTCGGATATTCAATTTTTCGGATGATATTTTGGATTAGGATATCGGATATTTCGGATCGGATTTTCAGATACACGGATAGTTTTGAACACCCCTACTCACATTCACATATGAGCGATCTGGTTCCTTTCTTTCAAGATGCCATATGTGAGCTTGAGTTCTTCATTTTCATTGCCGGTACATTTCACTAACTGAAAACTTACTTTCTTTACTTCTTCTTGTGTGTGCTGTAACACCCCGACCGCGTTAAAACAACAAACCGCGACGGAAACGTACGTCGGGGAATCGAGTAACAGAATCATTGTTTCATAACACATGGATATTGAAGTTTGGTTTTTATTGAATTATTGAGTGATTAACATTGTCTTAAAGTAAAACATATGAGTTCAACAAATTGTATGTCTTGTTTTAAGTCACTAAGGCCTCGTCCATCCTATGTGTACCAAGCAATCAACAATCATCACATAGTAGAACCTGAAACATATGTGAAAATAAGTTAGCATAAAAATGCCGGCGAGTACATAGGTTTTGTGAGTGTGTCGGATTCATCGCTTTGAGTCCATATTGCAATAACTCGTCCAACTACGAGAGTTGACGAGTGTATCCCTTGAAATCAAAAGCGTTTGATATTGCAGTATGTTTCATCAACTTTATAAGTTGATATATGTGTAAACCAAAACCATTGTAGCCATGAATCTTGACTGAAAACATTTGTCTTTGTAAACCAAGTAGTAAATTGTCCTTGAAAGTAAACATTGTATGGTATATATCTTTAAGTAGACCTTGTAGTGTAACTTCGTTTTGAAAACATTCGTCCAAGTGATCTAGATAACACAATGACATGTAATGTGTTAAAAGCACTTATATATAAGAAGTACCAGCGGTGTATCCACCATGCTTTTATCACATTACACCCGTCCCGTTACCTAATCACTTACCATAATCCAATCGTTTAATTCGTTCAAATGGTTCACATAGTTCAAATAGTTCCAATCGTTCAAATAGTTCAAATCGTTCACATAGTTCAAATAGTTCCAATCGTTCAAATAGTTCAAATCGTTTACATAGTTCAAATAGTTCCAATCATTCAAATAGTTCAAATCGTTCACATAGTTCAAATAGTTCCAATCGTTCCAGTCGTTCGTGTCTTAATTGTGAAAACTAACTTTGGTCGTCTCGTTGAACACATTCAAACCTTTGTGACTCGTCCATCGTTCAATTGTATTAACAAACCACCAAAGGGTTAGTTAACATTCATCAGGTTCTATCGTTACCCACATTACCCCCATAACCATGATGATAGTCCGATAACGCAGATCCTATGGTACCATAACATACTACTGGTCGGCTTGATCATAGTTAATAAATGTCATTCGATTGTCTTTCGACCAATGCCCCAACAAGTTCATTCACATTATTGAAATCGTTGTGTTTAATATAAACCATACCATTTGTTTTAGAAAACTCGAAATCGTTTAGTACATATGAATCACCCCAAAACAATTTAAAAGCTGTAAAAGAGGAGAACTATGTACTCACTTGAGATTGCAAGGTATCCTTGATATAGTGAACTAACAAAGCTCGGGCAATCAAGGAATCAAATGGCACCTAGTATCGGATCACTATGTTAATAAATCGGCACCTAAATCGGGAGATTGGGTAGAATGAGGTCTCGTAAACCAAATCAGTATCGAAACTCACAAGACATGGTTTACAAAGCCTACATCCTGAATCGAAACCTATCCTAAGTGCTTATGACCCGTTAAGGTAGTCTACGCTACTTTAACGCGCCATTTGTGCAAAAGCGCAAACGAATAGCCTAACTAGTCCTATGACAAGTATTTATATGCCCTAACATGTTTAATAACATTGCATAATCAGTTTAAGTGTCAAAAATTTAAGTTACATATGCTTAAATTCAAATTATGCATGAAAAGGGCATTTTGGTCATTTTCCAAAGCCATATAAACTACCTATCATAACAGCTAATTAAACAAAGTGACCATAAGGTATAACCTCGGAAGGTTATTCCCTATACAACTATGGTCACAAAATATGTTTGGTCGGATCCTAACGATCGACCAAACGGGTCGGGTTCGAAAGTCTAACCGGTTGTCAAGACCGCTTGACTTACGACCCTATATAAGCACTAGACTAAAAGTGACGAGTTAAACATGTCAAAACATGTTTAAGTAAGTTAAAAAACTGATTTGATATCAAAACAAAGTGTTTTGAAACCCGAAAACAGTTTCGTCTCAAAATGCACCGAACCTTTGACTCGTCACTTCGACTAATCAACGTGGTAATCAGTAGGTATAATCACAAGGAACTATAACCATTGTGATTACGCTCATGTTGCAAAGTTCAAACGAACTTCGTCTTGACCAAATCATGGTCAAAGCTATTTGACTTTCTTGCTTGAAATAACAATACAAGCATGAAGGAACACTTACAAGAGTCCAATGCTTGAAGAGAAGACTAAGAATGCTCAGGTAGATGGCCTAGTGATTGCCTCCACTTAGAGCAGATTAGAGTGGAAAGATCAAATGAGCAAGGAACAAGGTTGAAACCCCTTGCTATTTATAGATTTCTTGAATCCACAAGATCATTCCACATGTTTTTAAGCTAGATCTTGGCCTTACACTTGTTAAACATTGATTGGGGAACTTGATAAACACACAAACCAGCCCACCAATTGAAGAAACTAAGGATTAAAACCAAGACAGCAACTGAATTAGAAGTTTCTGATTTTTGTGGAGCTGGCAAATGCTTACGGACCATAATCTCTGGTCCATACGGTCCATGTGGACCTTGTAGACCAGCCAGTTTCACAAGTTGACAGTTTCAGTCCCTGTGCTTGTTTTGTCGCGTTTTGGCACTTCTAACACCCGTCAAGTCCATTTTCAAGCTCCATGATGAAGTTAAAGTATATTTAACTTGAATTATGCTAAAAAATGTCACGGACGTTGGTTCGTTTGGCTGTACGGTTACGGTTTTCGGTTAATTACGACGGAATCGTAACGAACGCGAAAACGACCCAAATTGCGAAACGAATGAAGCTTTTTGCATTCCCATCACTAAAATACAACATTCTAGTGATTAAAAAAATTTTTGGATGTTCGGATATGGTCAGAACGAAAGATATGCATGTAAATGCATACTTTCGCAGTTTTGACGCTTTTAGCCCTTGTGATCAAATAAGCGTATTTTCGCATACCGAACCCCTCAAAACTTATTTCTAAGCTATCTAAAGGGTATTTAGGGTATGTTTAGCTTATGATCATGTTCTAGAGTGTTCGTTTCTATACAATTCGGCAGAATTTTGCAATTTGACGCAAATAGTCCCTGCGATTAAATAAACTTGTTTCTGACATACCAAACCCTTCAAAACTCATTTCTAAGTTATGCAAAGGTGATTTAAGGTATGTGAAGCTTATGTCACTGTTTCGGAGTGTTTTTCACGTTAAACCAATTACGTTTATGTAACAGTTTGCATATAACTTTCCAGAAAGCGACTAAAAGCTCGAAATCGAACAAGATTTGATATGTGTAAAAGTCACATGTAATTGTACAAATTCCAAGAATGAAACACAAGATTTCATTGGATTCGTATTTGTATGATGGTTATAGAGGCACAGATGTCACAGTCTCCCCTACTTTAGGAAATTTCGTCCCGAATTTTATTCGTAGGAGTCTGTCTGTGTAGTTGTGTTAAACAATTGTCTTGCATGGAGAAAAAGCAACATTTAATGAACTAGCACTTATTTGTTTACGTTCCATCAAGAAGTTACACTACTACAAGTTGTATTCTAGATTAGTTCATTATTTGTTTACATTCTATTAAGTTTGTTTGATGTTTACACGTCACATGCTTCACTTTATTTAGTTGAAAGTTGTGTTAAGTATTATTAATTGTTCCTATTTTTTTTGTCGTTTAACAATTTAAAAGGCTTACACTTACCTGTACTTACCTGTGCAACACAATATAAAATGTTATTTAAAATCCTAACCCCACTTTTCCTTAGTAAGTCTTGATTTGTGGAACAAAGTGACCATTTTACCAAATATATATGACACTGGAGTTTTTCTTTACAATTATATAAATGTTATATATTATAGTTGTGCAATTTATTCCAAACTTCAAAGATGACACTAGAGTCAGCTCCCTTTCAGCATAAAGCTCCACACTGTTTTCAGGGAACTTAAAACGCTTCTGAACAAGTGATGTCAGCTCCCTTATTCTCCTTCCCTTCTCACCTGCATAAACATATTCGAGAATACATTAACCAAAGTTTTTCCTTAGTCTAATCACAATCTAATATGAGTTGAAGAGCAATAGAATAAGCTGAACAACAAAGTAACAAAAACACATTTTTGCACATGTTAATAACAAATATCAAATTACTCAAACCTCTAACCAATTGTCAAATCCAAAATCATCGTGTCATACGCAGGTGTGTGTTACACATCCTATTTTAAAATTAATACTTACCAAGAACATTTTGGGTACAGGTGGCCCTGATGATGATCTTAGTGTGCATAGGTGTAACCCTAACTTCAACACCAGAGTAACCATCCTCTGCAAGTTCCCTGGTGAGGACCTCATTCAGCTCCCCAAAAATTTCAGAGGCCTCTCATAGGCATGAGACATAAGTTTTACTCTAATGTTTTAGGTTCGCACTATGTCTTTTTGAAACACAATATCTATCTTATCTAATAAATGGGGATTAAGGCTGATGTCATAAAACAACCCTCCCCTAATCATAGGCAGGTATTTTAAAAAAGGTGATGTCAATTCTTGAAAAAATGATGTCATCTTTTTTCTAAAACACATACATGACCACATACATGCACACATACATACATAAGTTAACCAAATAAACGATTTTATATTTAAAATTAAAATTGTAATTACTTTTAATTCATACCAATGCCTGCATTTAATTGGGCCAACCCTTCTCCGCCAATTAAACCCTTCTCCTTCTTGCATGCCATCTTTCGAATTTGAAATTCGAATTTGTTATGCAGAAATGGATACTCCATTAAATATAGTCTTTAAATACTCATTCGTCTCATCTACTAACGAAAAATCTCCGAGCAACAGAGATCGAGAACTGCTCATTCCCGTCGCCAACACCGCCGACGATGACGACGGCGCGTCGTCTAAACCCTCGTCGTCGTCCATGTCATCCTCTCACAACTCCGGCCGTGAGGTAACTCAGTTCTATATCATAATTTATTATTCGATTTGATTGTTTAATCGTGTTTTTTGATATTGAAGCTGATTGATCATTAATCAAGGTCGATTTAGGGCTTTAGGTGAACCTGTGTTAGCTTTTTAAACCGGTTGTTTAGACTGTAATGCCTGTTTTTGATGATTTAGGGTTTATTGTTTTACCGGCGACGGAGAAGAAGAAGAGCCACCGCAATGGCTCCGGTCGCGGCTTCTCTGCCGTCTTTAACACCACCTCTCTTCCACCCTAATCATCTGCAAGTCGCGGATTATATTTAAATCAAACCTAGACAAGACGAAGAGAAAGAAGAACGGAAAAAAAAACGGCAGGTAATTACCTTGAGCATCATCTGTACAATATTTATTTCTTTGTTTTTGAAATTGAGATTCATAAGATCAGTTCTGTCACACCGCTGCTGACAGGTAAAACCTAACCATAGTTTTGTCCGTAATTTTATATAAATTTGTTTCAGTTTCATACATAGATAGGGTTTGGGCAAGTTCGAGGTATACTCTCTGTACATTTCATTTTTCCTCTCTCTACATATATGTGTATTTATGTTTGTTAGTTTTGATATTTATTTGTGATTGTATAATTTATATTTATTGGATCAACATTTGTTGATTTGATTAGTTTTGTTGTTGTCAATGAAGATCTTCTATACAGGGATTACCAGGGAGATCATAAGTTCACCATCACCACCTATTCATCTACTAGAATTGTCAGTTATCTGTTTAATTACTTAATGTTTCTTTATTGTTGTTAGCATGTTACTACATGTGGTTGTATCTTTTTGTTTTATGAGTTTGTTAAGTTTTATGTACAGACTATAGTCTCTTAAAGTTGAAAATGTTAGGGTTTGGTTTTATTTGTTATATAAAAATTTTTGAGCATGAGAATGAATTTGGAGGATAGAGATAATATAGGGTTTTGAAAGTCGTCATATGGTTTGAATTGCAAGTGTTGTAAATACTGTAGTTTCAATTTGGGTTATGAGTTATGATGATTTATGGTTTTTATGAAGTATCCATTGATTTTAGTGTTTATGGTGTTTTATACAGGCTTCTGCAGAGGCAACATCGGAAAAGAAGAGGTGGACACTTTAATGATCTTGACAACGCACTACAAAAAAAAATGCCACAGAAAAACAAGAAAATGCCACTAAAGAACCTTGTAAGAATGGGCGGCACACAAAAAAAGTGCCACAAGAAGCGCTGACGCTAAAGCCTTTTAGTGGCACTTTTTTAATGTGTCGCACAAAGTTTTTAGCCTTTTAGTGGCACTTTTTTCTGCCAGTACAAACTTTTGAGCTTTTAGTGGCACATATTTTTTTGCCACAAAAATCACATCAAATTAAATGCCATGTTTTGCATATTAATTTTAATTAATTACAATTATCATTTATTTACATTAAAAAATAAAAAGAAAATTGTAATATGTAGAAATCATAAAATAATCACTTCAATTAAAAATTCAATCAATCTTCCAAAGATTCCAAATGTCTAATAATTGTCGATCTAAGTCTAATGATCGAACATATAACCCAAATAAACTAACAAGTGTATGAATAAAAACTCAAAACTTCATTGTGTTATGAATCACTTTCACAATCTTCATGCGAGTTAAATAATCATCATGTTAACGTTTTCTTAGTAGTCATACTTCCACTTCATAGTTCCCAGCACTTACTACTTATTGTCGCTACATTAGCCAACTGACTATACTCAACCTGAAATTTCACAATTCATGTTAAATTGATTAGATCTGATAGCCATAGCTATCAAATATGTAAGAGCAGTTAATAAAAGGCAAACTTACTTCTTTTGACATCACATTAAGCTCTTCAGCCAAAAGATTTGGTGGTTTTTTCAATACCCTTGGTTGTCGGAATTGCCATCACCTAACAACAAGAGAGTTCATGATGAGAATGTTTACCCTTGAGTTTATAATGAGTCGAATTGAGCTATCTTCTTTCTTAGACATGTCAATTGATGAACTAAAACATTGTTAAAAATATGGTGAATGGGTCAATAGGGTCAAAAGATGACCAAAGTATATTATTTAAGCATGCAATCTCTATTTTTGTACCGATGTCGTTACACCTCTATTTAACCGAACCGGTACCGAAACTACCGATACCAAAATTCGCCAAAACTAGGTACCAGTACCAAAATATTCGGTACGGTACGGTATGGTACCGGCATCGGTACGGTACCGGTATTTGAAGGTAAAATTCGGTATTTTACCGGTACCGAACCGGTACCGATACTGAAAATGCCAAAAAGTGGGTACCGCTACTAAAAAATATCGGTACGGGAAATTCGGTACCGGTATCGATACGGGACCGGTACGGTACCAAATGCTCATTTCTACTGCTCACCTCTTATCTTGGGTCCCATCCCATGGATAATTTGCAACAAGTGCTCCCTGAGAAATTAAAAATAAAGGTATATTTTAAAATATTTGTCATGCAAATAGGGTATATAATATATGGATACAGTGGCCAGTAAAGTTATTCAAATTAAGTTATAGATTGATTACCCCATGAAGACTAGCAGAGGCTGTGAAACTATTTTTTTATCCAATTCATGATCGCTTTTGTCTCAGGTTGTCTTTCTTTGAGATCATCCTTCATTTGAAAAAACTGCATGTAATGTCAGTTTAGCGCTTTCAACAGTCAATTACATCAACCAAAGGAAGATATTATAAAATGAAAGTGACAAAGTAAATGTCACCCTTCAAATTCTCATGGAGTAAAAAAAACAGTTGGAGATTCTAACATAATTGTAACCGAAACATTGCATCTTACAAACAAATAATGTAAGGAGCGAAGGATAAAATACCTGGTCTGGAACATCACGATTGAGATCAACGTTGTTTGCGTTACCACGCCGCCTCAGTGAAAACCAGTCAGGATTCATGGACGGAAGGATGTGAAGGTGCACATTATCTACAATAAGTGTCGCCTGCACTGACCATTGACTCGTAGATCAGAGTGACTCAAAACTGGAAATAGGCTATACAGATCACATGTTTTATGATAGTTTGGGTATAAAAGATGAAAGGCTACTAGAGATAGAAGGATACACTAATAATTAAAAGCGGAAAACGTTACAAAGGGATCCTTCATATAATTGTCACACAGCCAATTTGCTAGACGTAAGAGAAGTTCACGGGCAACAGGTTCATCTCCATGCACATTCCTGATAAACTATATTATCCAATATACGAATCAATTAATATTAATATGTTGCAATTTAATTGATACAAAATATGAAAATACTGATTTATTAACCTTGAAAGCGGGTTTAGCTTCTTCCTTCCCAGGCTTGTTAGACATTTCGATCGCCCACTGCGTCAGATAAAACAAAACGGAAGAAAGTTTGATGATATTTAACTCTGGTGATTATTAAATGCAAAAAAAAAAGAGTAAAATGCCATTTTTCGTACCTGAGGTTTGGCCAGTTTTGCGATTTTCGTCCAAAGGTTTGTTTTTCCGCATCTGGATCCAAAAAGTTTGAAATCTTGCCATTTTCATCCGGCTCGTTAACTCCATCCATTTTTTATCGTAGAGGTATTTTCGTATTTTGTGTTAACTTAAAGGGCAATTCCGTCTTTTTCACTGTATGTACAAGCATTTAGCATAATGTACAAGTATTCAAAACCCTTTAAGTTCAAGAAAGACGGAAATACCCATGACTTAACCAAGAAAAATGAATGGAGTCAACGAGCCGGATGAAAATGGCAAGATTTCAAACCTTTTGGATCCAGATGCCGAAAAAAAACCTTTGGATGAAAGTCGCAAAACTGGCCAATCCTCAGGGACGAAAATGACATTTTACTCAAAAAAAAAAAAACAAATAATTTGTATTACCAGTGGAACTCCAAAGACACTTTTCCCAATACTGGTGGATGTTTAAATGCCCTCAAAGAGAGAATCAAGAACGAGTCAGCTAACTACACAAACATCATTTAAATGAAGGTAACTATTTATTTCAACAAAAATAACACCCATGAGAACCGTATAACAATGTTATTATTATCTTTTACATAATTAGGAAAAAAAATGTATCAATATAATAAGTCACCTGTATATCTTTGATATACGACCACATCTACCATGAAATGCCTTGATAGCCTTCTCAAGATCAGAATTAGACATATACCCATGAGCTTAATTTATTACTGCAATGTGGATATTCAGAAATCACCAAAAGGTTAATCAAACTATTGGAGAAATGATTTTATGGTTGAAATAATGTTAAAAATTTGTCATATTGCAAGTACAGTTTCTGAAAGTGGTTTTCTTCAAACAGATGTCTTCCTGAAGCAGCATATGATTTATCGACAAAACCTGTTGATCATAAATCAATTAGGATAAGGTAAAAAATGATAAATAAGTATTGTTCTTTCTATAAATAAGCACAATTTCTGACCATGAGTAAACACTTCGAACGAAATTGTTTTTTCTAGTAGAAAAATCCTACATCTCTAGCTCAACAGTAATACTGATCTATGGCAGAAAGAAAAAACGAGAAAAAAAAAAAGCAATGGCCTCATATCAGAAGGTCGAGATCTTAGTAGAATCACCAGTGCCTCAATCTGGCACTTAATAATTGTAATTTAAAGAGGTGTGGTATTCCTAAATAAGTGATGAAACGAGTTGAGCTTTTTCGGCAATGATGAGAATGTGCAACAAAAATGAAAGTAAACCAAGGGTGAACTAGAAATGGTGAAAACCTAAGAAGATAAAACTATGCTGAAAATCAAAGAATAAATTAGCGATCAAACCAACAAACAATATTAATAGCTTTTGGTCCAAGTATCGTAATCAAACCAACAAACAATAGGGAACACTCTTAAATTTACGACATCAATGGTTACTACAGTCACATTTAATAAAAACTCTTAAATTCACTCAGACATTTCATCGAACAAGTTGTATGCGTGCATTGAGAACAATGTAAGAAAGGAAGAACATTATTTCGCTTCTATTCAATTTCAATAAATAACAACAGCAAAACGAAGAATATGATTTCAATCCAATTCAATCCCGATATACCATGGTGAATTCAAGTTCAAGAAATCATGAATCATCAATAGCATACTAAAGTAGCAAGTTTCACATACCTTGAAATATAGAAGAAGATAGTCATAACTGGATTATGGAACGAAATTGAACTGTGATTGATTTGGATTCTGGAACGAAATGGATTTTGGATCTGAATCATCAATTATGCACCTCATTTCACAAACTTATCATAATAGATCCCATCACTAAATTCTTACAAAAAAACAAAAGAAAAAGAAAAAAACACGACCTATTATCAGTATATCAAGTGCCAAAACAAGAACCAAGATTGATTCATAAAATAAAAAGTCAATATTTGACCTAAAAAGGTGAAACCCTGAAATAAACTGTAAAATCGATCAAAATTTCCAAACAGATGGAACCATTTTAACCACATCTGCTCAAATTTCAAATTAAATCCGTTATATTAACAAATCGAAAGCTCTAATTCCACACAAAAACAACGGTTATTGAGTACAAATTTAATGGCTAAAAGAGATTAAATACGAAAAAATGAGAGGATTTAAAGATAAAATACTTTGAGAAGTATGAGGGAGACAATTACCATTGTATGGTGCAAAGATCTGATCTCAAATCTTTGGATCGATTGAGAGATTTTAAGAAGATGTGTGTGTGGGTTTTCATCAACAAATCTGTGGTTTTTTGGTGAGAATGAGAGGGAAATAGATTGACGGGTTAGGGGAATGAGCGGAAATATGAAATGATTTGGGGGGAGGGAAATTGATTTTTGGTGAAAGAGTTGAAGAAATTTCCAGGGAAGTTTTTAGGTTTTAAAGAGGGAAATTGTGAAAATTTTAAATGAGTTTATAAATAGTTTTTGTGGCATAGGCAAAGTGCCATTAAAACATATAGAAAATTATGGTGGCATATACAAAATGCCACTAAAACCCTTGATTAATGACATAAAAGTTAAATGCCACTAAATGTATGTGTTAAATACATAAAGTGCCATTAAAAACAAAAATTAGTGTCACAAAAACTGAATGCCATTAAAAATGTGTGCCACTAGATGACTTTTTTTTTGTAGTGACGGGAAGCCGCTTGGAAGGGGAAAGTTTGGCCATGTGTATGTTGCTAGGGAAAAGAGGGTTAGTATATCATACATTCATTCAGTCTGAGTTACAATGTTTAAGTTTTAACGTATTCGGTTTTAGAAATTTATCGGCTAATAATGTGTGTATTATATCATGTTAAGGATAGTTTTTATGTATGTTCTTGATTGTTTTTGGTTTATTTAGACATCTATGCCACTATTTTGTAGCTTAGCTAATCCTTTGGTGTTCTTTTGAGTTTTATAGACATTTTAAATACTTCAATAGTAATTTAGGAAAATTTTCTGTGTGGTGGCTTCTGTTTGTAGCGTTCATATTTATGATTTCATTACGTGAGATGTCAAGGTCAAGGCAAACATGAGATTGTTGATTTTATCATTTGGAAATATTATGTCTATTTATTTGTTGCAGTTTTCAATACTTTAGTTTTAAATATAGAACTTGGATTTGATGTTAATGTGGCTGCTTTGATGTTATATAATCTTTGTTTCAATTGTGAGTCATGTGATATCATCACAGTTAGTTGTCGGTGGGGTATTTTTTTGGTATTTAAATTGTTTTTGATTGTTGCTTGATAACTTGATTTTGAATAATATGGCATCCTTATGGTATTTATTATTTGATTAACTTATAAACAGGGTGCAAGTCTAGAGCTTTTCTCTCCGGATATAAGTAGGATTTTGTAGTTGTTTAATGAAGTGAATGATATCTGTTGGTTGTAAAGAAGAACAAAGCAGACCATGATTTGGATATCATTTGGATTTTCATAAACAGACCAACTATTTGGTTCATACTCATGATGGAGCGACTGATATTATCATAGTCGGTGCTGGTGTTGCTGGTGCAACCCTTGCCTATAGAATTTGCAAGGTATGCTTCTTTTCTTAGGTTCTCTCCAAGATATATATATATTTTGCATTATCAGCTATTTATATGAATCATAAATAGTTGGATGATAAACAATTTTAATTAAGCAACTTTAAACTGTTATAGGAAGGGCGATGAGTTATTGTCATACAAAGAGACCTGGGATTGCAAGCTAGAGTTGTTGGTGAATTGCTCTAACCTGTTGATGCATTATTTTGGTGTCTGTCACTTGTCTTTATTAGCGATGTATTTTGTACGGTCTTTTATAATTATCGAGTCTGTAATTCGCCGTTGACCAAGTCGGATATCCTCCTATCCTACTTGTGTCCGACAAAGTTTGTCTGGTCCGTTATGTAAATGTTAATGAACAATGCATGTTGCATGTGATCTGTTATGTTTGTTTGTGTGTTTGTTTGTTGTTGCTGCAAACTGTCTGTTTGCAGCAAACACTTCAACAATTGCAGACTTTGACAACCGTCAGTTTTCCGTACATTCCCCCAAATGGTAATAAACCCCCAAATGGTAATAAACCCCAAGTTTCGTCGTGATGGATGATGAAACTCCTAGACTGTGACAACCGTCAGTTTTCCGTACATTCCGTACACTAACTAAATAGTAATCTGTGCTTTAATGACTGTACATGATCTAGTTTACCAGACAAATAAATTTCTGAATTCCATGCAAGTGAATTCATGCATGATTTATACTACAAGAATTACTTTATGCATTAACAAGAGCGTTGCGTCAGAAATACTAGTAAACTCACCGGTAAAACACAATATGCCAACAACTCTGCATAAAGTAGTCAGACACTAGAATTGGGGTCTAGGTGTAGGTCCAACGTCAAGAATACAGTAAAACCCAAGAGTACATACAAGGGTTTTTATATAGATCATCCGGAAGCTAAAATACGTACTAAAAAGCACCCGAAACGCACTTTAAGTGCAGAATTTGATTAAATTCAGCTATAATCAGCCATAATTCAGCATTTTAACCTTGATATATTATGCAGAATTTACGTTTTATTATCCAGAATACTTCCCCAAGTATTGGGAATTGAAAGGGTTATAAAAGGAAATATAAAAGACACTTTACGGACTAATTAAACACTTTAACGGAACGGTATCCAACCGAACAACCGGACATTACCCGGGACACTAAATTTTTGCCAAACACATTGTTTATTTATTTCTTGGCTAGTCGTGATCCCCGAACACCCTAACACCCACTAACTATCAAATAAATATCATATGTGAGTGCATACTTGGAATCTAACTAACCATTACTTATTAGTTGCAAATGTTACAACCAACCCCCCCCCCTAAACCGATTTCGGTCCCAAAGAGGACCCCCAAATCATCCACCATGCTCTCATAATCTTGCCCAAGATTATATCTTAATATTTTATTAGATTTTACTTGTTGAACTCATCAAAATATATGAAGTGTCTATAAAAGCATGGCCCATAGATCACCACCATCATTCCACATCTTCACCCCACTCCTTCACTCGTCTCTCCCTCTTCCTCTCGGCTCCCCTCAACCGCCACCATCACCACCACTAAACCACCATCTTCTTCCATTTTTCAAGTTCCATTCAAGCTTGTAAGGTGATTCAAGGAGGTTGCAACTTGTGGACCTTCAAAGGACCTTGTTTCTTGCTTTTTCACCAACATTCTTCATCATCTTCTACACTAGAAGCATCCCTGGCCTTGTGCTAGTAGTAAGTCCTTGCTACACCTTATTTCATATTTTTTTATGATCAACAGATGTAGTATGATAAGTAGGTTCAAAACACTAAAGAAACAAGAACAAGAATAATGAACATTAAGCTTTAAACATAAAAGGTTTACTTGAAGATGAGATGTTGAAGTATGATGTTGTAGTAAACATGCTGTCAAATTTGTGATGATTTTTGGTTGTGTGATAATAATCACCATGAGAATCTTGCTAAATAATATTTAGAAACTAGATTTAACAAGATTAGAAGATGGTTATGTGTTACATAAAATAACCACCTTCTAGTTAAAAAAAATGAACTTGATAAAAATCATTTTCCATGAAATATAACTAAACTAGTGAGTTGATGATTTTGTAAATACAAGAGTTACAAGAAGTTTTTGTAAAGAAACCAAGTTAGAGAAGCGGTTTTTGAAAAATCATGAACATTACAAACACTTACACTATTTTTTAGAAATGAAACAAGTATGAGAATGTTTTATTTACAAGAAGAGTACAAAGGGGATAATTTTTGTAAAAAATATTTACAAGTTGTAAACACTAAATTATTTTATGTGAATGATTTTTAAAGAAATAAATACGCTTCGGAAGGTAACTAAGTCCACTAAAGACTTTACCAAGTTACTACGCGTTTTCGGGATATACCAAGTTCATGATTGGTGTGTAACGTAAATATTTTTGCTCTTGGTGATGTAAAAATTGTGTAAAGACTAATTGTTGGTGTTGATGATGATTTTAAAAGAAAATAAACACATGTTTTAAAAAATGGGAAACCTCAATTTTTAGGGGAAACTCTGTCAAAATTTCTGTAAAATTTTGACATATAGAAAAATATAAGTTTTTGAGAAAACTTATTCCCTAGAAATGTGTCTAAAAACATTTACCCATGTTTCCCTAATTTTTGTAAACTCCAAGTAAAGAAATGATGATTTCTTCAAGAATAAACTTAATATTAAGTATGTATATTTTTGAGAAAAATATATATATTTATTGATCACAAAATTTTGTGCTAAGTGTATGTAGTATGTACCATACGTGATAGTGTATTAGGACTTGAAAATACACTAAATACTCTTGAGAAGTAAAAACACAAAGATACACATACAATATACAAGATACATAATTCGGGTGCAAAATACAAGAAACTTATATTTATTTTTGAGAAAATAAAATAAGTAAGACACTTAGTTAAAAATATAAATTATTTTTAACACGAGAATACGAACACAAAAGATAGTGACTTGTACTTGTACGATACAAGTCTAGTGACTAACGTTAATAAAACACGTTTAGGTCACGACGCTATATAAGCAAATCCGGTGAAGTTTACGACGCAAGGAACGCAAAGTTGTGAGTTCATGCTCCCCCTTTTCATTAACTGTTTTTGGTTTTATAACTCTCGGGGGTGAAATACATGTACAAATACTTAAACGGTATGAAATGCCTATGAAATACTAGATCATGTGAGCATAGACTCAATACTAAAAATGCCATAAAGTCTTGGTGAAAACTAGTACCAAGCCATTAAAAACATTCATTAATTAGGGACGAGGGTTAGATCTAACGGGTACGGCCGAACCCCACTCATGGTCAAAACTAGTACCTAGTAGTGCTTCGGAGTCCCAGTCGAGGTTAATCGACACAGTCAAGGTTAATCGACACAGTCGAGGTTAATCGACACAGTCGAGGTTAATCGACACAGTCGAGGGAAATCGACACAGTCAAGGGTAATCGATACAGTCAAGGAGTTAGAACGAGTACTTCGACAAGGAAGCAGAACGAGTATTCCGACAAGGAGTCATAACAAGTACTCCCCATGTCCTCACATGCCTTAAAGTTCTTGCAAAACATTCATGTTCATACACGTTTTTCTTACCTGTTTACAAAAGAGTCTCTCAAAGATTTACAAGAATTATAGTACGCAAACTAGACGCATGAACTCGCTCAACTTTTTGTTAATGTTTTTTTCCAAAATTACATGTATTTCAGGTAACACACGATGGATCTTGGACGCAGGTGTCGTAACTAGAAGTTTAGATGTCATCCACATTTGTTGGTTTGTAACCTAGTCGAAGGTTGTGTTTTAAAAACTTGAATAAACAATGTTTGTAATACATAAATTTTATGAATGGATGTACATCGTTTTGATGATGTAGTTGTTTATTACGATTGAATGCAATGATATTAAACCAGTCACACATCATACGCTTCCGCAAAGGACAGGGTGTGACAGTTTGGTATCAGAGCTTCGATTGTAGTGAACTAGGATTCCTTCTCGAGTGTAGACTACAATCACTAGAGTTCTCTCACGAAAATAGTTTACAAAAAGGTTTTCATTGCATTCACATAAAAGTCAAGATCCACGAGTCAAACACTTTTCAAAAAGAGACAAGGCAAGGACATTAGTAGGGAATACCCTCAAGATAAGGTGCCAACAAAGGCATAGTCTACACGAGTTAGACTTGCCAAAATTAAAATACACTCTTGGTGAGAACGAGTACCAAGTAGTGCTTTTGTCATGAATCGACAACTAGAAAAATGACCCCCCCCCCCAAAAAAAAAACGAGAGTTATATGAAATGATACATCGAAATGTCTATTTCTGCTAAGTAACATATTTGTTTATCAATACATATATACGAATAAGTGTACTGAATAAATATTGACGTGAATACATACAAATAAGTGTACGGAATGATTATTGGCGTGAACAAGAAGCTACCGACCTCGCGTTCATTGCAAAGCTCATAGCTAGAGTGATTACCAGACAAGATTCTGAGCTTGCTTCCGTAGGAGATGACTGCTTTTCCCTCTCGATCTTGAAGGGCCTGACTACGGTGATGATGACGAGGCAGAGGCGGCAACCTTGAACGAATTCTTAATCAACAGGACAAGATCCCTGTGGCTTATGTGAAGCAAAACTGCCGACATACTTGACCAGAAAACGAAGATGAGTATTCATCTTGAAGGTGCCCCTCCAACTACTAGGAATTCTCTTTATCCCTATTTCATTTAATCATCGTGCCTATTCACACGTAACGATAACGAGTGTTAACGCGTGGACCACCGAAATGGTCCTTTCCATGACAGAGGTATAAGGACAGTAGTGTCCCCTCCTCGATTGATCATATGCTTGGACGAGAGAAAATTTGGAATAACTGTGCAAGACAATTTATTATTACGGGGGCCCACGTAATAACGACTTGTAGTGCATGGAAATCCTGGTGGACCCTGCGAGTCAAGCTAACGATCACAAAAATAAACTCTAGGTGTTCACACCTTCATATGGTAGAACAATATCTAGACAAGTGCATTAGCACTTGATAAAGTAGGAAACCTGTCTTGCCTACTTCATGTACGAGACAGGACATTTAAGCAAGTGGAGATGGATAGCATTCGAAAAGATTCAGCGACGTTACACTCTCTACCACCCCTACACGAACAACCCCATCACTGGGAAAGTATACACATCAATAAAGCTAATATAGCAGAAAACAACTGAAACCTAAATGACTGAGGCAATCTAACCTCGAGTTCATTTTATTACAAAAGATAAGCCATGTAGGCAAGCCTATGTGAAGGCTTAGTAATTGTTTCCTCGCCCATACATCGATTATATATACATGTGAAATTGGGAGATTACGTGATGGCTTATGGTACTATGTACCTCCTAGACAATTATGGAATATTGTCTAACCTACTTCATACCTTTTGACAGAAGAAAATGCCGCCCAGACAAGACACAAACACCAGTATGTTACCAAGAACAGAAGCTGAACTTCAAGAACGCATCTCTCAGGCAATTGCACGACATGAAGCCCTCCGCTCTCAACACAGCGGTGGCACTACCGAAAATAACCCTTCAACTGGCTGCACCTATAAACAATTCCTGGACTGCAAGCCACTGAATTTTGTTAGCACAGGAGGTGCCGTAGCATTTGTCCGTTGGGCTGAAAGGACTGACTCCGTACTAAGAATGAGTAACTGTTCACCCCAGCAGAGGGTTACCTTTATCTCAGGGTTATTTTTAGATGGCGCACTCTCCTGGTGGAACCTTCAGTTTCAGACCCTTGGTGCAGATGCTGCTTACGCACTGAGCTGGGACGAGCTCAAGGAAATGATGGAAAAGAAATACTGTTCTAGGGCTGAAATCCAGAAGCTTGAGGTGGAGTTCTGGAATTTGAAAATGGACGGACCGATGGTTCCTGAATATGTCCAGCGATTTCACGACTTGTCTAGAGTCGTCCCCTACTTAGTCAAACCGGAATTCAAAAGGATTGAATGATTCATTTGGGGACTTGCGCCTCAAATTAGGAGCTTGGTTACTACCTCAAGGCCTCCAACCATCGCAGAGGCTATCGATTTAAGCGTTACGCTTACTGAAGAAGCTTTACGTGCGGGATATTTTTCAGAATCTGAGGATAACAAGAAAGAGACTCACGTGGAGTCATCAGGAAATAAGAAAAGGAAGTCTTCGAACCTAAAGGTGGGCACACAAGTCGGCTACGGAAGCTCTAAAGCAAACGAAAGAAAGAAAGTGAAACCGCCGCATGGCAGGAAAACTGATGGAGCCACAAATAAAGCCGGTGGTAAAATTTACACGAGGACTAAGCCGAGGTGCGGGGAATGCAATTTTCACCATGAAGGTCGATGTCTAAGGCCTAAGTGCGGGAAGTGTGGAAAAGAAGGGCACAACAAGGACGCGTGTTGGGCGAAGGACCAAGATGGAAGAAATAAGAGAATACCAGGTTGCTACAGATGTGGTGAAGCAGGGCACTTTAGGAAAGATTGCCCTAGGAAGAAACAAGCAAGGAAGGGTTTTCACGATCGAAACTCGTGAAGCGCGCCAGGATCCAGATACGGTTATGGGTACGTTCCCTATTAACCAATCTTATGCATCTATTTTTAATTAATACTGGCATCAACTTTAACCTTGCATGCTTAGAACCTAAGAAACTGCTTGGCCTAGTTTCGAGTAAAATAGACGTCCCGTATTCTTTAGAAATGAGCATATAGAAGGCTAGTTTAAGCAAACGGGGTAATTAAGGAGTGTATTTAGGGACTCAGAAGGCCGGAACCTTCTGTTACCACTGACGTGAGAAGTCATAATATGATAGTCAGCATGGATTGGATATCCAAGTATAAAGCCTGAGAACATCCCCGTTATGGAAGAAGTTCCAGAAACCTTTTCTGAAGACTTGCCAGGAACGCCCCTCAGCAGTGACAAGGGGAGTTTAGGATGAACCTCGTGCCGGGAGCGGCACCAGTGCCAAATGACGCCTTACCAACTAGCTTCGTCCACGAAGCATGAGCCTCCGGTATGACGACAAGAGCCGCTAGACAGAGGAAATTAGAGACATGACATCCTTAGTTAAGGACCCACAGAGAAATTTGACAGATCCATTTCGCATAAAATCCTGAGAATTGAGAATCAGAATCCTTTGCCAAGGATTGATGACATGAACAGACAAATCGTAAGATTCTAGTTACTACTCGAATATCGACTTGAGGACGAGGTGTCCTCAACTGTGAATACAAGAAGGAAATATCCCTAAAATGACCTTTAGGACTCGCTTCGAGCATTACGAGTCCCTTGTCATACCATTTGGCTTAACACATGCATCGACAATATTCATGGACCTCATGCATCGAACGTTAAGCCATGCCTGGACAAATCATGATTATACTTAGTAACTACATTCTTATATGGCCAACGACCAAGGAAGGTCGTGAGCAACAGCTGCAGTTTACCTTACAACTCTTAGAGAAAAGAAGAGTATGCGCTATGATAACGAAAAGCTGATTTCGAATTCGCGAGGTAAGGACCTTAAGATACATGATGGATAAAGAACGAGATTCATGCCAACCCTGCAACCAAGAACTAAGAAGCTAGAGTTGCAATTATGTGACGCTTCTCGACAAAGTCTCAATTGTACGTCGATGCAACAAGACCACAACATTACATACGCGGCACATCGATTAAGGAATCACAAGAAGAAACCTTGAGCTAAATACAGTAATTGCGCGCCGCAAATTGGACGTCATTACCTGAAAGAAAACGTTGCACGATCTTTACTAATCACAAAGATTGCAACACACCGTTGATCGTAAGAGCTTGAATATTAACATAGATGGACTAAGCTACTGAACGATGCAGAATGTATGAACACGATACGCGCTTGTGTGATAAACTTTGATAAAAAAGTTGGAACACTCACTTGCCCTTAGTAGAGTTTTCATACAACAGTATTTATCACACCGCCGTTTAAACCGCTTCGTGTGAAACTCTAGATGGAACATCATAAATCGATCCCCGTCGAGTTGATCAGAGACCGAGAATAAACAACCTACTAGCCCGAGTGGGTTCAGGAAAAATTAGAGGCAAACCATTTAGATATGTGAGCATATCAAGGCAGCCCACAAGATACAGAAAGATTGCGCCGATGAGCGGCAGAAATCGTAAGAATTTAAGACAAGAAGTATGACTAGAATGAGAGCCTCGCCTAGAGAAGGCATAGTGTGATTTGGATAACGAAAAGGTTGAATCCCCGATGTAGGGATCAGAACCATTGCTCACAAGATGAAACTTCTAGAAAAAGATCAGTAGTGATCGCGACACATTCATGTGTCTAGTCTTTAGAGGAGTCTGACTCAAGGAACAGTCGTTGTTCCCATAATTAAGATTCACGTCAATGACAAACGACAAAAATTACTGTAGAAACCTATTAAGGTTTTGGACCAAGAGTCCACAATACTATAGAAACCCGTTAAGGTTACCGACCAAGAGTCCACAAGATACAGAAAAGACGTAATTGATTTACTTGAGTACAATAGAATTCATAACATGACCCAGAATTACATGGGATCATAAAGACAAATCATGAATCTAAGTGACCATATTTGTTTCACAACTCCCCTGCGACCGATGGCATCGCTTGAATTTCGGGACAAAATTCTTTTAACGGGGGGAGACTGTGACAACCGTCACTTTTCCGTACATTTCGTACACTAAATAAACAGTAATCTGTGCTTTAATAACTGTACATGATCTAGTTTACCAGACAAATAAATTTCTGAATTCCATGCAAGTGAATTCATGCACGATTTATACTACAAGAATTACTTTATGCATTAACAAGAGCGTTGCATCAGAAATACTAGTAAACTCACCGGTAAAACACAATATGCCAACAACTCTGTAGAAAGCAGTCAGACACTAGAATTGGGGTCTAGGTGTAGGTCCAACGTCAAGAATACATTAAAACCCAAGAGTACATACAAGGGTTTATATATAGATCATCTGGAAGCTAAAATACGTGCTAAAAAGCACCCGAAACGCATTTTAAGTGCAGAATTTGATTAAATTCAGCTATAATCAGCCATAATTCAGCATTTTAACCTTGATATATTATGCATAATTTACGTTTTATTATCCAGAATAATTCCCCAAGTGTTGGGAATTGAAAGGGTTACAAAAGGAAATATAAAAGACACTTTACGGACTAATTAAACACTTTAACGGAACGGTATCCAACCGAACAACCGGACATGACATTACCCGGAACACTAAATTTTTGCCAAACACATTGTTTATTTATTTCTTGGCTAGTGATCCCCGAACACCCTAACACCCACTAACTATCAAATAAATATCATATGTGAGTGCATACTTGGAATCTAACTAACCATTACTTATTAGTTGCAAATGTTACAACCAACCCCCCCCCCCCCCCCCCTAAACCGATTTCGGTCCCAAAGAGGACCCACAAATCATCCACCATGCTCTTATAATCTTGCCCAAGATTATATCTTAATATTTTATTAGATTTTACTTGTAGAACTCGTCAAAATATATGAAGTATCTATAAAAGCATGGCCCATAGATCACCACCATCATTCCACATCTTCACCCCACTCCTTCACTCATCTCTCCCTCTTCCTCTCGGCTCCCCTCAACTGCCACCATCACCACCACTAAACCACCATCTTCTTCCATTTTTCAAGTTCCATTCAAGCTTGTAAGGTGATTCAAGGAGGTTGCAACTTGTGGAGCTTCAAAGGACCTTGTTTCTTACTTTTTCACCAACATTCTTCATCATCTTCTACACTAGAAGCATCCCTGGCCTTGTGCTAGTAGTAAGTCCTTGCTACACCTTATTTCATCTTGTTTTTATGAAAACAGATGTAGTATGATAAGTAGGTTCAAAACACTAAAGAAACAAGAACAAGAATAATGAACATGAAGCTTTAAACATAAAAGGTTTACTTGAAGATGAGATGTTGAAGTATGATGTTGTAGTAAACATGTTGTAAAATTTGTGATGATTTTTGTTTGTGTGATAATAATCACCATGAGAATCTTTCTAAATAATATTTAGAAACAAGATTTAACATGATTAGAAGATGGTTATGTGTTACATAAAATAACCACCTTCTAGCTAAAAAAATGAACTTGATAAAAATGATTTTTCCATGAAATATAACTAAACTAGTGAGTTGATGATTTTGTAAATACAAGAGTTACAAGAAGTTTTTGTAAAGAAACCAAGTTAGAGAAGCGGTTTTTGAAAAATCATGAACATTACAAACACTTACACTATTTTTTTAGAAATGAAACAAGTATGATATTGTTTTATTTACAAGAAGAGTACAAAGGGGATAATTTTTGTAAAAATTATTTACAAGTTGTAAACACTAAATTATTTTATGAGAATGATTTTTAAAGAAATAAATACGCTTCAGAAGGTAACTTAGTCCACTAAAGACTTTACCAAGTTACTACGCGTTTTCGGGATATACCAAGTTCATGATTGGTGTGTAACGTAAATATTTTTGCTCTTGGTGATGTAAAAATTGTATAAAGACTAATTGTTGGTGTTGATGATGAATTTAAAAGAAAATAAACACATGTTTTAAAAACATGGGAAACCTCCATTTTTAGGGGAAACTCTGTCAAAATTTCTATAAAATCTTAACACTTAGAAAATATAAGTTTTTGAGAAACTTGTTCCCTAGAAATGTGTCTAAAAACATTTACCCATGTTTCCCTAATTTTTGTAAACTCCAAGTAAAGAAATGATGATTTCCTCAAGAATAAACTTAATATTAAGTATGTATATTTTTGAGAAAAATATATATATTTATTGATCACAAAATTTTGTGCTAAGTGTATGTAGTATTTACCATACGTGATAGTGTATTAGGACTTGAAAATACACTAAATACTCTTGAGAAGTAAAAACACAAAGATACACATACAATACACAAGATACATAATTCGGGTGCAAAATACAAGAAACTTATATTTATTTTTGAGAAAATAAAATAAGTAAGACACTTAGTTAAAAATATAAATTATTTTTAACACGAGAATACGAACACAAAAGATAGTGACTTGTACTTGTACGATACAAGTCTACTGACTAATGATAATAAAACACGTTTAGGTCACGACGCTATATAAGCAAATCCGGTGAAGTTTACGACGCAAGGAACGAAAAGTTGTGAGTTCATGCTCCCCCTTTTCTTTAACTATTTTTGGTTTTATAACTCTCGGGGGTGAAATACATGTACAAATACTTAAACGGTATGAAATGCCTATGAAATACTAGATCATGTGAGCATAGACTCAATACTAAAAATGCCATAAAGTCTTGGTGAAAACTAGTACCAAGCCATTAAAAATATTCATTAATTAGGGACGAGGGTTAGATCTAACGGGTACTGCCGAACCCCACTCATGGTCAAAACTAGTACCTAGTAGTGCTTCGGAGTCCCAGTCAAGGTTAATCGAAACAGTCGAGGTTAATCGACACAGTCGAGGTTAATCGACACAGTCGAGGGTAATCGACCCAGTCAAGGAGTCAGAACGAGTACTCCGACAAGGAATCAGAACGAGTATTCCGACAAGGAGTCATAAAAAGTACTCCCCATGTCCTCACATGCCTTAAAGTTCTTGCAAAACATTCATGTTCATACACGTTTTTCATACCTGTTTACAAAAGAGTCTCTCAAAGATTTACAAGAATTATAGTACGCAAACGAGACGCATGAACTCGCTCAACTTTTTGTTGATGTTTTTCCAAAATTATATGTATTTCAGGTAACAGGATGGATCTTGGACGCAGGTGTCGTAACTAGAAGTTTAGATGTCATCCACGTTTGTTGGTTTGTAACCTAGTCGAAGGTTGTGTTTTAAAAGCTTGAATAAACAATGTTTGTAATACATAAATTTTATGAATGGATGAACATCGTTTTGATCATGTAGTTGTTTATTACGATTGAATGCAATGATATTAAACCAGTCACACATCATACGCTTCCGCAAAAGACAGGGTGTGATATAGACTTTCGTTGTCCAGGAGGTTACGTCAGGACCAAATGAAGTTTCGTCAAGCCCATTGATGTTTCGTCGAGTTATGGGCCTCGGCTACTATATAAACACATCATAGTTTCACTTTGAAACCATGAGAGCATAACCTGTCTGAAAGCTTAGTGCCAAACTGTGTGTGTATCTGTTTGAACATTGTTCTCATCCACTTTAATCAATCGACTATGTTTCATTGGTTATTCTATGTTGTTTTGATTATCTGTTGTGACACCTGTGTCACCACAAGCACCAAACAAATGCCAAATCAATGAAACATTGTGTTTCATACTTGGGATTTGTATAAATATGTGTATCCTTTGCACATATCAATTCTTGTTCAATTCCGAGCTTTAAATCGCTTTCTAGAAAGTTATACGCGCACTGGTGCGTAAACGTAATCAGTTTAGCGCGACAAACACTCTGGAATAGTGAAATAGGCTTAACATACTTTAAATGACCTTTACATAACTTAGAAATAAGTTTTGGAAAGTTTGGTATGGCAAAAACAAGTTTATTCGATCGCAGGGACTATTTGCGTCAAACTGTGAAACTATACCGATTCGTAAGCTAATGTTCAGTCTGGAACTTGATCATAAGCTAAACATACCATATATAACCTAAACATAGCTTAGAAATAAGCTTTGATAGGTTCGGTGTGCGAAAACATGCTTATATGATCTTACAGGGACTAAAAGTGTCAAAAACGGCGTAAGTTCGCATTTTCGCGCATATCTTACGTTCTGGACACATCTGGACATCCAAAATTTTTGTACACACTAAAATATTTTTTATTTTAGTGATCGGCATGCAAAAATCCCATTCGTCGCTTAATTTGGTTCGTTTTCGCGTCCGTTTGAGTTTCGTCGTAATTTAACGAACAACACGACCGTACTACCAAACGAGCTGACATCCGAGAGTGTTCCAAGCATATTTTGAGTCCTCTAAACTTTATTGACCTTGTAGAGCCTTGAAAATGGCTTAACGGGTGTCAAAAAGGCCTGAAATGGACTCGAATGCATGCAGGGACTAAAACTGCCAAATTTGAAACTTTGCTAATCTGGGTACCTCAGGCGGGGTGCGTAAGGTTGCCCCTATACCTTATGCGGGCCGCGTGAGTTGCCCAGCGACCAGAAAGTTTGTTTTTGCAAACTGTTTGCAAATTCAGGGGCTGTTTTGGTAAATTCTTGGTGTGTTGAGCAAGTTTAAGTGTTCTCCAAGGCTTTGTACCTGCTTGTGACAATTGTAGGGCCTTGATCATTGCTTGGAGGTTACACAAACACTTGTCATGATCTTGTTCTTCATGCCTTACTATAAATAGCCATCCAAATTCATTCATTCCTTGCTCATTCTTCTCATTCTCCTCTCTACATCTGACTTGGGAGCTCTCTCAAGCATTTGGGACTTTGTCTTCTTTGTAGAAAAGATAGCAAGGACCCATTGTAAGCATTCTTTCATTCTTTTATTGCTTACTAGTTTAAAAAGTCAAACAGTAGTTTGTCAATGGTCAACGCAAAGTTCGGTTGAACTTTGCAACGTGATTGTAATCACGATAGTTATAATCCTTCGTGATTATAACCGCTAATAACCACGTTAACTAGGTGTAGTGTCGAGTCAAAGTTTCGGTCAAAATGCGTTTTAGCACGCATTTTGCAACGGAACTACTTTAGGGTATCAAAACACTTTTTTTTGATACCAAATCAGTAGGTTAAACATGTTTTGACATGTTTAACTCGACACTATTAGTTTAGTGCTTGTTTAGGGTCGTAAGGTAAGCGGTCTAAACAACCACTTAGACTTTCGAACCCGACCCGTTTGGTCGATCTTTTGGATCCGACCAAGCTTAATTAGTGATCATAGTTGCATAGGGAATAACCTCAGAGGTTATACCGTATGATCACATAGGATTGGTTAGTCGTATGCTAGTTAGCTTGTATGCCCATAGGAAATGACCAAAATGCCCTTTTGAAGCTAAAATCCGTATTTTGACTATGTGAACATATTTTTGACATATAATCTGAATTAGTAACATGTTTAGGGATAATTGGGCATGTAAGACTTGACATAGCACATAGTTAACCATCCGAACATAGTTTTACGCAAACGACGCATTATAGTGGCTTATACTACCATAATGGGTCGAAACGGGTCAAAAGCACTTAGGTAGACTTCCAAATCAGAATGTTAGGTTTATTAAATCATGCCATATGAGTTGCAATACTCATTTGATTTATAGAACTTCATTCTATCCTATCTCCCGATTTAGGATCCGATTGTTTAACATAGTGATCCATACTAGGTACCACTTGATTCCTTGATTTCTCGAGCTTTGTTAGGACACTTAATCAAGGATACTCGCAATCTCAAGTGAGTACATAGTCCCCTCTTTTACTGTTTTCAATTGTTTTGGGGTGAAACATATATGCCTATCTGTTATTTTCCTGATTTTAAACTACATGATTATACATGCTTAGTACATATTCTTTTGATAAATTAAACGATTACCTATGGTTTAAACACTGATTTTCCAAAATTTATAAAACTAAATTGTTGGATTGTACCTATTTTTATACATTCACCCAGCCGATTGGTAGTATGATATAGCGCTATAGGACTAGACACCCCATTCCTGTTGTATGGAATGTCAGAAACCAAATTTAAACCAAATAGAAATTGCCTTCGTGGTATTTCTATAGTCTCCAAAGTGTAGTTTGATACACTAAGGCTTGATTGAATACCAAATCACACTCCCTTTGTATATGTTGATATACTACAAAAGTATAGTTTGATGTGCTCTCAAATGTGATCTACCAAAGTATATTTTGATATACTAAGTACAAAATCCAACATATGTTTTAACATACTACTTTGTTATTTACCAAAGTATAGTTTGATATACTACCAACATTGTTATTTCATAAACCAAAGTATAATTTGATATACTACTAAAGCATAGTTGATATGCTATTTTTTTAAACCAAAGCATATTTGATATGCTATTTTCAAAACCAAAGTATAATTTGATATACTACCAATACTTTTATCCTTAAACCAAAGTATATTTGAGGTATACTACCAAAAACTATTATTTTAATTACTAAAGTATATTTTTGTCTATACTATAAACTCTTTTCCAAAATGACACGTTTTTAGAAACAAAACTTTTACATTAGATTCATGGTTATTTTGAAAACATAAAACTTTTCTCACATTATCCAAAGCCATGAATCTAATACACAAAATCCTATGTTACTCACAAGCATTTTTATGATGACGTACCTATTTTCATATATGTTTCAGGTACCGCTGCATGATGATTATTGATGCATGCTTCACATAGGATGGACCTGTGTCTTAGCGACTTTAAAACTGAGAAACAATTTATTTGTATTTATCTGATTTGTTCCAAAACATTGAGTTCAATAATTTAATAAAACAAAACTATTTGATCCATGGTTGTGAAACAATGATTCTGTTACAACACTCCCCGACGTTTCCGCCACGATTTGTTGTTTTACGTGGTCGGGGTGTGACAGAAAAGTTGGTATCAGAGCCAATGGTTATAGGGAATTAGGTTATTAGTAATGCTTTGACCTAGACTATAACCTTCCTAGGACCCTAACACAAGTTATCTTGTGTTTAGTCTTAAAACAATACACTTCACCTATCCTTAGGTGATTAACAAAAACAAAACACAATTCATTCTCTCGAGTCAAAATTTTTCAAAACATCACAAGAAGTCATCTATCCTTAAATGATTTGTTTTTAGGCTTTTAAGCCTTTGGTGTTTTCAAAATCTCGTCAAAGTTTGGGTCTAAATAATGTGAACACGTGCAAACTGGAAGAGTGAATGCCTGTACCCTGAGTTTTCTTTCTAAGGCTAGAGTGTTCGTACAAATCCGCAGTATCGGACCAGTCACTCTTACCTGGGAACTCTTGGGGTGAGTGTTCACTTATAGGCGAGCATGTCTTCAATGATACATTAAATTGACCCATTTACTTTGATTTGTCACAGTGTCGTTTGATTGTTTTAAGTAACGAACAAATGGTCACAATCCTTATGCCTTGTCGATATTCTTAACATCTAGTTTTGAATATCCAATGACATCTCACTCGTTTTTCCCTCATGTTTTCTTTGCTCTTTTAGAATATGCCTCCTCGACGTGATCTAGCTCAGGATGCCGCTTTGGCAGCCTTAATCGCTCAGCAATTCGCTGCTGTACTCCCGAACCTTATCACCCAGATAAATCAGGCAACCAATAACAATAACAATGTTCTGTGCACCTTTAAGACGTTCAACTCAGCTAAGCCACTTACATTTACTGGGTCTGAAGGGGCCACTGGGCTCCTACAGTGGTTCGAGAGTCTCGAAAGCACGTTTCGTCATGTACAATGCCCAAACGAGCGAAAAGTTGAGTTTGCATCGAGTGTATTCCAGAAAAGAGCACTCACATGGTGGAATGGCATAATGAGGGATCGAGGTGCCGATATAGCAATGGCACAAACCTGGGAAGAGCTTCGGGCTCTAATGATGAAGGAATTCTGTCCTCGTCATGAGCTTAGGGCTTTGGAACGGGAATTTGATGATCTCAAATAAGACAGCGGTGAACATCGAGCCTACACTAATCGTTACGAGGAATTGAGTCTGTTATGTCCAACCATGGTTACGCCCTTGGATAAGGCGATTGAAAGATACATCGATGGTCTTCCTGACCTAGTTCAGGATATTGTTACTGGTAGCAACCCTACTACCGTCAGACAAGCCATTGAACTATCTGCTACCCTGACTGAATCTCAAATCAGGAAGGGTAAGCTTTTCCGAAAAGGCGATCCGAGACCATCTGACAAGACATCACAAGATAAACCAAAGGATAAACAGACTGAGTCCTCTAAGAAGTCGAAGAAGCGTAAGGCTTCACAAAACTTCGCAGTAGTCGCTCAGAATGATCAGGTTGCACCAAATCAACCAGCACAGCCACGTGCTAGGAAGAACTATATTGGTACTGCACCCTTGTGCAACAAATGCAACCGTCATCATGTGAATCAGACACCATGTCACAAGTGTACCCACTGTGGGCGTTTGGGACACTTGGTCAATAGATGTCGCCATGTTATCCAAAACCAGAATGCTGCAAATCCTGCTGCTGTTCAAACACGGTTTCCACCTGGATCGTGCTATAACTGTGGTGATCTTACTCACTACCGGAACAATTGCCCGAGACTTGTTAATGCAAATCCAGCACGCGGACGAGCATTTAACATAAACGAGGCAAATGCAAATGACAATGCAGCAGTGAACAGTTAGACTTTTGTATTTCCTTTGTTTGTTATCCTTTGACATTTGAGACAATTCAGTTATTATAAATAAAATGGTTGTTCCAATTTTATTTCCAAAACTGATACGATTGTATGTATGTGTCGACATACCCCTACAATACCGACACCAAAGAACCATGTTCTTTCCAGAACAAACTACTCGTGTGGTTCCTTCATTCTATGATCATTTGTGATCTCCCCAAAAATCCTAAGTACTGGTTTCTTTAAGAAACAAAGTACGGGTACGAATTTCAAATTCTAAATCAGATACTTGAAGTACCATTTCAAATCTTTGATTTGATAAAGGTGCTATCGTAAGTCCTTAATTGGATTCTTTATGTGTCCTAATACGAATGTTATAACACGACAGAAACAAATTCCAAATCCTTATAAGATCTTCCTATCTTCATAGTTAGATTCTTGAGGATATTTTAAAGTACTAATTGAAGTCCGTGATTGGATTTCTAGTGTACTTCAAATTAACAAACGAGCTAATAACTAAATTAACGAATACACAATTTAGTGATTTTGTGTTTATGTGTAATTCCAAAGCTCATTATCTAAGTCCTGGTGGAATCTTTCGTATTTTCATATGTTAGATTCTCAGAAGGATACTCAAAGTACTGTTTTAAATCCTTAAGGGGTTTCTATGCAAATAGTAAGAACCTTGGATTCCAAAGTGCTGTATCAAAACAATTATTTGGTTCCGAGTTATAAAGATCCCTTAAGTGGTCTATTTAAAGAGATCATACAACGGCCTAGTTAAGGAAGATCATGTGTTGATCTGGTTAAAAAGATCCTTCATTGATCTAGTTAAAAAGATCCTTTGGTGGTCTAGTCAAGTCATTTCATGTTTATTTGATTTTACCCTACACATTATGAGATGAACTGTGCGGACTGTGCAAGGAATTACGTAATTATGGATGCATACATAATTATGGAATTCAGTGCACAAAAACCACAACAAGTTTTGTCATGTATTAAGACCTATAGCGATGAGAATAACGAGATGGGAACAATGTAAAAAGGACATGGTGGATACGCCGCTGGTACTTCCTATATATAAGTGTTCCTTATTACATTGCGAAAGTAGCGTTATTTAAATTACTAGAAGTCCTGGACCTTGGCCAATGTCATTTTGCAATCTCCGACTCTGTTTTTGAGAACACACAAGTTTCCTATATTAGTCTTCATAGGAAACTTCCTCCTATCCATTACTCGAAACTCCATGTTTTTGTTACTGCAACAACGACATTTTGGCAGTTAACAGATTCGCTAAAAATCCAAACGTGACCTAGAGTTTTACTTGGGAAACGGAGGATTCATTCGAAAGCGAAACAATCACAGTTGTCTTCACAAGTTTCCTCTATAATTAAATTTCGGGACGAAATTTCCTAAAGTAGGGGAGACTGTGACACCTGTGTCACCACAAGCACCAAACAAATGCCAAATCAATGAAACATGGTGTTTCATACTTGGGATTTGTATAAATATGTGTATCCTTTGCACATATCAATTCTTGTTCAATTCCGAGCTTTAAATCGCTTTCTGGAAAGTTATACGCGCACTGGTGCGTAAACGTAATCAGTTTAGCGCGACAAACACTCTGGAATAGTGAAATAGGCTTAACATACTTTAAATGACCTATACATAACTTAGAAATAAGTTTTGGAAAGTTTGGTATGGCAAAAACAAGTTTATTCGATCGCAGGGACTATTTGCGTCAAACTGCGAAACTATACCGATTCATAAGCTAACGTTCAGTCTGGAACTTGATCATAAGCTAAACATACGATATATAACCTAAACATAGCTTAGAAATAAGCTTTGATAGGTTCGGTGTGCGAAAACATGCTTATATGATCTTACAGGGACTAAAAGTGTCAAAAACGGCGTAAGTTTGCATTTTCGCGCATATCTTACGTTCTGGACACATCTGGACATCCAAAATTTTTGTACACACTAAAATATTTTTTATTTTAGTGATCGGCATGCAAAAATCCCATTCGTCGCTTAATTTGGTTCGTTTTCGCGTCCGTTTGAGTTTCGTCGTAATTTAACGAACAACACGATCGTACGACCAAACGAGCTGACATCCGAGAGTGTTCCAAGCATATTTTGAGTCCTCTAAACTTTATTGACCTTGTAGAGCCTTAAAAATGGCTTAACGGGTGTCAAAAAGGCCTGAAATGGACTCGAATGCATGCAGGGACTAAAACTGCCAAATTTGAAACTTTGCTGATCTGGGGACCTCAGGCAGGGCGCGTAAGGTTGCCCCTATACCTTACGCGGGCCGCGTGAGTTGCCCAGCGACCAGAAAGTTTGTTTTTGCAAACTGTTTGCAAATTCAGGGGCTGTTTTGGTAAATTCTTGGTGTGTTGAGCAAGTTTAAGTGTTCTCCAAGGCTTTGTACCTGCTTGTGACAATTGTAGGGCCTTGATCATTGCTTGGAGGTTAGACAAACACTTGTCATGATCTTGTTCTTCATGCCTTACTATAAATAGCCATCCAAATTCATTCATTCCTTGCTCATTCTTCTCATTCTCCTCTCTACATCTGACTTGGGAGCTCTCTCAAGCATTTGGGACTTTGTCTTCTTTGTAGAAAAGATAGCAAGGACCCATTGTAAGCATTCTTTCATTCTTTTATTGCTTACTAGTTTAAAAAGTCAAACAGTGTTTGACTTTCAGTTTGACCAAGTCAATGGTCAACGCAAAGTTCGGTTGAACTTTGCAACGTGATTGTAATCACGATAGTTATAATCCTTCGTGATTATAACCGCTAATTACCACGTTAACTAGGTGTAGTGTCGAGTCAAAGTTTCGGTCAAAATGCGTTTTAGCACGCATTTTGCAATGGAACTACTTTAGGGTATCAAAACACTTTGTTTTGATACCAAATCAGTAGGTTAAACATGTTTTGACATGTTTAACTCGACACTATTAGTTTAGTGCTTGTTTAGGGTCGTAAGGTAAGCGGTCTAAACAACCACTTAGACTTTCGAACCCGACCCGTTTGGTCGATCTTTAGGATCCGACCAAGCTTAATTTGTGATCATAGTTGCATAGGGAATAACCTCAGAGGTTATACCTTATGAGCACATAGGATTGGTTAGTCGTATGCTAGTTAGCTTGTATGCCCATAGGAAATGACCAAAATGCCCTTTTGAAGCTAAAATCCGTATTTTGACTATGTGAACATATTTTTGACATATAATCTGAATTAGTAACATGTTTAGGGATAATTGGGCATGTAAGACTTGACATAGCACATAGTTAACCATCCGAACATAGTTTTACGCAAACGACGCATTATAGTGGCTTATACTACCATAATGGGTCGAAACGGGTCAAAAGCACTTAGGTAGACTTCCGAATCAGAATGTTAGGTCTATTAAATCATGCCATATGAGTTGCAATACTCATTTGATTTATAGAACTTCATTCTATCCTATCTCCCGATTTAGGATCCGATTGTTTAACATAGTGATCCATACTAGGTACCACTTGATTCCTTGATTTCTCGAGCTTTGTTAGGACACTTAATCAAGGATACTCGCAATCTCAAGTGAGTACATAGTCCCCTCTTTTACTATTTTCAATTGTTTTGGGGTGAAACATATATGCCTATCTGTTATTTTCCTGATTTTAAACTACATGATTATACATGCTTAGTACATATTCTTTTGATAAATTAAACGATTACCTATGGTTTAAACACTGATTTTCCAAAATTTATAAAACTAAATTGTTGGATTGTACCTATTTTTATACATTCACCCAGCCGATTGGTAGTATGATATAGCGCTATAGGACTAGACACCCCATTCCTGTTGTATGGAATGTCAGAAACCAAATTTAAACCAAATAGAAATTGCCTTCGTGGTATTTCTATAGTCTCCAAAGTGTAGTTTGATACACTAAGGCTTGATTGAAGAAGAAATGCTACGTTTTGAACCCCGTATGCCTCTTGATTATGAGGAAGTTACTACTAGTTTAGGGTTTAAATCGGACAGTTCCTCGAGTACCTACCTCATCTGAAGGTATAGACACTTCAACATTGACGAATCAAAGTGCTCTAGTCATTGAGGATTATGATTCGTCTAATGAATCAGATGTGAGTGACCAGGATGAATCATTTGACAAGTTGAAAGGAGTAGAAATTCCTATTGAGAATTACATTCTTTGTGATCCTCCTACTCCTGTTGTGCAACCTGTTGCAAAACAAGTGATTAACCCTGTCAAGGAAGTCAAGGATGACAAGGAATGTGTGTCTGTTGTTAAGAGCAAGACCATGTTGTATACTTTGGTCGGTGATATTAAAATTTATTCGGACAATGATTTTCCAATTAAAAATGTCAATCCATCTTTGATTGATAAAGTTTTTGAAGACAATATGAGTAAATTTTTAGGAAAGACAATTCCTGGAGTTGTTGTAACACAATGTGATCCTATTCCAAAATCAGAAATTAGAAAACAATTTGGAAACCAAAGATCACCGACAAAGCAGCAACCTATTGCTTCTAAGGGTAAACAACCAGTTCAACGAGCTCAAATGCCTAACGTTTCTAAATGAAAATTTGAAACAAAAGGAGCTCGTTACCAGAAGAAAAACAGTGATGTCAAATTTGTAGCATCGAAGGGTACTCATAAAATTGAGACATTTGAAAACAAATCAAACACTGATTTTGTGCAACAAGTTAAAAATTTTAAAACGTAACAGTCAAAACAATTACACTCAACATACAAACGGGTGTGATGAAAAAGAAAGTACCTCAGGTTCTACAGGTTCAACATCTGTTCGTCGATCGGATTCTCCTAAGTTTGTTGAAAGGAGAACGTGTTTTAAATTTGGGGAGTTTGGACACATCATTAAAAATTGCACTAACACTCCCAAAGAAAAATTTGTTGAAAAAGCCCCACCTGAAAAGGTTCACCCACAACGTCGTCCTGTTTCACCAAAACATGATAAAAGAACTATTAAAGAACAAGAAACAAAGCAATGACGTCAAAACATCAAAGCAGTTGAAAAGGCTTTAAAATCAGAAGTCAAATCTGTTAATGGGGAACCAAGTTCTTCACAATCATTAAAACCAGAAGTTTCAAAATCTTTTCAAAAGAATCAAACTGGTAAACAAAAACAAACTTGGAAACCTAAGACGGGTGAAAGTTCAGGGGGAGGTACTGTGTTTGAAAATCATCAAGAAACCGAGATCACATTTCGTGATGCTCAGGGACGACCAAAGACCACTAAGGCTTGGGTCCCCATCCTCAACTGATCATTGGATGATATGTGCAGGATGTTCCAGGAGGAAATGTTAATAGTAATTGGATTGTTGACAGTGGAGCATCTAGGCACATGACAGGCGACTTACGTCTTCTATATGATGTGAAAAATATTAGAGGAGGCTATGTCGCGTTTGCTGGAGACAAAGGCGGATATATCACTGGAGAAGGAAAGATCTCCAATGGTATTGTATGATTCGATAAGATCAATTATGTTCGACAAATTGATCACAATCTTCTGAGTGTTTCGCAAATATGCCATAAGAAATTTTCCGTGCATTTTGATGATGCCAGTTGTTATGTGCTGAAACCTGGTTTCGAAATTCCAAAATAATGGATTCTCTTATCGGCTCCAAGAGTTAATGATCTTTATATTCTTGATATGAGCCAAGCGATTACGACATTTGCACAAGTGACATGTTTTGTCTCAAAAGCCATAGAGAAGGAGTCTATATCTTGGCACAGACGAATGGGGCACATTCACTTAAGGAAAATGAATCATTTGGTGAAAATTTGTACACGTTGAAAGTGAAGGGGATCCGAAGCGACAATGGATCTGAGTTCAAAAACTGTGTAATGGATGAGTTCTGTACTTCCAAGGGCATACTTCATGAATACAGTTCTCGCTACACTCCACAACAAAACGGTGTCACTGAGAGGAAGAATCGAATGATAATTGAAACTCCAAGAAATGTGTTGGTAGAGTCGGAGCTTCCTGTTCAATTATGGGGGGAGGCTGTGTCGACTGCTTGCTACATGTTAAACAGAGTTCTCACAGTTAAAAGGCATGGCAAGACGTGTTTCGAACTTCTACAGAAAAGGAAACCGGATCTTTCTTACTTAGAACCTTTTGGCGGTCCATGCACTATGCTAGAGCCAGATGGAAAGTTTGGCGTGAAAGCTGTTGAGGGTTTCTTCCTTGGATATGCTATTCCGAATTTTCGCGTATGGAATCTGGCAAACAAAAAGATTGAAGTATGGAGTGAAGTAAAGGTTCAAATACATACTAATCCTGTTAGAGCTACGGGTGATCCTAGATGTTCGATTATGATGGGTTATTCGACTCCTTTAATCTGCCAACCTTTGACGAAGAATCTGCTGCTGCTGGAGTGTTACTTGAAAGCGACAACGCGGCTGATTCGCCATTGGTGAGACCAATTGTTGTTGACCCTCAAGCTTCTACTTTGGTTAGTAACAATTCGGTTCAAAATGAGGAATTTGAAGATGCTACTGATTTCAATGAGTCGTCGGAAGATGATGAATACCATGATGCAAATGAAGGCACTTCAGCTCCGGTCGCTCCTGTTCAAGGTGCTTCTGAAGCAACTCCTCATGAGTAGAATGTAGACACTGCTGAAGGGAATGCATCCACTTCTACGCCTATACCCGGTTTGGATTTGGTTGTTGATCTTAATCTTAACAATTTGGGTATCAATACTCGTGTTCCTGATGTTCCAGAATTGAGAATTCACGATACTCATCTGCAACAGAATATTATTGGAGATGTCCATTGCGGTGTGAAGACGCGTAATCAGCTGAGAAACAACCAGAATGCTGGTTTGTATTTAGCCATCAGAGAATCTGGCATTCAAAATGATTGGTCCTTCGCGTGTTACGTCTCACAAGAAGAACCGAAATCTTGGAAAGAAGCCTTAAAGGATAATTCTTCGGTTGAAGCCATGCAGAAAGAACTGCAGCAATTTCAAAAGCTAGGTGTTTGGAAGCTTGTTGAAAGACCAGAGAACTACAAGAAAATTGGCACACGTTGGGTTTTCAAATGCAAGAAGGACGATCGTGGAGTAGTCATTCGAAACAAGGCGAGATTGGTTTTTCAGGGATTTCGTCAGATCGAAGGCATTGATTACAATGAAGTTTATGCACCTGTTGCACGTCTGGAAGTTGTTCGGATCTTTCTAGCTTATGCTTCATTTAAAGGATTCAAAGTCTACCAGATGGACGTCAAAAGTGCTTTCTTACAAGGTGTGGTTGATGAAGAGGTGTACGTCGAACAACCTCCGGGTTTTGAAGATCCTATCCATCCGGATTGGGTTTGGTTGCTCAACAAAGCTCTTTATGGCTTACATCAGGCACCACGAGCTAGGTATGCAACCTTATCAAATTATCTCCTGGAAAATGGTTTTCGGTGAGGTCTTATTGATTGCACTCTCTTTATCAAAGAACAAGATGGAGATCTTCTGTTGGCGCAGGTATACGTTGATGATATAATATTTGGTTCTACTAATGATTCTTTGTGCAGGCAATTCGAGAGTGTTATGCAGGAAAAGTTAGAGATGAGCGCTATGGGAGAAATGAATTTCTTCTTGGGCTTACAAGTGCAACAAACCGAGTCTGGGATATTGTCACACCCCGACCACGTAAAACAACAAATCGTGGCGGAAACGTCGGGGAGTGTTGTAACAGAATTATTGTTTCAAACCATGGATATAAAGAGTTTCGTTTTATTAAATATTAAACATTGTCTTAAAGTTAAACAAGCAAATCAAACATAGACTATTATCGTTATTAGATCACTAAGGCCCCGTCCAGTCCTAAGTGAGCATGCATCCTTTTCGCAATCAACATTAAGCAACATTACCTGAAACATATGTAAAAACAAAGTCAGCAAAGAAATGCTGGCGAGTACATAGGTTTTGCGAGACTGTCAGATTCATGGTCGTTTATACGTTGAAATAACTCGTACAACTTCATTAATTGTAATTAGAAAACCATGTTTTATAAAATATTGGCATTGTAAAAAGAATAACCAAGTCAAAAAAAAAAGAGATTGGTCATAATTTATAAATCGCGTTGCCATGAATCTTATCCCAAAAACATTTGTTTATGTAAACCAAATCATAAATTATTCTCGTAATGATTTATATAGTTTCGTAAACATCGTTGTGTGACATCATTTAAAATCATTTTCGTAGTAGTTCATCGTTCATTTGTTTAAATCGTTTAAATCGTTCCAAATCGTTCACTCGTTCAAATCGTTCTCGTTTTAATTATGAAAACTACTTTTCGTCGTTTCACTAATAACATTCAAACCTTTGTAACTCGTCCATCGATCAACTCGTTCTCGCATTAACAAACCTCCAAAGGGTAAGTTAACAATCATCAGATTTAGTCGTTACCCACCTAACCCACACATAACCATGGGTGCGGTCTAATAATGGGATTTGTCAGATCCTATGGTACCATAACCTAATACTGGTCGGTTCGGCCAAAATTAATGAATGTCATTCGTTATTTAATTATAACCAATAAGCTCGTTCACATTATTGAAATCGTTATTAGTTTAATATAAACCATCTTACTCGTTTTGAAACCATCGTTAAAACATCGAAATCGTTTTGATACATATGAATCACCCCAAAACAATTGAAAACAGTAAAATAGGGGAACTATGTACTCACCTTTGGGTGCGTTTTTATATGTTAACACAATCCCTCAATTTATTTATTCGTCCTAAATTAAATAAGAATGATTTAATAAACAAAATCCACAAAAATACCGAAGGTTCTCCGATACTTAGAATTTTCATAACTTTGAGATTTCTCGAAAAGTTATTATTTTTCATTATTTTGGTGTATTCGCATATATGTACTCAAATGTAAAACGAATAATCTTGTCAAGTATTATCATGTCATCATACACATATTACATAACACATTGTGACACATAAAATTTACCCATGAACAACCCATTATAGTTATGTCGAAAAACACTTATTTTAGCGTTTCAGTAACATTTTTGGGCGTCGGAAGTCACGTATGACTAACCAAACACCAAGTAAACTTAATATAAGTTAAAATACTTATTTTTATACTAAAAATATCAGTTTGGTTACTGATCTAAAACAGCTTAATAAAAATCCTCCGAAAAGGCGATTTTTAACCGTTTTACCGCATAGTTTTGCATTAAACGTTACCCGAACCATCCCAAATCGAAACGACTTGAAATTTTAGCATAACACATGTTATTTACTGAATAAAATAATGGATATACTCACAATAGTGCAGGTCTTAAATAAAGCATATAAATCATGCAAATTTCGCATATTTTACAACTTTTTAAGCTATATGTACAACACGCAAAGCTATCAAACTTATGTCAAAGTCTCATGCCATTATAATACATCAAATAAAGTTATTTTTAGTGCTTATAACCTGATCTAAAACATTTTTGCCATACAACCCCTTTTTACCATTTCTTGAGCTTTAAATCAACATGTATCTTCATGTACAAGTGCCTAAAGCATACTAACATAGCATCAACATTTTATATGGGTTTAGATGCATCAAATATGAGATTTATTCATGTTATTTGCTGATGTACTTGAATATTTAACATATCATACATAGATCCTCAATCACATGCATTTTAACTATTATTTAAGAACAAGCAACAATCTAAACATGTACTTATCAAAAAAAAAAATCAAACTTCAAGACTCATACACACATAAATATATATCTATATATATATACACACACACACACATATATATATATACATATATATATATACATGTACGGTTATACATACATATATATCACCACCATTTTTTTATTTCAAGACCAATTTCTTTTAGATTTCAAGTTTAGTGAAAAATTCCAAGATTCAAGAGAAACTTCAAATCATCAAGAACAACCAAGAATCAAAAGTATGATTTTAAAAAACAAATGTTATACCTTCAAGATTCAAGTAGGTTGTAGAATGAGATTTTGATGATAGGAAGCTTGTAATCACTTGACAACACCTTGGGAACACCCTTAGGTCTTCATACTAACTTGAAAGTTGCTAGAAATGAGCTTGAATTCTCAAGAACAAGACTTGAAGGTGATGAATGTAGAGAGAGAGAGAGAGAGAGAGAGAGAGATGGGACGGTTGTAGGAGGGAGAGAGAGTGAGGGTTGAGTGTTGTGGTGAATATGGAGATCTTGGTAAGATTTATAATGATATAACGGAAGATATGGAAGGATTTTTTAGAGATTTCAAGTACCAACAATATCAAATATGATCTCTAGGAGATTTAGCCAATATTTTGTGGGGTCCCCATAATATTTGAACCAAAAATTAGATGGGGGAGGGGGTCCAAGTGTAAGCTTTTATATAAATATGCTATATGTAGGCTAAAACGGGTGTTTAATTGGATACCGGGTATTTTATCTAGCGTTTAAATCCCGATTTATGGCGTTCTAAATTATTTTTATTATTCTATAAAAATAAACTTGCAAAAATATTACTGAAGTAAATTTTAGTTGCCGAGATTTGGCTGCGTTGCCTGCGTTTTGCAGTAGAAGCACTGTGTCGCGCAGAAACACGCGGTACGCGCTTAAACTTGAAAAATAACGTTTTCAGGCATTTTAGTTTATTTTTCAACACGGACCTGATTAAAATAAAATTTTAATCATAACATAATATTTTTGGGATTTAATTATTATCCGGGCGGTCACTAGTGTTTATTTCGCAGTTTTGTCGTAAATAGTTCTTTAATTCAAATAGACATGTTTTTGCCATACCGAATTCTTCGAAACTTATTTCTAAGTTATGTAAAGGATATTTAGGGTATGTTTAGCTTATGTCACAGTTCCGGAGTGTACGTTGCGTTAAACTGATTGCGTTTAAGCACCAGTTTGCGTATAATCTTCCAGAAAGTGATTTAAAGTTTGGAATCGGAATCAAATCAAATTGTAAAATTAATAAACACGAGTACACATAATATAACATCAAGACACATTGTTTTATTGATAATCAACATTGTTTTACATTGTACGTTGATTACAGAACACAGTTATCACAGTCTCCCCTACTTTAGGAAATTTCGTCCCGAAATTTTTATTTAGAGGAAACTTGTGGAAACAAATGCGGATATTTTGTCTTCATCTGGTCCTCACATTCCCAAGTAAACTCGGGGCCACGTTTGGATTCCCAGCGAATTTTGACCAATCGAATTCGTTTGTTCTTCAACTGTTTGAATGTACGTTCCACTATCTCCATAGGTTTCTCGACAAAGTGCATTGTTTCATCAATTTGAATCTTGTCGAGAGGAATGTGAAGATCAGCATCAGCTAAACACTTTCGCAAATTGGACACATGAAAAGTCGGGTGAACATTTCCGAGCTCTGGAGGTAGCTCTAGTCGATAGGCAACCTTTCCAATTCTTTCAACAGTCTTAAATGGTCCAACATATCGTGGTGCAAGTTTTCCTTTCTTTCCAAATCTCACCACTCCCTTCCAAGGTGACACCTTGAGTAGGACACGGTCTCCGACTTGAAATTCTAAGGGCTTGCATCGCCTATCCGCATAACTCTTTTGACGGTTTCGGGCTGTCACAAGATTATCGCGGATTTTCTTGATTTTGTCTATTGTTTCCAGAACGAGCTCCGGTCCAGTAAGCTGAGCTTCACCGGTCGCATTCCAAGAGACAAGTGAACAACATTTTCGACGGTAGAGAGCTTCGAATGGTGTCGTATTAATACTAGCATGATAACTGTTGTTGTAAGAGAACTCGATTAGTGGAAGATGAGAATCCCAATTACCACCAAAGTCAATCACGCATACTCTAAGCATATCCTCCAAAGTTTGAATCGTTCTCTCAGATTGTCCATCTGTTTGGGGATGATAAGCAGTGCTTAGATTTAGTTGGGTTCCCATAGCGGATTGCATGGTCTTCCAAAAATGAGATGAAAATCGAGCATCACGATCGGAAATGATATCTAATGGAACACCATGTCGTGATACAATCTCATCTACATAGATCTTGGCAAGCTTTTCAGCAGAGAAATCCTCACGGATTGGTAAGAAGTGAGCAGATTTTGTCAAACGATCAACTACTACCCAAATGGCATCATGACCTTTACTAGTACGTGGTAGTTTAGTAATGAGATCCATGGCAATGTTTTCCCATTTCCAAACCGGTATCTCTAGTTGTACAAGCAAACCAGAAGGTCGTTGATGTTCAGCTTTGAATTTGAAACAAGTTAGGCATTTTGATACATACAAGGTAACATCCTTCTTCATACCAAGCCACCAATATTGAGTACGAAGATCCTTGTACATTTTATCAGCACCAGGATGGATAGAATATCGAGACTTGTGAGATTCGTCCATTACCAAGGTGTGAAGATTGTCCTGATTCGGAATCCATAAACGATCCTGGAAATATAGCAACCCATTGTCTTTCCTTTCGAGTTTAAGCTCAAGTTGAAGCGGTAGCTCATATTTCAATAAGCCTTTGATCACACAAGATTGTTGAGCTTGCAGGACACGAGATTGAATATCAGATAGAGTTCGAACAAAGTGAAGTTTGACTCGTTCCTTTCGACTAAGCGCATCTGCTACGACATTCGCCTTACCAGGATGGTAGCGGATCTCGCAATCATAATCGTTTAAGAGTTCAACCCAACGTCGTTGCCTCATGTTCAGGTCCTTCTGATTGAGAATATGCTGGAGACTTTTATGGTCTGTGAAAACCACACACTTCATTCCATAGAGGTAGTGTCTCCAGATTTTAAGCGCAAAAACCACAGCTCCTAACTCAAGATCATGAGTCGTATAGTTCTTCTCGTGAACTTTCAGCTGTCTGGACGCATAAGCTATGACTTTACCTCGTTGCATAAGAACGCAACCAAGTCCTAGATTCGACGCGTCACAATAGACCACAAAATCATCGTTTCCCTCAGGCAGAGATAAAATAGGAGCATCACAGAGCTTTCGTTTTAGCGTTTGGAATGCTTCTTCTTGCTTAGGCCCCCACTCAAAAGGCTTATTCTTCTGAGTCAAAGCAGTGAGTGGAACCGCGATCTTCGAGAAATTAGAAATGAATCGATGATAATAACCAGCAAGACCAAGAAATGATCGAATCTCTGTAGGTGTCGTCGGTGTATTCCAATCCTTAATAGCTGTATTTTGCAAGGATCCACATGGATACCCTGCTCATTGACTATGTGACCTAGAAACTGAACTTCTTTAAGCCAGAATTCACACTTGGAGAATTTAGCAAAAAGTTGTTCCTTCTTCAGAAGTTCCAAGGTCAAACGAAGGTGTTGTTCGTGGTCGGCTTGAGACTTTGAATAAATAAGAATATCGTCAATGAACACAATGATGAACTTATCTAAATAAGGTTTACAAACCCTGTTCATTAAGTCCATGAAGATAGCTGGGGCATTTGTCAAACCAAAAGGCATATGACAGTGAACTCGTAGTGCCCATATCTTGTACGGAAAGCTGTTTTGGGAATATCTTCTTCGAAAATACGAAGTTGATGATACCCAGAACGCAGGTCGATCTTGGAAAAGCATGAAGCACCTTGCAGTTGGTCGTAGAGATCATCAATTCTAGGTAGGGGATATTGATTCTTGATAGTAAGCTTATTAAGCCCACGATAATCGATGCACATTCGAAAAGATCCATCTTTCTTTTTCACAAAGAGGACAGGAGCTCCCCAAGGCGAAAAGCTCGGACGGATGAATCCTTTATCAGATAACTCTTGTAGCTGTTTTGATAACTCTTGCATCTCCGATGGTGCAAGACGATAAGGTGCTTTCGTAATCGGGTTGGCATTGGGCACAAGGTCAATATGAAACTCAACTTGATGAACTAGAGGCAAACCAGGCAGTTCATCTGGAAACACCTCTGGATAATCCCGAACAATCGGAATATCCTGAATACTCTTGCTCTTGCCTTTCTCCTCGGTGACATGTGCCAGGAAAGCAACATATCCTTTTCGCAAATAATTTTGGGCCTTTGTACACGACATAAGCTTCAGACCTTCAGATGGTTTCTCACCACGAACTTCCAGAACATCGCCAGACGGAAGAGGAATACGAACAATCTTATCAAAACAAACCACCTTGGCATGATGTTTGGTTAACCAATCCATCCCCACGATAATATCTGCATCGGCGTGAGGTCAATGTGAAAAAGATGGTTATCAAGGTTTAACTGATAATCACGAAAAACAGAATCGAGAACAAGAGGTTTACCAGTAGCAACTTCGACAGATAAGAGTCTCCTCAGTTTAGTTCTAGGTATCGCAAGCAACGGTTCAAAAGATAATGAAACAAAACTTCTATCGGCTCCAGAATCAAAAAGAATAGATGCAGGTCGATTGTTAACAAGAAACGTACCATTAACGACGAGGTTGTCAGCTCGAGCCTCGTTTGCATTCAGATTGAATGCTCGCCCACGAGCGGGATTCGCATTCGCATTGACATTGACATTCACATTCAGATTTGCATTTGCATTTGCCAACCTCGGACAGTTGTTGCGGTAGTGACCAAGCTCTCCACAATTGAAACATGTACCCGGTGGGAATCTGGCAGCATTCCCCTGAACTGGAGCTAGATTCTGAACAATCTGATTCTGACCCAAACGACAGACGTTGGCCAGATGCCCAAGCTTACCACATGTTGTGCATTGCTTACAAGCTTGTTGTGCAACATGATGACCGTTGCAGCGAGCACAATGAGGTGCGGTACTAGCATACGCTTTCTTCGCAGGCGGCTGAGCTAGCGGGTTCTGAGGGTTTTGGGCAGTAACTGCAAAGTTCTGAGCACCCTTTCGCTTTCTCGACTTCTTCGACGACTCACCTTTCTTACCCTTACCCTTACCCTTTTCCTTGATAGATTCGGTCGACTTCTTCTTATCACCCTTGCATGTAAGTTTACCCTTACTGACTTGCGACTCAATCTGGGTAGCAGATAACTCGATCGCTTGGCGAACAGTAGTAGGATTAACACCGGCCACAATATCCTGAATGGAATCAGGTAACCCATCGATATACCTCTCTATCGCTTTATCCAACGGGGTAACCATAGTAGGACAGAAAAGACTGAGTTCCTCAAAATGATGCGTATACGCACTGTGTTCACCCCCATCTTGTTTTAAGTCGTCAAACTCTCGTTCCAAAGCTCGAATTTCGTGACGGGGACAAAACTCCTTCATCATGAGAGCCCGAAGCTCTTCCATGTTTGTGCTAATGCCACTTCGGCACCCCTATCGCGCATAACTCCGTTCCACCAAGTAAGAGCTCGCTTCTCAAACACACTTGATGCAAATTCAACCTTACGCCCATTTGGACATTACACATGTCTGAATGTGCTCTTGATACTTTCGAACCATTGAAGGAGTGCAGTCGCCCCTTGTGACACAGAAAACTTTAGCGGCTTCGCAGAATTGAAACTCTTGAAATTACACGGTGCATTGTTATTATTGTTGTTGTATAGCTCGTGGATTTGGGTCACAATGCCTGGAAGCACAACAGCCATTTAATGTGAGACAGGGGCTGCGATTTCTTCAGCAGTAAAAGATTGTGCATCACGTCGAGGAGGCATCGTCTAACAAGGAAATATGAGAAACGAGTGAGGTCGACAATTTGGAAAAGCAAAAGTGGTTTTGAAAATATATCGATGAAACATAAGGAAGGCGATCACTTGTTTGTTACCTCGAACAAACAAACCACACGCAGTGACTAATGAAAGTAATGAATCAAAATAATGTATCGCGAAGACATGCTCGCCTATAAGTGAACACTCACCCCATGAGTTCCCAGGTAAGAGTGACTGGTCCGATTATGTGGATTTGTACGAACACTCTAGCCTTAGACAGAAAACTCAGGGTACAGGCATTCACTCTTCCAGTTTGCACGTGTTCACATTATTTAGACCCAATCTTTGACGAGATTAAAAAACTCAGAAGGCACTAAGCCAAAATGAGTCAAACTGGGAGGGTTCAAAACCTTACAACAGAGGGTTCAAAACCTAGTAATCAATCATCCTAGAACGGATGATTAATTTTCGAAGCAGATTCGTATTTTATTTAAAAAAAAATCTAAACGCAAATCAACTCGCGTTGGGTTCCTAGAAAGTTATAGTCTAGGTCAAAATTTTACTAATAACCTAATTCCCTATAACCATTGGCTCTGATACCAACTTTTCTGTCACACCCCGACCACGTAAAACAACAAATCATGGCGGAAACGTCGGGGAGTGTTGCAACAGAATTATTGTTTCAAACCATGGATACAAAGAGTTTCGTTTTATTAAATATTAAACATTGTCTTAAAGTTAAACAAGCAAATCAAACATAGACTATTATCGTTATTAGATCACTAAGGCCCCTTCCAGTCCTAAGTGAGCATGCATCCTATTCGCAATCAACATTAAGCAACATCACCTAAAACATATGTAAAAACAAAGTCAGCAAAGAAATGCTGGCGAGTACGTAGGTTTTGCGAGAGTGTCAGATTCATGGCTCGTTTATACGTTGAAATAACTCGTACAACTTCGTTACTTGTTATTAGAAAACTTTGTTTTATAAAACATTGGCATTGTAAAAAGAATAACCAAGTAAAAAAAGAGATTGGTCATAATTTATAAATCGCGTTGCCATGAATCTTAACCTGAAAACATTTGTTTATGTAAACCAAATCATAAATTATTCTCGTAATAAAACTCGTATGATTTATATAGTTTCGTAAACATCGTTGTGTGACATCGTTTAAAATCATTTTCGTAGTAGTTCATCGTTCATTTGTTTAAATCGTTTAAATCGTTCCAAATCGTTCACTCGTTCAAATCGTTCTCGTTTTAATTATGAAAACTAATTTTGGTCGTTTCGCTAATAACATTCAAACCTTTGTGACTCGTCCATCGATCAACTCGTTCTCGCATTAACAAACCTCCAAAGGGTAAGATAACAATCATCAGATTCAGTCGTTACCCACCTAACCCACACATAACCATGGGTGCGGTCTGATAACGGGATTTGTCAGATCCTATGGTACCATAACCTAATACTGGTCGGTTCGGCCAAAATTAATGAATGTCATTCGTTATGTAATTATAACCAACAAGCTTGTTCACATTATTGAAATCGTTATTAGTTTAATATAAACCATCTTACTCATTTTGAAACCATCGTTAAAACATCGAAATCGTTTTGATACATATAAATCACCCCAAAACAATTGAAAACAGTAAAATAGGGGAACTATGTACTCACCTTTGGGTGCGTTTTTATATGTTAACACAATCCCTCAATTTATTTATTCGTCCTAAATTAAATAAGAATGATTTAATAAACAAAATCCACAAAAATACCGAAGTTTCTCCGATACTTAGAATTTTCACGTAACTTTGAGATTTCTCGAAAAGTTATTATTTTTTATTATTTTGGTGTATTCGCATATATGTACTCAAACGTAAAACAAATAATCGTGTCAAGTATTATCATGTCATCATTCACATATTACATAACACATTGTGACACATAAAATTTACCCATGAACAACCCATTATAGTTATGTCGAAAAACACTTATTTTAGCGTTTCGGTAACATTTTTGGGCGTCGGAAGTCACGTATGACTAACCAAACACCAAGTAAACTTAATATAAGTTAAAGTACTTATTTTTATAATAAAAATATCAGTTTGGTTACTTATCTAAAACAGTTTAATAAAAATCCTCCGAAAAGGCGATTTTTAACCGTTTTACCGCATCGTTTTGCATCAAACGTTACCCGAACCATCCCAAATCGAAACGACTTGAAATTTTAACATAACACATGTTATTTACTGAATAAAATAATGGTTATACTCACAATAGCGTAGGTCTTAAATAAAGCGTATAAATCATGCAAATTTCGCATATTTTACCACTTTTTAAGCTATATGTACAACACGCAAAGCTATCAAACTTACGTCAAAGTCTCATGCCATTATAATACATCAAATAAAGTTATTTTTAGTGCTTATAACCTGATCTAAAACATTTTTGCCATACAACCCCTTTTTACCATTTCTTGAGCTTTAAATCTTCATGTACAAGTGCCTAAAGCATACTAACATAGCATCAACATTTTATATGGGTTTAGATGCATCAAATATGAGATTTATTCAGGTTATTTGCTGATGTACTTGAACATTTAACATATCATACATAGATCCTCAATCACATGCATTTTAACTATTATTTAAGAACAAGCAACAATCTAAACATGTACTTATCAAAAAAAAATCAAACTTCAAGACTCATACACACATAAATATATATATATATATACACACACACACACACACACACACATATATATATATATATATACATGTACGGTTATACATACATATATATCACCACCATTTTTTTTTATTTCAAGACCCATTTCTTTTAGATTTCAAGTTTAGTGAAAATTCCAAGATTCAAGAGAAACTTCAAATCATCAAGAACAACCAAGAATCAAAAGTATGATTTTAAAAAACAAATGTTATACCTTCAAGATTCAAGTAGGATGTAGGATGAGATTTTAATGATAGGAAGCTTGTAATCACTTGACAACACCTTGGGAACACCCTTAGATCTTCATACTAACTTGAAAGTTGCTAGAAATGAGCTTGAATTCTCAAGAACAAGACTTGAAGGTGATGAATGTAGAGAGAGAGATGGGACGATTGTAGGAGGGAGGGAGAGTCAGGGTTGAGTGTTGTTGTGAATATGGAGATCTTGGTAAGATTTATAATGATATAAAGGAAGATATGGAAGGATTTTTTAGAGATTTCAAGTACCAACAATATCAAATATGATCTCTAGAAGATTTATCCAATATTTTGTGGGGTCCCCATAATATTTGAATCGAAAATTAGATGGGGGAGGGGGTCCAAGTGTAAGTTTTTATATAAATATGCTATATGTAGGCTAAAACGGGTGTTTAATTGGATACAGGGTATTTTATCTAGCGTTTAAATCCCGATTTATGGCGTTCTAAATTATTTTTATTATTCTATAAAAATAAACTCGCCAAAATATTACTGAAGTAAATTTCAGTTGCCGAGATTTGGCTGCGTTGCCTGCGTTTTGCAGTAGAAGCACTGTGTCGCGCTGAAACACGCGGTACGCGCTTAAACTTGAAAAATAACGTTTTTAGGTGTTTTAGTTTATTTTTCAACACGGACCTGATTAAAATAAAATTTTAATCATAATAGAATATTTTTGGGATTTAATTATTATCCGGGCGGACACTAGTGTTTGTTTCGCAGTTTTGTGGTAAATAGTTCTTTAATTCAAATAGACATGTTTTTGCCATACCGAATCCTTCGAAACTTATTTCTAAGTAATGTAAAGGACATTTAGGGTATGTTTAGCTTATTTCTTTCGCCAACATGAAAGAAAATATGATGAGGACTGGTAGCAGAATTACTGGGAACAAATTCTGGATGTATCCTCGGTTTCTTCAAATGATCATGAGCGTCCAGCATCCTAATCTTCCAAAAGCTGACGACGACATCCTGGAGATAGAACCTATGATCTTACAATCTTTAAGGATAATCAAGAGTCTTGCAGCCAAGAGATACAAAGAAAGCGATCCTCCTAGGAAGTTGATAGGTGCTCTTGGAAAACCAGACTACGTTGCTCCTGCAAATGACAGATGGCGTCATGATGAAAGCCAATCTGATAACGAAGAGCCAGAATTGAAGAGAAAGATGATAGAAAAGTTTGGTCCAGAGGATTCAGATTCCTCAGAGACTGTGACAGTGATAATGACGAAGGTGGTGATGCTGGTGATGCTGGTGCTAGTGCATCGTCTGCTGGTGCAGCTGGTGGCACTTCAGCTGGTGGTGATGAGGAGGATTCTGAATCAGCTGACAATCCACCTGAGCTCGGATATGAAGCTTACAAAGATGAACGTGGTGTTAAAAGGATCAGGAGGATTAGGCAAGAAAATGATCTTGAATACGTTCCTTCGGATACTGAAGCGGAACGATTAAAGAGAAAGGAAATGGCTGTCAAATGCAAGAAGAAAGCAAGAAAGTATATTGGTACTTCATCTGCACAGCAATCCGTTCCTTAAGAGCCTTCACAAGAAGCGGAAATGGATCCTAATCTTGGATTCACAGCCACTAAAGCTTCTGAAATGATTCCATCTCCTCCGAGGTCTACTAAACCAGTTCCTGTAGTGAGTTCAACACCTGAAACTCCATTGTTGGGCGACAAGCAGCAGAGATCACTCGTCAGCAAACTTAAATAGGTCAACTGAAGGCTGAAAATGCAAATTTGAAAGCTGCTGACGAAGAAAGAGAGAGACAGTTGCTACAGATACGTGCCGCAGATAATACACGCGGGATTAAAATGAATCGCATGAAAGAAAGTAGCTCTACACTTCAGAAATTGGCCGAGTCCCTTAAAGAAATACATGACTTTATGAAGCAGTGGTACGATTCTCGAAACACCACAATAGTTGACGGGGTCAAGAAGATAAATGAAGGCTATGAGTTTATTAGGAAGCGGGTCAATACTTTATGGGGCGGTAGATGTAAGCAACAAGAGATAATGAAGAAAAAGGATGATGATCCTGAAGATCAAGGGAACCCCGATCCCTCTGCTACATCAGAGCAACCGCCAGCAGCTACTTCTTCTCAGATTGTTGTCTACAAGCCTTCACAGATTGAATCTGCGCAAGGAACCTCCAGTTGAACAGTTGAAGAAATACAGCAGCTTGAATCTTTGCCTGGTACATCTTCTGTTCCCAGTACAGTTGATCTTGCTTTGCAGGCTATTCATCCTATCACTGGAGAGATTCTTGAAGAAGGAGAAATCATCTCGGATCTTTCGCATTAGCAGCTATTAGCCTTGAATGCTATGAAAGAAATTGATGATGCTGAGATTGATAAGATGTCGGTTGAGCCAGAGACTGAAAACGTTGAAAACATTGAAGAGATCGTATTTGAAGGGGAAACCAACAAATCAACTTATGTTCGTGCTGACGGAACGGAGTTTGATCCATTTGACGAAGAGTAGATGAAAGAGAATCAAGAAGATTTTGATGAATAATTGAAGAATCGGGCGTCTTCTTATAATCCCATTGATTCTTTTGAGGAATGGAGAAAACGCTTCTTGTCCAAGGTTGAAAAGCCTACACCGCCGGAAGCACAGGTTGATTTTCTACAAGTTGAAAAGGTGAAGCCTCATGGAATAATTCTGAGTTAGATGTTCGTCAAGGAAATTCACTGCGTTGCCACCAAGCGTGAATACGGCATTCAGTACTTCAGATCGTTGCTAAGCATATTTTCCATACCATTCTACGACGTTGCAGCTTTGACGAAGCTTGATCTTGTTAATCGTTCAAACTTCGAAGGAGCTACATTGTTCGAGCACAAGATAAAGTTTAACAAAAGGACAGGATGGAAAAACGAGTTGTTCATGCTGCAGTTTCCCATCTATCAACATATCAAGTTCACATTGGATCCAGCAACAAATACGGCGAAATACAAGCTTGTCTATCAACCCACGAAAGACATGGACAAGATCCCGTTAATGCCAAGGAAGCATAATTTTCTGGATGATATGATATGGTGCTACGATCCGGATACGCACAGGCGGTGATTGTGTTTAATGGTGATCGTGAGAATTTTCGGATGTTGGATCCGATGTGGATTGTTAATATGTCCGGAAATGACATCAGCAAGCTATTTCGACATGATATATTTTACGAAGACAAGGACGCTCATCAAGCGCTTCGATTTCAACGCGTCGCTTGTTATTGCTTTTATGGAGGAATTCATGATGGAAGCACCTGGATGCTGAAACACTGAAGACGGAAGATTGAAGACCGAAGACAGTAACAGACAAGAGGGGTTTGTTGATGGATTATTTTGGTGTCTGTCACTTGTCTTTATTAGCGATGTATTTTGTACGGTCCTTTATAATTATCGAGTTTGTAATTCGCCATCGACCAAGTCGGATATCCTCCTATCCTACTTGTGTCTGACAAAGTTTGTCTCAATCGCTATGTAAATGTTAATGAACAAAGCATGTTGCATGTGATCTGTTATGTTTGTTTGTGTGTTTGTTTGTTTGTTTTTGCTGCAAACTGTCTGTTTGCAGCAAACACTTCAACAGTTGCAGCCTTCGACGAAACCTAGTTTCGTCGAGCACTACATGATGAGACCCCCAAATGGTAATAAACCCCAAGTTTCATCGTGATGGATGACGAAACTCCTAGAGTTTCATCGTCCAGGAGGTTTCGTCAGGCCCAAAAGAAGTTTCGTCAAGCCCGTTGATGTTTCATCGAGTTATGGGCCTGGGCTGCTATATAAACACATCATAGTTTCACTTTGAAACCATGAGAGCATAACCTGTCTGAAAGCTTAGTGTCAAACTGTGTGTGTATCTGTTTGAACATTGTTCTCATCCACTTTAATCAATCGACTGTGTTTCATTGGTTATTCTGTGTTGTTATGATTATCTGTGTTTGGTTTGACACCGTCACTGGGATTCCGCACTAGTGACCGTGTTTGTAATAAACAAGGATTAGGTTTCGTTAATCGATCCTCCGAGAATCGGGACCTACATAACCTGGTGGCTACATAAAATTGATACAAATGGATGAAGGTATGTAAGCTACCAACTCATCAAATAGCAATTTACTAATTAGTTTTATTTTACTGAGGAATTTTATTTTTTATGTTGATTAATCTAGAGGGTTAGTTACTTAGACCGAAATCAATATTTCTGTTACACTTTCTATTTCTTTCAAGCCTATACTCAGTTACTTTTCATTTAACTTAGTGTTTCAGACTTTCAGTTACTAAAATCATCTATAAATAAGAGCATGTCGAGCGACTAAGAGACCTGGGATTGCAAGCTAGAGTTGTTGGTGAATTGCTCTAACCTGGTGGCTACATAAAGTTGATACAACTGGATGAAGGTATGTATGCTACCAGCTCATCAAATAGCCATTTACTAATTAGTTTTATTTTACTAAAGAATTTTACTTTTTATGTTGATTAAGTCTAGAGGGTTAGTTACTTAGACCGAAATCAATATTTCTGTTGCACTTTCTATTTCATTCAAGCCTATACTCAATTACTTTTCATTTAACTTAGTGTTTCAGACTTTCGGTTACTAAAATCGTCAATAAATAAGAGCATGTCGAGCAACTAAGAGAATCATCAGATCATACAACTTTTGTGGATGTTGTACTTTGGTGTTGCCGGCCTCGATCTCTAACTTTAAGATCGATCGTTCCTATAACTGTTATTAAAGAAAAAGGTGATATTGTCGAGGTAAGATTCATATGTGCTTTCTTCATTGCGATATGGATGATTGATCATCCTTTTTTGTATTTATTCTAGGAAAAATGCTCTGTTATTTGTTATTTTTCTTAAGTTTACATACAAGAAGCTACTTCAACAAGAAGATCAAGACCACACTAAAATTTAGATCGTGTCGCCTTCCTCTTCTAAAGCCCAAAAACACTTCATGGACTTAAAGTCATTTTCAATGGCATCACTCGGTGAAGGAAAAACAATTAACTTCATAAAGGAAGAAGGCACTTTTTTTATCACAGCTAATCGTTTAGAGACATCCTTAATTTACCTCACTTGCTGAAATTCAAACATTTGGCCAAGAAGAAGTAGATAATCAAAGTTATGCATGTATGGAGATTTACTAATGCATTGGATTTAGAAGTCTTTTCAGTTAGCTAGGGTATGCATGTATTAATGGGATTTGAGGATGAAATGTGGTTCTTTTAATGACAGCAAAATATGAATGTTATTATTTGTGTTGAATTTGCGTCAAACTTTGTACAAATTCACAGGAAAATATGAATGTGGTTGTTTTAATGAGATTTGAGGATGAAATGTCAAAAATCTGAGTCATTTTCTTATGATGCTGCTAAGGAATGGTGATCGAATGAATTTATAGATCTATAAATAGTTATGCTTTTAAACGTGTGGATCCTCTTTTTCCCAGGAGTGGCTATCACCATTGGCTATGGGGAAAACGGTCATGGACTCTATAAAGAATCGCCCATGTTCTTTCAAAAGCTCTCAAAAACGAGTCATAGTCAGAGAACATAAACATAGGGTAAAACAGTGATTGAAAACAGTGGTTCAAACCACTGTTGTTATCAAATTAGGCTTGGAGAAAACAGTGATTAAAACCACTAACGGGTAATATTTTATTTGGTTTATTAGGTTAAAATAGTGTTTTGTGGAGAAAACAGTTGGTTGAAACCACTGCTGGGTTAAAACTGTGATTTGAAACCACTGTTCTGCTAAAACAGTGTTTTGTGGAGAAAATAGTAGTTGAAACCACTGTTGGCTTAAAATTGTGGTTTCAAACCACTGTAATTTGAGCCAACACTGGTTTAAACTACTGTTTTCTCCACAATTATTTTGTATTCTTTTATCGATTAATGATTAGCGTTGTAATGTTGTTACCAACTTTAAAATGTTCAGCATATAGAATTTCGTATTTGTATCGATTAATGAATAAAACGTAAAGCATTATGGACTTATGGTTGCTTTGATTGAAAGATTGATCTCTTGGTTTCATGCAGGGATATAATCTGTTTTGGTGCATACATCTGTCGACTTCGTCTTGTATCGAGTCTTGTAGTATATATGTTAGATCAGGGCACGTTGTTCGAGATAGTAGTATTAGAGGTAATTTCGCTTGAGACATGTAATTCCGCTTGAATGTGACTTGTACCATTTCAAGCGAAATCAGATTTGTTAATTCCGCTTGAAATGGCATGTGCCACCTTCAAGCGGAATCAGAAGTCTATGTATAGGCATCCCAAGCGAAATCAGTGGTAAGAATTTATGATTTGGATACCGAGGTGCTGCCAGTTTGTCCTGTGATTGTATTTGCTGTTATATCAATCAGAAAGTAGTTCGAAGTGATATTCAAGTTGTTTCGAAGTCTAATTCTCTGTTTCCGCCTTTGAAATAGATTAAAACTCCTCTGAACGACTCATTTGGGTCGCACAACGATCCTACAAGTGGTATCAAAGCTCAGGAGGAGGAGTTCGGCAGATTTCAGCTTGATATGATTGTGTTTTCTTACTTCTACACCTTCTTTTATCAATTGAACAAGTTTTAACGGATAAAATGGCCTGAATTTTTCACAACATAAGCGAAATTGTGTTTTAACAAAGCCTTGAGGGAATTAGACCAAAATTCTGCTTAAAAGTGACAAAAATGGACCAAAGTCTTAATTCCGCTTGAACGAGTTCTTTAATTCCGCTTGAAAAGCTAAGGCCATTTCAAGCGAAATACCTTATTCCGCTTGAAAAACGTTATTCCGCTTGAAAGTTTGAAACGAAATCAGTGATTTCACTTCAAACGAAATTCCGCTTGAAATTCAAACAAAATCAAGTGATTCCATTTGAACTTCTTATTCCGCTTGAAACCTTAATTTCGCTTGAAGTTGTTATTTCAGATTATTTTCGCTTGAAGAGTGATTTCGCTTGAAAAGTGTTGTTTTTGAAAAATGTGTTACCGAATAATGAGTGAAGAATTTTACAACGCGTTTGCCACATCCCCGACTACTCCGGCTTCCATTGCTCAAAACATGAATTTAGAAAATGAAACTGAAACAATGCAAAAACCCCCGAAGCTAATGAGCATTGAGGAGTATTACGGATGGAAAGATAGGTTTGAAAACTGGGTTCAAGCTAACCATCTGAGATCTTGGGAATGTATTTTGAAGAAGTATGTTCTACCACGTACAGATCTGCAAGTTGAAAAGAAATCTCGGAATTCAGTGACAAAGAACGTGACATGTACAAAGCTGAAAAGATGATGATTAGTCTACTTTAGCAAGCCATTAAAGAAAACATCTTTGTATTGCTTCAACATGACAAAACTTCAAAATCAATTTGGGATGCTCTTAAAAATCAAATTTGAGGGAAGTGAAAAGATGATTAAGAGCAAAAAGGCACTGCTTAAAAAAGAATTTGATCTTTTCACAAGTTTGCCACCGGAAGATACAAAGAAACTAATTGAAATATATTGCCATTTAGTACGATCCATGTCAATGTTAAGTATAACCAAAGATCGAGAGGAATGGGTCGACAAGTTAGCTGACGCTTTACCTCAAAAGGAGTTGGGTACTTACTTGATGATCTTAAAGAACACTTGAGTATATGATGGTTTGACGATTTCTCAGTTCATCGAGAAGATTGAGGGTCAAGATCTTGAACAGCAAAAGATTGCAAGGATGAATAATCCGAGTGGTCAACAAGACGTAAAAATGTATTACAAAGGCAGTGTTCAAGAGGTTGAAAGAAGTCCGAAGATTCAAACTGCGTTTAGTGCTGGAAATTCATCTGAAAATGTTGATCAAGGTTCAAACAACAGCAGTGGTTTCTCTTCATACCCAAGTGTCAATCCAAAAAGTTCAACTTCGAGTTTTCATTCTAAAAGTACAAAAGGTGGTGGTTGTGTGATACAGTGCAACATTGCTTTGAATCTTCCAGAAGGTCAAAGTTTTTCTGAAGAAATTGCAAAAGATCATATGTTGTTACTTGCAACGGTGCTACAATCCTATGAAGGTTTAGTTGCAGGGAGAATCAGGAATCCTATGCTAATGAAAGAGGATTACGATCAGATAGACGCTAAAGAGATGGAGCTCATGGACATTAAATGGTGTTTAGCTAGTGTCCCGAGAAGAGCTGAAAAGTTCAAGATGATTTCTGGAAGAAATGATTTTCTTGATGCACATGTTTCTACTTTAGGTTTTGATAAATCTAAAGTTACTTGTTTTCGATGCAGGGAGAAAGGTCATTTCAAGAGGGAATGCAAGAATAGAGAAGCAAATGAAGCAAAGAATCTGTTTGGAAAAGATGACTACTACCGGAAAGCCATATATCAACAAGTTGCTCAACAACAACAATAAGAACTACAAGTGGCTCATGGTAGAAAAGTGATAGAAGATTCTTCAAAGAGAGCATGTTTAGTGAATAAAGAAAATTTTAGCTGGGATAAATACATTTCATCCGACAGCAAAGCATGCCTAATCAATCAAGATGATGAAAGGTTACCTGAAGGTTTTAGCTGGGATATGTTTGTGGATGAGAAAGGGGAGTTTAAAGCTTTCATTGCTAAAATTGTGAAAGAACCAAATATGTTTACCGAGTGGATGAAAGTGATTGGTGTTAGTGTAAAGGATCTAGAAGGAAAACCTGTTTTATCAGATGAAAGCTCACAAAGTTCAGATAAAAGTTCAGAAAGAGAAACAGTTTTTGATCAAACACCATCTGATTCTAGTGCTTCAGATGATAGTTCTGACAAGTCAATTGAGTTTGATCAATCACCAACTGATGACAGCGGTGATGATGAAGAAGAAAGACATATTAATGTTGCAAAAACTCATCTATCTCCTGAAAGCTTTCAATTTTATTTTGCAGATCGCTTGGAGAAGCTGAAGGAGAGACGAGCAACAAAAGAACAAAAGCAAATGAAGTCTGAAAATGTTACTCAAAAAGATGAGACTGTTTAAAATAAAGAATTTAAAATTGTTGCTGAGGAGATTATTGAAACTGAGAAAGTAACTGAAGCTGAGAAGATCAGTGAAGTAGAAAAGATTGTGGAAGTCATCAAGCCTTGCTCAAAGTGTCTAGAATCTTACAAAGAATGTGCAGCAAAAGACGAGAAATTGGCTGAGCTTGAGAAGATGAAGGAACAATTACTGTTCAATCTCAACTACGTGAAGGAGTCTTCTGATGTTTTGAACAGAATAGTAACTGGTCTTCAAAAGACAAATTCTGAAAGAAAAGATGCTTTGACGATGATGAATGCTACAATGATGACGAAGCAAAAAGGAGTTCTGTTGTGAAAAAGAGGAATAAAAATTTGAAAATTTCAGGGGGAGTAAAAATTTCAGAAAATCCAAAAACATTAGAAAATTTGAAAAAGCCAAAAACATGATAAAACAAAAAGGAGTTCTGTTGTGAAAAAGAGGAAATGATAGTACATCAGTGGATTATCACAACATGCTAAAGAAATGGAAAGTCAAATGTGATAAACAATCTCACTGCGGATATGTCAGTAGGTTTTTGCACATTTAGTAGATTGTGACGAGATATAAACCTAAAATTTAAACTTGCTTATGTCATGGGGAACATTTCTTGGATATATGGGTAACCCCCGAAATCTTGTTTGAAAGGTCCCTCTTTTTGAGATATTAGGTCTTTATACTCAGTGATATCTAGGGTATTATCCCAGGACTTCTGATTTTGCGGAAGCAATAGCCTAGTCCCCGTATAATACTTTCTGCAAATGCTTGAAATATAGCGCCGCCCTCAGCATAAAAATGATGAAACATTGAAAAATGCTAACCATGTGCTGTTGAAGAAAAGATCCTCTAAAGGGGACACACCAAAAGTCAAACCGTCATCTCTCTGCTGAACGGAAGTTCTGACCTTAGCTCTTGTCACACCCCCAAAATCCACCATGCGGAGTACCACCGCTTGGAGGCGTGACGTGAGCAGGATCGAGCCACCAATCATACTGAACAACGTATTTAAGTAAATAAAGCCAACCACAATACGATTGGTGACCATAAGCTAGTTAACTATGTTTTAATTTAAACAGCGGAAGCATAAACGTAAAGTCCAAAACATAAGTCCATAGTTTATAAGTTAAAGTTCAAAACGCAAGTTTAATAAGTTCATAAGGATTTAAAAATTAAGCACGGAACATAACAGTCTGCACACCCCAACGACTCCTTCCTCGTGCAAGCTCCAAGCATTTAGCGACCTGTAAGGCGTGTAACAACGAGTCAACAACAAAGTTGAGTGAGTTCACGTTTGGTTGTTTAGTTTTAAGTTGTTTCCGAAAACGTGGTTTGTCTTTCGTTGGCGTAATTGTCGTGGGGGTTACCCCGTAGTTGAAAGAAAAATTAACCAGTTCATTCTTTATTACCCATACCCTGTCCATGATTTAGTGGGGGCTTCCCCATGTGAACTACTAGACCGTATGATATTGACTACTACGCAAGTAAGTTGTGCCCTACATCAGTGTCTATCATCACTGATTGTTTGCCATAGTCCATTAGTACACGCCCGTCCGACTGGCACGGTGTGAGGTTTGTTAAACCTAATAGCGCTATTAACTAATGACCCGCTCGCCATTGGCCTCGGCGATTAAGTCGATATAAAATGAGGGACTTATGATAGAGTTTTGTCTAGTAAGTTTTAAGGTTGTTGTCCTACCCAAGGACGACGAACGTACTTGTTCTCCCAAAGAGAATACGCAGGATTAATATTGGCATCCTACCCGAGGAGGATGGCCGTACATATCCTACCCAAGGAGGATATGTAGATTCAGTTTTAAATTATTTAACCCATTCCTAACACTACAAGAAAACTGGGTTTTTAGTACGCGCAAAAGCGTCCTAAAATGCTATTTTATAGGACCTTTCATTTAAAAGGACCAACGGTAAAAGCGTTTCATGTAAAGGGGTCGTAATAAGTCCCAGAACTAAAAAGCGTCCTAACATCTCAATTACATTATGAAACCAATTTTATGGTCGCGTAGTATGTCTTTGAACAACCAAAATAGTGTCCTAATAAAAACATATTAGGACACTTTTACGATGTTCTAACATGTGCTAACATACTTTTAATCTTTTGATACACTTACAAGTGTCCTTAGAAATTAATTGATAGGACCCTTATGATGTAACATTATAGCTAATTTAGTACCAAGAAAAGGGTCCTAATATAACAAATAAGATTATGAAACCAAATTTATGGTCCTATAATATGTCTATAGACAACTTAAATAGCGTCCTAAAAAGAACATATTAGGACACTTTTACAATGTTCTAATATGTGATTACCTACTTTTAATCTTTGATACACATACATGTGTCCTTAAAAATTAATTTATAGGACCCTTATGATGTAACGTTATAGCTACTTTAATATCAAGAAAATGGTCCTAATATCCCAAATAAGATTATAAAACCAATTTTATAAACAAACCATCAACATGTAACATTCTAATAGTTATTGTATAACATCAACTAATGAAAGAATCATTATATTTCAAATAAGCATGTTCATAACAAAAACACTAACCATAAATAAGTTATAACATTATCTAACATAAAGTATGTAAGTTCACTAAGAAGTCCCGAAAGAAGATGCCGAAGCTTTTCAATTTTCTTTTGAGTTCCGCCTCATACGTTTCTTACGTCTCGCATTATGGAACACAGCTGAGCTGTCAATTCTGTCAGGCGAACGAGACTTTGCCATGTCACACCCCGGCCACGTTAAAACAACAAACCGCAGCGGAAACGCCGGGGAGTGAATGGCGACAGAATTATTGTTTCAACAACCATGGTAATTAAAGTTATGTATTATTAAGATTTAAAGTTTACATTGTCTTTAAGTTCAAACTAAAATAACATAATTAACTATCTTTTAAGTCACTAAGGCCCGAGTCGGCCTAAGTGAAGCATAACACCATCATGCATTAGCACCTGAAAACACATGTAAAAATAGGTATGTCAGCATAAAAATGCATGTGAGATACATAGGTTTTGTTTATGCAGATTCATGACTTGTATTTGAAAGAAGTGTTTAATAAAATGTAGTCATGAACCTTGTAAAATGTTTTCGTTTGTAAAACCATGTGAAAATCGATATGAAAATCAAATGATAATGAAAGGAAAATGCATGGTTAAATGAATAACCAAGTGAAAATGAATTTGTGTAAAACATGGACTTTGTAAAACGATGTCATGTTCTTGTATAAAATGTTTCATGTCTTGCCCCAAGTGATTTAGATAACGCAACAATATATGATATGATAAAAGCACTTATATATAGGAAGTACCAGCGGCGTATCCACCATGCTTTTATCATATAACACATAGCCCCGTTACATAAGTCACTTATCAATAGCCAACCAAAATGTCATGTTAAATGTCAAAATGTTTATGTATAAACCATGTATAATGTCATGTGTATAACTGTATCATGTATAACTAATGAAATGCATAGCAAGTAGGAAATCATCTACTTAAACTATGTGATGCTGTCAATGTGTAACAAATGCCATGTATGGTGAATAACTAGAAGCTACTCAACCCCATAGAAAATGTACAAAACAATGTTTTTGAATAAACCTAAGTTTAAATCAAATGTTATGTTTTGCAGAAAAACAATGCTTTATGATTACAAACATTTATGCAATAATGTTAATCGCATACATTCAAGCTTGCGACTGTGGCGACAAACCCTTAAACGAATTAAAGGTTTATCTAAATTATGTAGTCGGATTCTGTCATTCCCAACTTCCAAACAAACCTAGGAAGTCGGAAACGGGAGTTGTCAATTCCTATGGTACCATTACATAAGTCCGAGCGGCGTGATCAATGTTAATGAATGTATTATTGTCCCAATTTAACACACCAAATGTCATAACCAATGTAAGCATGCTATAAAAACCATGTACTAGGAATGATAAGAACATGCCTAGTAGAAATGTTCATGTAAAACAATGTGCTAGCATGCTTGACATACATAGCAGAAATGTCATGTAAAACAATGTGTACATACGCTAAATAAACATATGCAACGAATGTGTAACAAATCAATGCGCTAGCATGCTTGACATACATAGCAAAACATAATGGAAAACATGTACTATAAATGTTTATGTCATAAAAGCATGAAATGCACGAAAGTAACACGTATGTACATGTGTATCACCCCAAAATATTTGAAAACGGTAAAAAGAGGGGAACTATGTACTCACTTGGGATTGCTAATTAGTCTTGAGAATAAGACCAATTTAAGCTCCAAGTATCACGGAATCAACCGGCTCCTAGTATAGGTAACTATGTTAATAAATCGGCTCCTAAATCGGGAGATAGGATAGAATGAGGTTCTATAAATCAAATGAGTAATTGAACTCATATGGTATGATTTAATAGGCCCTACATTCTAATTGGAAAGTCTACCTAAGTGCTTTTGACCCGTTTCTACACATTATGGTAACATAAGCTACTATAAGGCGTTGTTTGCGTAAAACTATGTTCGGCTTGTAATCTATGTGCTATGTCAAGTCTTACATGCCCAATTATCCCTAAACATGTTACTAAATCAGATTACTTGTCAAAAATATGTTCACATAGGCAAAATACAGATTTTAGCTTCAAAAGGGCATTTTGGTCATTTCCTATGGGCATACAAGCTAACTAGCAAATGACTAACCAATCCTATGTGATCATAAGGTATAACCTCAGTGGTTATTCCCTATGCAACTATGATCACTAACTAAGCTTGGTCGGATCCTAAAGATCGACCAAACGGGTCGGGTTCGGAAGTGTAAGCGGTTGTTTAGACCGCTTAACTCACGACCCTAAACAAGCACTAAACTAATGGTGTCGAGTTAAACATGTCAAAACATGTTTAACCTACTGATTTGGTATCAAAACAAAGTGTTTTGATACCCTAAAGTAGTTCCGTTGCAAAATTCGTGCTAAAACGCATTTTGACCGAAACTTTGACTCGACACTACACCTAGCTAACGTGGTAATCAGCGGCTATAATCACGAAGGACTATAACTATCGTGATTACAATCACGTTTCAAAGTTCAATTGAACTTTGACTTGATCAATTGATGGTCAAAACCGAAAGTCAAACTGTTGGCCAAACTGTTTGACTTTCTGCATTAACATAAAGAAAAAGCAATAAAAGGAATGAAAGAAGGCTCACTTAAGTCCTTGCTATCTTTTCTACAAAGAAGACAAGTTCCCAAATCAGATTAGGAAGCTCCAAAGCAGATTGTAGAGAAGAAAAGAAGGAAATGAGCAAAGAATGAGGAAGTTGGCCATGCTATTTATAGTGTTCATGAAATCACAAGATCATGACACTTGTTTGTGTTGGCAACAAGCAAAGATCCCAGCCATACATGTGTTAGAAGCTGATTAGAGGCCTTGGTGATCACACAAACTTGCTCAACATTCCAAAAACTTGCATAAACAGCCCTTACAAATCAAACAGATTGCTGAATTTCAATTTCTGGTCCCTAGAGACTTTACATGGCCCGCGTAAGTATGTAGGGTAGGCTTACGCGCCCCGCCTGAGTCCCCCAGATCAGCAAAAGTTTGAAAAATGACAGTTTAGGTCCCTACATGCATTCGAGTCCATTTCAGGCCTTTTTGACCCCCGTTAAGCCATTTTCAAGGATCTACAATGTCAATAAAGTTTAGAGGACTCAAATTATGTTTGGAAAACTCTCGGATGTCGGCTCATTTGGTCGTATGGTCGCGTTGTTCGCTAAATTACGACGAAACTCAAACGGACGTGAAAACGAACCAAATTAAGCGACGAATGGAATTTTTGCATGCCGATCACTAAAATAAAAATATTTTAGTGTGCACAAAAATTTTGGATGTCCAGATGTGGTCAGAACGTAAGATATGCGCGAAAATGCAAACTTACGCCGTTTTTGACACTTTTAGTCCCTGTAAGATCATATAAGCATGTTTTCGCACACCGAACCTATCAAAGCTTATTCCTAAGCCATGTTTAGGTTATTTATGGTATGTTTAACTTATGATCAAGTTCCGAGCAGTACGTTTCCTTACGAAACGGCAGACTTTTGAAAGTTGACGCAAATAGTCCCTGAGAGCGAATAAACTTGTTTTTGCCATACCAAAGCCTTTAAAACTTATTTCTGAGTTATGTAAAGGTTATTTATGGTATGTTAAGTTTATGTTGCTGTCCCGGAGTGTTTGTCGCGTTATACTGATCGTATTTACGCATCAGTTTGCGTATAACTCCCCAGAAAGCGATATAAAGTTCAAAATTGATCAAAAATCAACATGTGCATAAAATCAAACATAAATGAAGAACATTGGGATCAAAACACACTATTTTATTAATATTGTATTGTTCAAAGTTTGCAAAATGATTACACAAGCACATATGTCATATGCCATAACTTAAAGCCATCTCCACCATCAAATGCCCCCATTCCCAACTGTAACATCAAACATAAAGTGATCACGAGTTGCAGACTTTTAACTAATTCTATCTGTAATCACCAAACAGAACCTTACCTTTATCATATTTTCTTCCAGCATCTCGTACGTACAATAAAAACATTTCGTGTATGCAGGAACATGAAGTTCGACAACAACATACCATCTAAGGAAGCTAGAAAACTCGATGTTCGTTAATGCTGCAAAATAAAATAAAAAATTTATCAGATTCCAGAAAGTAGAAAACTAAAATTAAGATCCACTTTTATAGATGTTACAGCTGGCATACAACGCTGCACGAGAAACTGAGAAAGACGAGATTTTGACCGAAACTTTGACTCGACACTACACCTAGCTAACGTGGTAATCAGCGGCTATAATCACGAAGGACTATAACTATCGTGATTACAATCACGTTTCAAAGTTCAGTTGAACTTTGACATGATCAATTGATGGTCAAAACCGAAAGTCAAACTGTTGGCCAAACTGTTTGACTTTCTGCATTAACATAAAGAAAAAGCAATAAAAGGAATGAAAGAAGGCTCACTTAAGTCCTTGCTCTCTTTTCTACAAAGAAGACAAGTTCCCAAATCAGATTAGGAAGCTCCAAAGCAGATTGTAGAGAAGAAAAGAAGGAAATGAGCAAAGAATGAGGAAGTTGGCCATGCTATTTATAGTGTTCATGAAATCACAAGATCATGACACTTGTTTGTGTGGGCAACAAGCAAATATCCCAGCCATACATGTGTTAGAAGCTGATTAGAGGCCTTGGTGATCACACAAACTTGCTCAACATTCCAAAAACTTGCATAAACAGCCCTTACAAATCAAACAGATTGCTGAATTTCAATTTCTAGTCCCTGGGGACATTACATGGCCCGCGTAAGTATGTAGGGTGGGCTTACGCGCCCCGCCTGAGTCCCCCAGATCAGCAAAAGTTTGAAAAATGACAGTTTAGGTCCCTGCATGCATTCGAGTCCATTTCAGGCCTTTTTGACCCCCGTTAAGCCATTTTCAAGGATCTACAAGGTCAATAAAGTTTAGAGGACTCAAAATATGTTTGGAAAACTCTCGGATGTCGGCTCGTTTGGTCGTACGGTCGCGTTGCTCGCTAAATTACGACGAAACTCAAACGGACGTGAAAACGAACCAAATTAAGCGACGGATGGAATTTTTGCATGCCGATCACTGAAATAAAAATATTTGAGTGTGCACAAAAATTTTGGATGTCCAGAT